>NC_074667.1:32825785-33150785 GCF_029448725.1 Salvelinus fontinalis
CAGAGTGACTGGGGGAAGAGGAGAGAGAAAGAGATTTGGAAAAAGAAGAGGGGGAGAAATGGAAAGAGTGAAAGAATGGGAGACAAGGGGCAGACTGAGCCGGAGAGAGGAATGGGTAGTGGCAGTAAGAGACAGAGGCACAGAGGAGGGAGACGGTGCGTGTGATTCTGTGGCGAGAGAGAGGGAGAAAAGTGTGCTCCTGTCTTTGGTAGAGGGAGGCACAATGACCCTGTTTCATGGTGTTTCAGCTTCAAGGTGAAGCCGCTCTTTCTCCCCCGCTTTGCCAAAGTGAACAAAAGCACCATCCGGGGAATAGCAGCCTCCCCACACAACCCTCATTAATGACGTTTAATCTGGCCCTTTTTCTCCCCTCCATTTAACGCAATTAAGATGTTTGCAAAGCTAACGTAGAGCGCCAATCGCTAAAGGAAGGGCACATGAAAGATGCACAGGGATTTCCATATTTTCCATGGACTCCATGCAAACACAAGTGGCAACGGATAGGATCATCAAACACACCACTGACTCATTCCACCATTCCTTCATAAACACGTAATCACATGATAACATAAGATATTAGCATATTAGCATTAGCGCATGAAGAGGCTTTTTTATCCTAAATAGGGAGCAGTGCGGTTTGAGAAAAAGGCTGTATAACTTGTTTTTAATTGCCTAGTCGCAGATACCTGGGTTTCCCTCCCGCCCCGCCTCGGTGGGGAGACATTTTGTTGTCAACCAACTAATGAGGCTTTTGGCGAAGGCAGTTGATTTTCAAAGTCCTTTTATCGGCTCTGGAGCTACAGATAATTTTAAATATTTAGCCATTTGGCAGTCGCTTTTATCCGGCTCACTTAGAAAGCTGCAACTCCCTCTTGAACAAATTGGGACATTGAAATGCAGATTGGAACAGAGTTTTTACATTTTGCATTGGAGGCAAATGAGGGGGGAATGAACGAACGAAACTCTGGGAAAGGCCTTGTTTGGAAGATCAAAACACTGGTCAGCTCAGATGTCTGATCCTTTGCAATATCGTAGACCATGAATATACAATACGACTTGCCCATAGAGCAGACATCTGGGCTGGTCTTAGGTGCAACAAGTGACTTATGTATGTACTGCGGTATAGATTATTATTTATTTTTTTACTGGCAAATAAAAGCAATCAATCAATTGCATTTAATACTGTTTAGTACTGTGCAAGGTAATGTTACATCTGACCCTTTCATTTTGATCTGTTTCGCTATTTTAATCGCAAGCAGGTCTCAGTCAGATCAGTGCTCAGTGGCAAACTGTCCAGAATGAGGATGATCTGCTTGGAGAGACCACTGAGTACTGATGGAGGATTCTCACAGCCGGGTCAATCTCAATCTATACCAGCCTCTGCTCTTGCCAGGGAGGATGGGGTCCTCTACTATTACTTAGCCATTGCTGACACACACACACACACACACACACACACACACACACACACACACACACACACACACACACACACACACACACACACACACACACACACACACACACACACACACACACACACACACACAATTTCTCTCTCTCCTCTCTCTCTTTCTCTCTCCAGAAACCCCATGGAAGCACACCAAATGCTGTGTTTGTGCTGCCAGGTCACCTATGATACAAGTCAGTATTTGAAGTCCATCCATGCCTAAGGATGTCAGGAGATGACGTGGAAACCGGCCAGTAGGGGCAACAGTGAGCCCTGTTACCTTCAAGTAGGTTGGTAAAATGTAAGCATCTACCTCTGCTTCCAAAGGTTGTACGTTCGCATCCAGCAATATAATGTTTTATTTGTATTTATTTTTTTGCCTATCCCAAATCTTTACCTTTCTTAGGGATAGCCCCCTTTTTTAAAATGTTCACCTAAAATGACATACCCAAATCTAACTGCCTGTAGCTCAGGTCCCGAGGCAAGGATATGCATATTCTTGGTACCATTTTAAAGGAAACACTTTGAAGTTTGTGGAAATGCAAATTAAATGTAGGAGAATATAACACAATAGATCTGGTAGAAGAAATAAAAAATAAAAAACTTTTTTCCTTTTTTTTTCTACCACCATCTTTGAAATGCAACAGAAAGGTCCCACTTCTAGCCATTACTCTGGTTGTAAATCCGATGGTGTCCACAAGATGGCAGCAGTGTATGAGCAAAGTTTCAGATGGATAACTTGAAGTATGAGCAAACCACATGACATCTAGTGTCACCCAGGTACATCTGGGAAAATCGTGGAGACATTGGCATTCATATTACATTTTTCTGTATACTTGGACTTTGATTTAGCTTTTCCAGTATTTGTAGCCATATTATAAGTTCAACATTTGTAAAACAACCAGATTTCAAAACTTCATAACTCTGAATATTCGTATAATTTCTGTCCAAAAGGACAACGTTAGCAGCTACATTTTGCGACAGATACAGGGATTCCTTTGTTTGACCCTGATTGGTGCTTATTTGACAAAGTTAGAGTTGATCAAGTAAAGACTGCCCATCGGTGTGCCATGAAGGCCTCGCTCTCTGACCAAATTTGGTGTCCTATAGGATATACTACACCCCTAATGATATAGTGAAGTCTGGTTACATTCTAGGATCTCTGATGAATAGATATGAATGTGATTTGACTGGTTGAAACAACGTTTAGGGGTAGATTTTCACAGATTCCTTTCTTTGCAAATTGAACGACTGGAAATTCAAAATCGATCGTGCATGCTATATGAACCTTTTTAGGATATGAAAAAGGATTTTATCTAACAAAACGACACTTCAGTGTATCTCTGGGACCCTTTGGAGGATAAATCAGAGCAAGATTTCAGAATGTAAGTACACATTTCACCTTCAGTGTTGAATTTATCAAGCCTATCTCGGTGAAAAAAGTGTTTTGTTGTTCGGAGCTCTCTTCAAACAATAGCATGGCATTAGCTCGCAGTAATAGCTACTGTAAGTTGGACAGTGCAGTTATTTTAACAAGAATTTAAGCTTTCAGCCGATATAAGACACTTATATGTAACGATATTTGTTGTTTCTCTAAAATCGTGACCGTGACACAAGGCGCTGCATGATTTACAACTGTCCTGTTGACGGGATGCCTATCCCTAACTTAACCAATTGGAATGAATGCCTAACCTTGAGAATTTGGAGATAATGCCTAAACTTAACTCCAACCTTAACAATTTGGAGTTAAACTTAACCTTAAACACTTAGAAATGTGACATTTGAGAAACATGGATGAATGTCTAATTCTGATGTGAGACTGTGAGAGCTGGTAGGACTGTGTCAGGGGACCGGGATGGGTTTGGATAAGATTCCCATCCTCTGTAGTGATAAAAAAATCTAGGCTCTGACTCGTAGGGAACCTATACGTAGGGCTAGGGGGAGACCTTAGAAGTCATTCAATTGCAAATCTGTAATCATTTGCTGAAGGATTTCTGTCCAAATAATTTCCAGGCTGATTTGTTCATGGGGTTATGCTCTGAACGGCCAAGCAGAGAGCCAGCTGAGCTCACTAGCCACTGAGCCAAGTATTTGATTGCAATAGACACACACTCGCACAAACGCTACACACACACACAAATGCACTCACTCACACACACACGCACACACACACACACACACACACACACACACACACACACACACACACACACACACACACACACACACACACACACACACACACACACACACACACACACACACACACACAAAGCCATATGCTTACAGACAGATCTATACTAAGGCAGAGGCCACAAATCGTAATATTGATATATCATGTGACATTTGTGGTATTGATGTGTTAATTCATGTACACATATCATGTATATATTTTGAACTACACTATACACAGAGTATACGAAACATCATGAACACCTGCTCTTTCCATGACATAGACTGACCAGGTGAATCCAGGTGAAAGCTATGATCCCTTATGGATGTCACTTGATATAGCCACTTCAATCAGTGTATATGAAGGGGAGGAGACAGGTTAAATAAGGATTTTTAAGCCTTGAGACATTTGAGACATGGATTGTGTACGTGTGCCGTTCAGAGGGTGAATGGGAAAGACAAAATATTTAAGTGCCTTTGAACAGGATATGGTAGTAGGTGCCATACCCTGTTCAAAGAACTGCAACGTTTCTGGGTTTGTCACGCTCAACATCTTTCTGTGTGTATTTTTATTTAGTTGTTGTACCTTTATTTATCCAGATTAGTCTCATTGAGATAAAAGATCAAATCTATTTTTCAACAGGGGGCTGCAATTCAATATTAGGAAGGTGTTCCTAGTGTTTCATACTCATCCCATTGCCTTCGACAACTAAAATCCACATTTTTAAAAAGGAAGTGAACCTGCAGAAAATAGGAGGTCGACGGCAGTATGCAAACCCAGTGTTCCATTTTATGCCTTTCCCTTACCCTAACCCTTACGTTAACCTCTCCGAAACTATACATTACCTTAACCTCAACCTACCCCGTGTTCCTAAACCTAACCTTAACCCTAACCTTCATTGATTTACACCGCTGTGTCTAAACAAAAAAAATGATGCCGGTCAAATATCCACCTCCTTCTATAAAACGCAGACAATATTAACAACTGATAAGAGTTCACATGAAGTGTAGCAGTGAAAAAAAGCAGTCACTTATATAGGCACAACAACATTAACAACATTAACACGTTGTCAAAAATGTCTGCCTACTTCGGAAAGCGCTCACTTATTCACCCCTGGGGGCGGCTTTTAAGCAGCGAGGCCTAATTCTGCTGCCATTGCAGGAAGGTCATTTTCTTTCCAGGGCCATGATGGCCACAGACTAGTGCTTAAATCTCACAAAACGCAACCTATAAATTACAACAAAGGACAGAGGGGTCAGAGCCTAGCATGGAACGGAGCCAGGAGCCATCAATCTGCAGGGAGTGGGACATCTGTCTCTGGGTGTTCCTCGTTCTCTATCTGCCCCACTCTCACTCTCTCTATCTCTGTCTCTCTGCCTCTCTCTGTCTCTCTCTCTCTCTCTCTGCCTCTCTCGCTCTCATTCTCTCTGCCTCTCTCTCTGATTTACTCTCTCTCTATCTCTGCCTCTGTCTCTCTGCCTCGCTCTGCCTCTCTCTCTGCCTCTGTCGCTCTGCCTCTGTCGCTCTGCCTTTCTCTCTGCCTCTCTCTCTGCCTCGCTCATTCTGCCTCTCTCTCTCTCTCTGCCTTTGTCTCTCTGACTCTCTCTATCTCTGCCCCTCTGCCTCACTCTCTCTGTCACTCTGCCTTTCACTCGCGCTGCCTCTCTATCTCTGCCTCTCTGCCTCTCTCTCTTCCCCTCTCTCTGCCTCACTCTATCTCTGCCTCTGTCTTTCTGACTCTCTGCCTCTCACTCTGCCTCTCTCTCTTCCCCTCTCTCAGACATACTCTCTCTCTGCCTCACTTGATCTCTGCCTCACTCAATCTCTGCCTCTGTCTCTCTGCCTCTCTCTGCCTCTGTCGCTTTCTCTCTGCCTCTCTCGCTCTGCCTCTCTCTCTCTGCCTTTGTCTCTCTGCCTCTATCTCGTTGCCTTACCCTACTTCATCTTATCGCTCTCTTCACGCACTCTCTTTATTTCAGTCTTTATGTTTTTCTCCCCATGCCTCTCCCCCTGCCCCTTACAAACACACACCACAAGTTAGCATTTGGTTCATCGTAAGTTTGGTTGAGACTTGATCTTAGTAGTACCATCTCTTACCTCCCCCCAAACTGCCTCTGAACACTCGAAAACTTCCCCATGACTTATTCATAGTCCTTTTTCCATTTTCTGAATCAGACTTTGTCTTGAATAATTAAGGAGATCTTTCCAAAAGCCTTAACCCCCTACCCAACTCCCTTTTACAGGTATTACAAGTTCATCCAGAGAGAGCTAAATGCACATCTGACGTCACATAATGACAAGTTTTACCTCTTTAGACTTTTGGAGCAACAGCATATAGGGAGTTGAGCATTGTGCCAGTAACCAAAAGGTCACTGGTTTGAATATGTGAGAAGGTGAAAAATCTGTTAATGTGACCTTGAACAAGGCACTTAAACAGATTTGCTCCAGGGGCGCCGTACTACTATAGCTGACCGTGCAAAACAACACATTTCACTACACCTTTCTGGTGTATGTGACAATAAAACATATAAAAAACATACAAAATAGTTCTAGGACCAACAATGGAAAGTAACACTGGTTATAGTTCCAGAATCAACAGCATAGAGGTACACTGTAGCTAGCTTTAGGACCAACAACATAGTTACACTGTAGCTAGTTTTAGAATCAACTGCAGTGAGTTACACTGTAGCTAATAGTTCTAGGATCAACAGCAGTTCAATAGCAGTTCTACGATCAACAGCAAATCAACAGCAGTTCTACGATCAACAGCAGATCAACAGCAGTTCTAGGATCAACGGCAGATCAACAGCAGTTCTAGGATCAACAACAGATCAACAGCAGTTCTAGGATCAACGGCAAATCAACAGCAGTTCAAGGCTCAACAACAGATCAACAGCAGTTCAAGGATCAACGGCAAATCAAGAGCAGTTCTAAGATCAACAGCAAATCAACAGCAGTTCCAGGATCAACAGTAGCTACTCCTATGGGCCTTGTTTCAATATTGATCTTAACCAGATCTTTTTTTTGTATCTACTAAAAGCGTTTGATCTATTTTGATTTATACCGGTGCAACTGTTTCTTGTCACCCATGCTTATAAGATCCTTGGCTTGCTCATCATTCACGATATGGAACTAATGTGTCCTCATTTAACGGCTGCTTTTATTAACTTTCACTTGATCGATTTTCTGTTGTCCTAATATTGCTTTTATTGGATATGGTGTGACGAATCCCACAGGTTCCCCTGAAAGCATCTCACGAGGGTTGTCCTGATTTATGAAGAAGAAGAAAGAAAAACAAATCTCCCCCGTTTCATGTTCCCAGGAATCGTTCAAGTGCTGTGATATCTGTAATTCCCAACAACACATATAGTATGATAGAAAACTATGTAGAAGTGTATATGGAATTACGAAAAGCATAAGACAGTGAACAATTGTGATATTAGGCTTAATGCCGTCATGTCTTTGTCTGACTAGAGTACATATCTGAAGCCTTCTTGGCTCTCTTCGAGATGCGAGTAACCTGATTTACTATTCCCATTCCTGCCATGTGATTCCATTCGGCCACCTAAACCTGCATGGAGGCAAATCTCACACACACGCACGTGCACGTGCACGTGCACACACACACACACACACACACACACACACACACACACACACACACACACACACACACACACACACACACACACACACACACACACACACACACACACACACACACACACACACACACACACCCTAACACACACACCCGAACACACACACAACAGCATTAGAAATAATGGCCTAATGGCTGAACACAGTCTGTGAAGGTTTATTGTTATTAGCAACCAGCACTATAGTACAGAGCTATATAATCACTGGACCTATAGACAAAGGAACTTATACCTTGCTCTATAATTATATAGCTTGGATGTGTACCCTGTAATTACTCCTACACAGTATAGATGTGTGATATGGCAATGAATGGCAGAGAGATTGCCTGCATTATGAACAAACAATAGAGAGGATTCACTATCATTATGGTACAAAGCATGCAGCACCACAATATGGAGATAATTCTCATTCAGGAGACCTTTTGAGTCCTGTGTTGAATTCGCTCCTGTTCTCAGCCTGACCTACATGTTCCATTGATCTCTAAGAAGTTGAACTTCTAAATGTCAGTAGATGTGTGCATCAGACCTACAATGGAATATAAACCGAGCCAGAATGTTGCAAGGCTTTATCCTCACTAACCCTCTAACCGGTCCTGTAGGAGAGAGAAAGTTGGGGATGGGAGAGAATTGTGGTTGTTTCCATTGGCTCAGTTGGTTGGAGAACGGTGCTTACCTCACCGGAGTTGATGGTTTGATTCCTGAATGGGCACCACACAAACAAACGCACGCACGCACACACGCCATACTGTTCATAGGAAGCAATAGCAGAATGTGAGGATTAGCATTTTCTGAGGGCAATATCGCTGTAAAATCGAATAAAGAGGGGTGACTACACAACAACCCCAAAAAGTGAAATGTATTAATAAAAGCTGTATAAACAACAGAAAGTTTCCCATATTTTGAAAGTATTGCATTCTCTCACTCCGGAACAGAGGCTTCATCTGAAACCTCAGGGGAACAAGCAGATGGATCGAACAGAACCAAAGCGTCAGCCTCTTTAAACATTGAACATGGACCACAATAACACTTCCATGATGCAATTGCCTTGAAAACAGTAACTATTTAACCCTCTAAGGAGCCCTTGTCAAAACAGTGCTAGAGTACGCTTTCAGGCACTTAAAATCGCCATAGCAATAAAAAAACATGAAAACAACATCTTCATATGAGGAAGGAGGATGTTGTACTTCTGGCATTTTATTAAGCCTCTTTTAGGGTAAACAACAGGTTAAGCTGATGAAAGATTAAAGGCTGACCAAGTTAAGCATAGCTTTGTGCTTCACATTTTGGATTGTGTATACAGTTAACATAAATCTTTCAGGGAAATATTATATATATATATATATATATATATATATTTTTTTAAATAAGTTTGTCCCTGCATTTTTAAACCGTATTGTGCTGACGATTTCTTATTGAGCAAAAGGCCTTTAAGGCTGCGGGTATGGGTGTGTTTAGAGGCTTGTCCAGCCCACATGGGCCATCTTCAATTGGTAGAGTCAATGGGGTGATGTCACCCGAAGCGTCGCCCTTATCATTTACCATCTTGAACTAGGCTGAAGGCCCGTTGTCTGAAGGGAGCCTAGCGTTGTTCGCTACAACAGTATCTTTGTCTTAAGGAAAAGATCCCCATGCTATGTCTCGGCAATGTAAGTACATTGTGAATTTCCTGTAGTCTCAACGTTGTGCCTATGTAAATCTGATGCATGTGTGCTATCTGGTTAAGAGTAGTTGTTTGTTTGCTAAAAAGAGTACTACAAAGTATACAAGTGTTCCAAAACAGTATAGTCCAGTACTGTCAGAAGCGTTGGAGGTGCTGGTCTTTCTTGACTGGCTGCTTGGTTCAGGCTAGGCTGTACAGGGCGTACACGCTTGCTTGCATTGCACCACTATAAAACCTCCGGGGCCTCATTTATCGATCACGTGTAGGCACAAATCTGTGGTGGAAGTGGTGGAATAAGGGACCTGCTTGTCAAGCGTGGCCTAGTGAATGGTGAAAATATATGTTGAAAATTTGTGAAATTATGAGAGTAATAATTCAACCATTTTTAAATTTCATTGTAATTCCATTGTGAATTCATGCAACATATCTTGACAGGCTATATTATATCATTTGACCACTTCAGAGCATTTGTTACAACAAAAATCCATATAAAGTACAGTAATTTGTTAAATTAGAGGCATATGTGAAAGTTAAACCATTGTTGAAGTACTATAAAACTGAGATAATGGGAAATTAAATGAGAGATGGCTAATCCTGATCTGTTGGAAGATTTGGCACAAGCTGCATTTCGCAGAGAGCGTGTTTTCAGAGATAGGTGTGACTTTTTTGCAGAAAGTACAGATTGGCTCAGATCAATCTATCATATAGGATTTTTGCTAGGATTTAAGACCTACTTTAGAAAGGCAAACACATGCCATTCCGGTGCATATCCAGGTGCTCTCCACCCTCAGGTTATCGGCAACAAGCACTTTTCAGAGGGAGCTTACAGATCAAAATCTCATAGACCTCGATGAGCCGATGGTTTGGATGCAATCATCACCAAAACGAACGGTTGCATACCATTTCCATACACAATCGCGCTACAGGTTGAAGTCAAGAAGGGTTTCTTTTCCATCGTGGTTCTCAAATCCGAACGGAGCAATAGATGACATCCACATCGCGGTAAAAGCGCCATCCCAAAACGAGTTCAACTATGTGAACAGAGAAGACTTCCACCCACTTAATATACCTAGAGGGGGCTGTTGAGGAAGGATGGCTTATTGGGGAGTGTTGTCTACTCATTTGAAGTATATTTGCCATTGCTAAAGCAACTTGTTATGTCCTAATGGTCCTCTCTTTTGAAGCTTTGCTTTTATTTTTACTGGTCAAGCCATAACTGAGCGAGCCAAATAAAACCTTTTTGTTATATTCAATCTCTGACACGAGCAACTCTATTTCAGTCGTTGAATTGTATTTTTTATTTTGAGCTTTTTAGCTTTTCTTGGTTACACCATTGTATTTCATGGTACGGCATTGTATATTACCCACAGGCTTTATTAAAGGGATGATTTTGAAATGCAAATACCCAAGGTTGTGCACGAGCCCTGAGGCTGAGAACAATTTATATTTATCAATGGTGATCTCCTAGCAGTGTACGTATGATGATCGTAGGATTGTTCCATAAACCCCACTATGCATACAAACATTTGAAATTACGTTCCTAAGTAGTATTTTACAATAGTTTCGACGCAATATTGACAAATGCGGCCCCTGGAATATTGACGCACACTATTCTTATATACAACCGTTGCTTCTTATATACAACCGTTGTACTTTTGAGATTACACAACAAAGCCTCTAAGCAAATAGTACAAGAGGTCTTTTATGTAGCTGTGTGTACGACCCAAGTGATTTCAGACAGAAATGTGAGTTATAGATCTGTCATTCTCATTGAAGTCTGACAAGCAGTAGCTCTGTTCCATGTGCAATATTTCTATGTTTCCCCTCTGTACATTTTGCTCCCCTAAGATTGCTGAGGTCAGCAGCTCCTCTGACCTAAGGGATGAGTCCCTTCCCTACAGGCCAGCGTAGCAATAATCCCCTGGGCCTTAATGTGTGGATAAATTAACGACATCATAATAAGAGCATATATGAGGAGTAAACCACATTTTGTCACGTTAATGTCATATTGAAAATTCAGTTGTCAATCAAGCACTCTTAACATAGGAAGACTCAACATTTGCAGTGACAGATTAACAATAACAAACCGCAAGATGTTATTACTCGGTTACAACATGTTATTACTCGGTTACAACATGTTATTACTCGGTTACAACATGTCATTACTCCGTTACAACATATTTGTTTCGGTGTTAAATCATGTTCTGACAGCGGTTCCACCAAAAGTAATTTGAGAGGAATGAGGATACACGTAAAAGCAAGAGACATCCCGTATGATGAGAATCTGTTCTTACTGCACAATCAGTCAAACAATTTCTCTTCTGCTTTCACATTTCCCCCCATGTTACTAGCTATGTGGTGTGTGTGTGTGTGTGTGTGTGTGTGTGTGTGTGTGTGTGTGTGTGTGTGTGTGTGTGTGTGTGTGTGTGTGTGTGTGTGTGTGTGTGTGTGTGTGTGTGTGTGTGTGTGTGTGTGTGTGTGTGTGTGTGCGTGCGTGCGTGCAAAGTGCCACTTCATGAGTTTTACCGACACTTCCATATACCTGTACGGTGTCTGTCAATCTCCTAAACTAAAATGAGACTGCGTCCTCTGCCAGACCGTCCCCGTTCCTTCATGGTGATAAAGGTCACAGGCTTTAAGGAGTCCAATGAGGAGGTCACAATAGCAAGAGGTCTCTTCCCCCCTGACAGAAATCATAACTCCCAACCTGCAGTTAGCACGCTAATCATCTAGTCTTTGATCCCCTCGCCATTCCTCTTCTCCCTACATGACCATAGCACTGTAGGTAACTAGCTCTCTGGGCTAATGATCCCGGACAATCATAATGGACAACAGCATCCGAGGCACCTTGACAACTGTCCCCACTGACAGATTAGGCAAATTAGGCACGTCTCACGTTCTCCTCCCTATTTTTTGTCTTGAGGCTTGGATATTTTTATTTTTAGACACCAAGAGGTGTGCGTGGGGCGGTTGAGCTGGTGGGAGGATTTTGGCGACACGCGGCCTCGTCGGTGACACGTGTTGCCCCTTTTCCCCAACAAAACGCTCAACATCGATCGCGGCACGTCGTCATAGAAACAGTGCACGACGTGGTGCCTGAGTGTGCATTCCGAACGGAGCTGAGTGGAGAATTCTGGGCAGGGGATGAGAGAGGGAAGGAGGGGTACACACACACCCCAAACCAACGACGTGAGGAGAAAAAAGAGCCCACAGAGGGGATGATGCAACAAGAGTGAAATCCTGCGGCCAAAACGCTTGGTGCATTAACGCAGCCCGGTAGAAAAACATCCCCCCCTCTCTCTTTCTCTCTCTCTCTGTCTGTCTCTCTCCCTGTCTCTCTCTCTCTGTCTCTCTCTCTATGTCTGTCTCTCTTTCCTTTTCTTTGTTGAAAGGCTACATTGGTTTCAGCACCTCGCTGCCTGTCAGAAGGAACTTCCAATGCGGCAACCTGTAACACCTTCCCAGAGTGCCACAGGGTATTACATTTACGATACTGCAGTGCCTTCAGACATTGTGTCCATTGACGATGTTCCCAGTTTCAGCTAGTTTTCAAAGCAGTCAGTATTCAGATTTGATGAATTCTTAATGAAAGTAGAGATGTTTTAATATTTCATGAGGATTTCCATTGCTTCTCTAAGAAGAAGGGTCCCTATGTGGACCAACAGGTCTAGAACTACGCTACCAGGGGCTGTTTCCCAGACCCAGATCAAACTGCCAATCAACACTCTGTACAGTGTACCACCCGCTCCATCCACAATAAAGTTACAGCAGTTTAACTGTCCTCTCAACCTAAAGTCAACGCCGTGCCTAAATCTAATTAGCATAATAAAACAATCCCCTTAATCTGTCTGTTTAAGCTAGATATATCTGTTGTTTTTGCATGGGCTGTTTCTCAATCCACCGCATCTGCCCGATGTTGTCCTTCCGCGTCTGTGGTGGAAGGTGGCAGAGCTACAGTGGTGTTTGTCAGATCAGGCGATCAGGAGACATCCCGAAAATTGGTCTTCTCACGAAAACCGTCCTAATAGTTTGATCTGGAAACTAATATGAGAGGCGGAGACTCTCACGAACACGGTGGTGTTCTCCACCGGGCCAGAAAATGAATGGAAGTGAATAAGGCATTTTTTTTTTTGCCTTCTTATATCTCTCATACACTTCAAAACATACTTCATTTCGATGTATTTTTTGGCTATATGTTTTAGTAATGTTTACATATTGATGTTTGTGACATATCTACTTTTATCGGCGACATTTGGGGATCATAGGGGATCTTGAAAGGCATATTTTTTAGATAGGATTCATCACCTGTGATAATTTATCTACACCACCTGCCAGCGAGCCTGCCCAGTATCTAGGACAAAATAAGGTGAGTGCAGAAAGCCCAACGGGAGCTTCTCTGTCCGCCTTTCAATTGAATTGGTCAAAAAACACCCGAAGATATCAATGTACCTATTCCTGGTGCTTCTCTCACTTTCAAAGGACTCCTAGGAAAACCCCAAAGCAGAGCTTCCGGAGGCAACTCTGACAAGAGAGGACATTTTCGTTGATCTTTAACAATACATGCAATTACTCTGTTACTACATGGGTATTACACTGTTATGACACCAAAACAACTGATGATAAAGGACACACACATTGTTGACACTTGACAGTCACACACGCTAGAAGCGTCTCATTGACCCAAGGTGAATTACGAGGGCGACTGTTTCTGGCAGTCGCCTGGTTGGTAGTGTACTTCCATATCTCCACCCTCCCTCCCATGCTGCAATGCAAAAAAAAAGAGAGAAAGTGGCCCGTCTTTGTGCCGGCGTCCCTCTCAGCATGCACGGCGGCAGCTGGTGACTGTTATAAATGGCCTCTATTAGTACGGCCCAGTCGCAGAGGGGAGAGAAATAAAATCATTGGGAGAATGTAGGCCTAGTGTTGTCACCTCTGTGCCCGTTCCCTTCCTTCCTCAGCCTCCTCTATCCACCCCCTCCCTTTCAATGGGCCGGCAATTTAAACACTAGATTGCTAGTGATACATGGGGTCATTATTGGGATGGTTATGGCAATTTTATTTATTTATTTGTTTATTTGTCAGGGAGCATGTACAACATGCCATTGCACCAGATTTAGCTCATTTTCATCTGTAGTCGCCGGGCAGAAAACAAACAACATGAATACATCAATACAATGCTACAATATACCAGACTATTAAAATCTCTCTCTATCTATACTGAACAAAAATATAAACGCAACATGCATTCAATAGGCCCTAATCTATGGATTTCACATGACTAGGAATACAAATATGCCTCAGTTGGTCACAGATATATATATATGACATGACTGGTTTGCCTTTAGCCACTTTTTCAGGTTCTGCCTTGAAACTAGCAAAGGTACTGCGCTCTCTCACACTGGTTGGCAGGGCGTTCATAATCCATACGCTCTGACTGAAAAAGACGTCTGGTCAAATTTGGTGGACCTAAACTGAGTTGAGCAGTCCCCTCTGGTTTAAACTCTTGTTGTCCTGGTATTGACCTTGCAATACGTAACAAACTGCTTAAGAGGTGGTGGGGCAATGCCATGAGTGATCTTAAACAGCAGAGAGGTGTCGGCATGAGAAGCTTTTAAAGCTCACTAGGTTGTTTTTCTTAATGATATTGTAGTGGGGACAGCTGTTTGATTTTCTTTGTCCAGCACTTTCAGAGTATCTTTATAGAGCTTTTAAAGTGGTTTCGTTGCTGTGATACTAGCTCGTGACCAGGTTGTGACACAGTACGAGAGATGGGACAAAATCATTGAGTGCATGTATGTCTTAGCAGCATCTGCTGACATTTGGCTTCTGACAAATTAAACATTTACCAGGTTGCGTTTGTCTGTTACATTGACTTTTTTTGATTTTGTTTTTTGACGGACAGGTTAGTGTCGCAATGGTATAGTAGAGTAGTATCCAAGGAATGTGAGACAATGGGAAAAGTAGGAGGCTGTCTATCTAACTATTATAACATGTCACCATAACATTAGTAATAGCATATTAATAGCATCTATAGGTGGTGTTAGTTGTTAACACGTTCAGAGCTTTATTGAACAATCACACTAAATCACACTAATCTTTGTTACAGGTATTTTCATACGTCCAAACCAGCCAAAATCATTTCATTTGAGAGTTTCTTCAATAACAATGGATTGTCCATCAGGTCAAATAAAGGGCAGTGCTGTGAAACAGGGGGACAACCCTTCACAGCAGGAAAATAAAGAGGAATAGAGCATATGGAGGCAAGGAGAAGGAGTAAAGGTGTAGATACTCAACTTTTGACTACTTTATTTATAAGAATCTTTAGGGGAGCCAATCATTTTAACCCCTATTTCTTTTGTTGAAAAAAACAATTGACTTGTTTAAACCCCCCTAAAGTCGATGTCTGCGCCCCTGTGGAAATCTAATTTGCATAATTATAAAATCCCCATGAAAATGTGTCAGTTTAAGCTGGAGATATCTTTTTTTTTTTTTTGCATTGGATGCATCCGCCTATGTACCTCTTCTGCATCTGCGGTGAAAGGTGACAGAGCTACAGTAGAGCTGTACTAATCAGAGCATAAGACAACCCGAAAATCGGTCTTCACACAAAATCGCCTGTAGCGTCTGAATGGTTTGGCCTACAAACTATTATGACCCCTCTACGGAAAGATGAGACTCTCACGAACACGATGGTGTTCTCCGACCGCCACAAGCATTTTGGGACTCGTCTGAAGTCGGTACAGCCAATCTGCCAACTTCTGTGTGTAGTGTCCAAACAGTTTGGGCTACACACTAATATACCTGTCAGCTGTTTTGCTCTAGGATGCCCACAGGCCTCACAAGACTCGTCTGAAGGTCGACCGGTGACAGTCCCCAAAAAATTATGGAGTATATATGGACTCTTTAGTGACAAAAATAAGGGGTTAATACATGTAAAAAAAAATATATATATATATCTAATGTGTCCCGATCTTCCTTAAATCTCTCAGATATAGGATGGACACTTCAGAACAAACTTCCTTTATATGTTTTGTTGTGGACTATTTGTTGTTCACTGTGTTTGTATGGGCTAATAGCAGTAAGGAGAAATCATTTATTTAATCAAATAATGTTTTTATTTTCTTTTGATACTTCAAGGGGTCTTAGAATTTAAATTAAACTAGCAAAATGGTCCTTGGTATGGCCTTCTTAAAACAATTATATATCAAGTTTATTTTTTATTTTATTTTTTTTATAACTTAGTAGATATAACTATATATATATATAACTTAATAGATCCCTCCTACTCCCGTGGCTTAGACAGGGCTTAGACTGTTTAGTGCCAAAAACAAGGGGTTAAATACATGTTAAAAAAAATATATTTATATGTTTCCTGATCTTTGTTATCTCTCAGACAAAGAACAAATACTTCAGAAAAAACGTCCTTTTGATTTTTTGGGGGGACTATCTGTTGTTCCATGTAGTGAATCTGTTATTGGGCTAATAGCAGTTAGTGGGCTAATAGCAGTAAGGACTAAAATATTTTCTCATCAAATATATTTTTTTTATATCAAACAATTCCATATAGCTTAGTAGTACAAACTCAAAACCCAACAATGCAATAATCAATAACAATGTATTACTCGAAAAAAGCACAAGAGAAATAATAATAAGAAATACTTTATTGTATAAGTAAGTAAGCATACTATACACAGGAAATATTTAAAAAGTCAGTTCCAATACCATATTTGCATGTGCATGGATACTGACATGGAGGTAGATATGTATAGGGTTAAGGTGACTAGGCAACAGTGGTGTAAAGTACTTAAGTAAAAAATACTTTAAAGTACTACTTAAGTAGTTATTTTGGGTATCTGTACTTTACTTTACCGTTTATATTTTAGAAAACTTTTACTCCACTACATTCCCGAAGGAAATCATTTACTGCTTACATTTTCCCTGACACCCAAAAGTACTCATTACATTTGGAATCCATAGCAGGACAGGAAAATGGTACAATTCACCTACTTATCAAGAGAACATCCTTGGTCATCCCTACTGCCTCTGATCTGGCAGACTCACTAAACACAAATTCTTTGTTTGTAAATGATGTCTCAGTGTTGGAGTGTGCCCCTGGCTATCCATAAGGAAATACAAAACAGGAGAAGGGTGCTGTCTGGTTTGCTTAATATAATAATTTTTACTGGGTGACTTTCACTTTTACTTGAGTCATATTCTTTTAAGGTATCTTTACTTTTACTCAAGTATGACAATTGGGTACTTTTTCCACCCCTGCTAGGCAACAGGATATAAGATAAACAAAATAGCAGCAGCTTGCATGTGAGTGTGGGTGTGTAGGGTCCGTAAAAACATATGTGTATATTATGTGTGAGAGTGTGAGAGTGAGAAAATGAGTGAGTCTGTGTTGAGTCTGTGTTGGAGTGACAGTGTGTGTGAGTGTGTAGGGCCGTGTGAGTGTGCATAGAGACAATGTCAAATACTGTGCATAGAGACCATGTAAAATACTGAAATAAATGGTCAATAAAGATACAAGGGAAACTCTGTCCATGTAGGTATTTTGTTAGCTATTTATCAGTTGTATTGCTTGGGGATAGAAGCTGTTCAAGAGCCTGTTGGTGTTAGACTTGACGAACCGGTACCTCTTGCCATGCGGCAGCAGAGAAAATAGTCTATGGCTTGGGTGGTTGGGGTATTTGACAATTTTCCAGGCCTTCTTTTCACACCGCCTGATATAGAGGTCCTGGATAGCAGGGAGCTCGGCACAAGTGATGTACTGGGCTGTCCGCACAACTCTCTGTAGCGCCATGCGATTGAGGGCGGTGCTATTGCCATACGAAACAGAGATGCAGACAGTTAATATGCTCTCAATGGTGCAGCTGTAGAACCTTTTCAGGATTTGAGGGCCCATGCCAAACTTTTTCAACCTCCTGAAGGTGAAGAGGCACTGTCGCACCTTCTTCACGACTGTTTGTGTGTGTCTGGACCATTTGAAGTCTTTAGTGATTTGGACACAGAGGAACTTGAAGCTGTATACCTGCTCCACTGTCGCCCCGTCGATGTGGATGGGGGCGTGCTCACCTCCCCGTTCCCTGTAGTCCACGATCAGCTCCTTGTTCTTGCTGAGGTTGAGGGAGAGGTTGCTGCTCCAGCACCACACTGCCTGGTCACTGACCTCTTCCCTGTAGGCTGACTCATCGTCGCCGGTGATCAGGCCTACCATCGTCGTGTCGTCAGCGAACTTGATAGACACTCACTTAGTGAAGACTACAGGACTGAATTCCAGCGAATTCAACAACCACGTTTCTGTCACTATAGAATACACTAATGGGTGGTAACTACAATTCAATCAAAGGGCAAGGCACACTGGGAAATACACAAATAAGGTAGAATAAATTCGCAAGTTGAATTATATTCAATCAACGTAAAATTAAAAGTTGAGCGAACATAGAATTCAACTTAAGAATGTACGTTGGTTCAGATAATATGCTCAAAAGTTGGGCACACTATAAATTGTATTGAAGCTGGTTGTCTTGATATTTTAAGTTTAATCAACGTCAATTTAATCAACGTCAATTTAATCAACGTCAATGCTATTTTGTTGAACAAACTAGAAATTGTATTGTAGCTGGTTGCCTTGATTTAGTTGAGTTTAGTTGAGTCAACAATTTTGTTTTGTTTTTATAGTGTGGCAAAAGGCAACAAATATTCTCAGACCTTAATGTTGTTCACTTTTCTGGAAGTATTAATACCAATAAAAAGCCAAGAACATTCTTCGACCCTAAAGTTGTTTATAGATCAACATTGCCCTTGTTTGATATACATCTTTTGGACTACATTTTGTACCACAATTGGAAAACGTTGCCATTCACACGTTTTGCCAGCTTGTAGATGTATCCAAAATATGATGAAAACAATGACATGTTAACCATGCTATGACACCGACTGTCTAGGGGGTAGGCCAGTACAGTCAAAATGCAAACCGCTACCTCTGTCAAGACAATGGCTACTTGACATGAGGTCATGATTGGACATGACACCTTACGGCAGGTCTTATAACACCTTCATATCTATGACACTGTCAAATATTATAAGCAGTCTAATAACATATTATAAAGGCTTATAACAAGTAAAAAACATTATACCTGTTTGTGTAAGTAAAAGGTTACCAAAATATTCTTTACTCAAGTTAAAACATTCACAGACATAACCTGACAGCAACTTTAAAGTAACAAACCCCCACCATTCGACAAACATCCTGTTTGCGGGGAGGTGAAGGATATTGGTCTGGCTGGGAGAAGGAGTGTGTATATATAACGTCTTGGCCAACCAGCTAGCCAGTGAGAGGGCTAGCACCTGCAGCTAGTTAAAGTATGAGAGCGGTGTTTCGGAGGGGGGCTCACTAATGAAAGGGGGGGGGGGGGGCCTGCCTGTGAGGCCAGGCCATATATCGCTGTGAGGAGACAGTTCCTAGAATCACCCGGCGTGGCCGCCCATAGTTCACGGGCCACGCATGATTAACCGTTAGACAGGGAATCGCTACTACAGCTGGGCTATTAATAAAATATATACCCTACCCCCTCCTCCCTTCCTCTCTCTCCTCCTTCTCCTCTTCCCCCTTCACACTCTTCTCTTTGGTTCCCCCTTCCCCGACAATCTCCTCCTCCCTCCGTCCTGCTTTATCTGTATTTCATCATCATGCAAAATCTCACGTTGTTAACAGAGGATGGGGGGAGGTCGGGGGTTAGGGGATACTACCAGGATTGGAAAGCTGAAACACTAGCTCTGTTTGTACTTTAACATCCCCATGTGAAGTGAGCCTGTGGAGAAGAACTATACATGTGCCTTTTTTCATTTTCAGATGATTACTGATTACTGATTTTGTAGTTCACTGTAATGTCCAGAATTGTCAACCCACATGGGATGTATTGTTCATGTTATCTATTGATAGTTTTTTTGTAATATCAATACTCTGGATGATTCATATTGCCTGTCGTTACAATAATACCAAAGGGTTGACAAGCTCTCAAAGGGTATAGCATATCAATACGTAGGACACGATCTCACACTTGCACACGCGAGTGCGCGCACGCGTGACACACACGCACAGTCCTTCAGTCCTCTCTCTATGTATAAGCTGGTTGTTCAAACACCTGTCTCCAGAAACACAAAACATCTCCATGCATGATGCCAGGCACTAGACTAGAGCATAACATCAATGACATATGGTAGGTAGGCGGGTGGACCACATATAATGGATTTAGGTAGGGAATACTGTAGAATGCATTATGTAAAATCTCAAAGATTGGTCACATTTGCTCAGAAAATCATACAGAAGCCCGCGCGCGCGCGCGCACACACACACACACACACACACACACACACACACACACACACACACACACACACACACACACACACACACACACACACACACACACACACACACACACACACACACACACACAGATATACAATTCCCCTCCCTCCCTCTTTCCTATTGCAGGAAACTTGCCATCACGCGCAACAGAGTGCAAGGTGCCGCGGGCAATAAGCCACGGGCTCCACGGGTATATTCGAGAAATGTTTTAACATCGAAGCAGGGTGATTCTGAATTGTGAATGAATGCACAATGACTATATGTGTGACTCGTTACTCTTAACACGTAGCATACACTTCGAAAGATACAAGAGCACGGCACTTGCTCTTAAGATTGTTACATAATATTAGCTGTCGTGATTCGTGCCAGCGCTGTATGCCTGGATAACTCAGGACATTAATACATGGATGTGTTAGTTGAAATGTCTCAATATTCATTACGGAATCCAGACTATAGCAATGGACTACTCCTTTTTCCGATAACATGAAACCTGTCGAGAGTATACTACAATAGTAAATGACACAAAAAGACTACTATAAAAATACCAAGTAATACTATGCAACAACCACACGTGTCCAATACGTATCAGTCCTGTCTCCCGAACCAGGGGGAACAAGACTGCAAGCCATGAACAGACATTCGTGACAGGCAACGGTGACGGGAGCCGAGGAGAAAAGAGAATGAAGATGGGGATCCGGCTCTCCCTTTGACCGAGTGGTAGGCTCAACCCACCTTTGTGCATGCCCGTAAAGCGGTCCTTGAGCACGGTGAGCTCGTAGATCTTGCCGAACTCCTCAAAGAGCGGCCGGAGGTCCTTCTCGTCCAGGTTGCGTGGTATCTGCCCGATGAACAGTTTGATAGCGTCGTGGTCCTTCATAGGGATGGTGCCCCCGCAGCCCGCTGGACTGTGGCTTAATCCGTTCACTAGCCCGTTTGTGCCATCCACCTGTCCGTTCGTTAAAGTTGCCATCTTCGGACCGGCAATGAGTTGTGGTAACAGCGGCGGCAGCAGCAGCGCAATCTTGGTGGCCTTGTGTAGAAGCTTCCGAAGTATTGGTCAAAAATGTTATTCAAAAAAGCCTTGCTGGTCCTACTTCTAGTCCTACCAAGGCAAATATGTACATGGATAAGTATACATATGTATCATTGGGCTAAAACGAATATCAAAGGCTTGGAGCTGTCTGCTGGTCCCGGCGGAGGCTGATTCCTTGTATTTATGTCCTAGTTAATAATTAATTAATTCATTTAGTAAAATAGATGAGATGGAGAGAGAGAGAGAGACCAAGAGCTTTCGCTTTCTATTTACACCTTTCGTTCCCCTAGTCCCTGCTTCTGGGTTCCCTTTTATTTTTTGCATTGAGAAGTCGGTATGGGTGTTCTCGGTTTAAACGAACGGGGCCAGCTCAAGAGCTGCAAGGACTGCGGGGAGGTATGGAACAAGGGGAACCACTATAACTCGATGTTTTTGTTACACAGCCTTTTCTCTACCCCTTCCCGTTGGTACGTTCCACCAAGAGAAAGGGGGTTTATAAATAAAGAAAAGAGTGAATTTGTACGGTTCTTTGTGCAATAGTCAACCAAGTGTAAATCACGCCACGTTTGCAGGAAATAATAGGCATAATAATAATAACAATAATAATAATAATAGTATGCTATTATATATATATATATATATATATATATACATCTATTAAAAAGCATGAGCTGACGCACACCCCAATTCTTGTGAAGAGGTGCTGACTAACGAGAGTCGTACTGAGTGCTCTCTCTCTTTCTCTCTCATATATATATATATATATATATACACAGTATCTACCATATGTTCCTTTCAAAATATACCCCAATAGGCAACCAACACTGATTGATTGAAAACCATTTTGATTTGGAGTGAAAGGCCATTAAAGTGGTGTAGAACCATTCGAAGAATATTCACCTAAATGCCTATAACAGGAGCTTGAACCGCTTGAGTAGCGGGTAGGTGGACAGTGCCTGGTGCTGAAATACTCGAGCCGAGTTAAAAGGCAACATCGGTGGCTAAAATATCTTTCAGGGAATGTTAGGATGTGTCAGTCGAAGAAATGTCTCACACTATAGCCTATAGCGCGAGGAGGAATCTATTCTGTTCAGATTCTGATGTAGATGTATTTGAAGAGAAGGAAGTCTGGGAGCACCGCCGAGCAGGATAGACGGACACATCGGAAAGGGGCAGCAAAGCGAGAGGGAAGGCTACAACATTCGAAACAGCTCCAGGATCCATTTACATGTGCCAATCTGATGCCATAGACTAAGTTCAATGCTGGGATATATCTTGACAAACACACCTGACGAAACATCCCCACACATACAAGCAAGTGAACACGCAGGCACACACACGCACGCACACACACACACACACACACACACACACACACACACACACACACACACACACACACACACACACACACACACACACACACACACACACACACACACACACACACACACACACACACACACACACACACACACACACATATATATACAGTGCATTCGAAAAGTATTCAGACCCCTTGACTTTTTCTATTTTCTGTTACTTTACAGCCGTATTCTAAAATGGATTCAATAGTCCCCCCATCAATCTACTCACAATATTACATAATAAAAAAGCAAAAACAGGTTTTTAAGATTTTTTGCAAATGTATATATATATATCTAAAAAATACCTTATTTACAAAAGTATTCAGACCCTTTAATCAGTACTTTGTTGAAGCCCCTTTGGCAGCGATTAGAGCCTCGATTCTTCTTGGGTATGACACTGTAAGCTTGGCACAACTGTATTTGGGGAGTTTCTCCCATTCTTCTCTGCAGATAATCTCAAGCTTGTCGGGTTAGATGGGGAGCATCGCCGCACAGCTATTTTCAGGTCTTTCCAGAGATGTTCGATCGGGTTCAAGTCCGGGCTCTGGCTGAACCACTCAAGGACATTCAGAGACTTGTCCCGAAGCCACTCCTGCATTGTCTTGGCTGTGTGCTTAGGGTCGTGGTCCTATTGGAAGGCGAACCTTCGCCCCAGTCTGAGGTCCTGAGTGCTCTGGAGCAGGTTTTCATCAAGGGGCTCTCTGTACTTTGCTCCGTTCATCTTTATCTCGATCCAGACTAGTCTCACAGTCCCTGCTACTGAAAAACATCCCACAGCATGATGCTGCCACCACAATGCTTCACCACAGGAATGGTGCCAGATTTCCTCCAGATGTGACGCTTGGCATTCAGGCCAAAGAGTTCAATCTTGGTTTCATCAGACCAGAGAATCTATTTTATCATGGTCTGAGAGTCCTTTAGGTGCCTTTTGGGAAACTCCAAGCGGACGGTCATGTGCCTTTTTACTGAGAAGTGGCTTCCGTCTGGCCATTCTTCCATAAAGGCCTGATTGGTGGAGTGCTGCAGAGATGGTTGCACTTCTTGAAGGTTCTCGAATCTCCACAGAGGAACCCTGGAGCTGTCAGAGTGATCATTGGGTTCTTGGTCACCTCTCTGACCAAGTCCCTTCTCCGCCGATTTCTCAGTTTGGCTGGGCTGCCAGCTCTAGGAAGACACTTGGTGGTTCCAAACTTCTTTCATATAAGAATGATGGAGGACACTGTGTTCTTGGGGACCTTGAATGCTGCAGACATTTTTTGGTACCCGTCCCCAGGTCTGTGCCTCGAAATATCCTGTCTTGAAGCTCTATGGACAATTCCTTCGACGTCATGGCTTGGTTTTGCTCTGACATGTACTGTCAAGTGTGGGACCTTATATAGACATGTATGTGCCTTTCCAAATCATGTCCAATCAATTGAATTTACCACAGGTGGACTCCAATCAAGTTGTAGAAACATCTCAAGGATGGAAAATGGAAACAGAATGCACCTGAGCTACATTTTGAGTTTTATAGCAAAGGGTCTGAATACTTACAGTACCAGTCAAAAGTTTGGACACACCTACTCATTCAAGGGTTTTTCTTTGTGTTATTATTTTCTACATTGTAGAAAATAGTGAAGACATCAAAACTATGAAATCCCACATATGCTGAGCACTTGTTGGCTGCTTTTCCTTCACTCTGCGGTCCAACTCATCCCAAACCGTCTCAATTGGTTTGAGGTCGGGTGATTGTGAAGGCCAGGTATTCTGATGCAGCACTCCATCACTCTTCTTGGTCAAATAGCCCTTACACAGCCTGGAGGTGTGTTGGGTCATTGTCCTGTTGAAAAACAAATGATAGTCCCACTAAGCCAAACCAGACGGGATGGCGTATCGCTCCAGAATGCTGTTGTAGCCATGCTGGTTAAGTGTGCCTTGAAAATCGAAATAAATCACTGACAGTGTCACCAGCAAAGACCCCCCAAACTTCCTCCTCCATGCTTCAAGGTGGGAACCACACATGCAGATATCCTCTGTTCACCTACTCTGCGTCTCACAAAGACATGGCGGTTGGAACCATAAATCTCAAGTTTGGACTCAACAGACCAAAGGACAGATTTCCACATGTCTAATCTCCATTGCTCATGTTTCTTGGCCCAAGCAAGTCTTTTCTTCTTATTGGTGTCCTCTAGCAGTGGTTCTTTGTAGCAATTTGACCGTGAAGGCCTGATTCACACAGTCTCCTCTGAACAGTTGATGTTGAGATGTGTCTGTTACTTGAACTCGGTGAAACATTTATTTTGGCTGCAATTTGAAGTGCAGTTAACTCCAATTTTATCCTCTGCAGCAGAGGTAACTCCGGATCTTCCTTTCCTGTGGTGGTCTTCATGAGAGCCAGTTTCATAATAGCGCTTGATGGTTTTTGCGACTGCACTTGAAGAAACTTTCAAAGTTCTTGAATCGTTCCGGATTGACTGTCCTTGATGTCTTAAGGTAATGATGGACTGTCAATTCTCTTTCTTTATTTGAGCTGGTTTTGCCATAATATGGACTTGGTCTTTTACTAAATAGGGCTTTCTTCTGTATACCAGCCCTGCCTTGTCACAACACAAGTTATTGGCTCAAATGCATTAAGAATGAAATAAATTTCACAAATGAACTTTTTAACAAGGTACATCTGTTAATTGAATTGCATTCCAGGTGATTACCTGCTAGCTGGTTGGGAGAATTCCAAGAGTGTGCAAAGCTATCATCAAGGCAAAGGGTGGGTACTTTGAAGAATCTCAAATATAAAATATATTTTGATTTGTTTAACACTTTTTTGGTTACTACATGATTCCATATGTGTTATTCCATAGATTTGATGTATTCACTATTATTCTACAAAGTAGAAAATAGTAAAAATAGACAAAATCCCTGGAATGAGTAGGTGTGTCCAAACCTTTGATTGGTACTGTATGTAACTAAGCTATTTATTTATTTTTAATTCATTTGCATACATTTCTAAAAACCTGTTTTCGCTTTGTTATTACAGGGTATTGTGTGTAGAATGATGAGGAACCTTTTTAACGTAACAAAACGTGGAAAAAGGGAAGGGTTCTGAATCATTTCCGAATGGCTCCCCCTAAAATAAACCCCCCTAAATGTAATAATAACCGTGTTCATTGTATACTATTAGTAATCAAGCAATTGACTGAGGAATTGACAGATTTGAAGTAGGCTATATGATGTGCACCTACATTTCGTGTTCAGATCTCGAATAGAGTTAGTCAGTTAACTGATGGTGATAATGACGGCTGTGGCTGGACTTATAGGCTGACCTCGCTTTTTAAAATCTGCAGGCAAAGACATGTTAGCATATTGTTAATTAAACTCTGAAGTAATTAGGCCTAATTCAAGATCAATCACCCACTTAATTTTTCCCCCTTATACCCTGAAAAACTTCCAAATGAGAACTGAACTAAGCAAAGCCCAAGTGCATTTCACGCTGACAGTGCAACTGTTGCACGTGAGCAGTCAGCCCACGCACAAACACATCATGGCACACACTACTGCATTTTCACGTGACACACAGCTGTCAAACTGCAAACACCTGCTTATGAAGACTGTGGGAGGTTCCTCCCACACATCTCTTTTATGCGTTTGATCAGTGAGGTGAGAAGAGAGAACTGATGTTGTTAAATGGCAACACAGGACCACATATAGGCAGAAACAGCAACACTAACAAACAGAAAACCATCAGGTGGACATACTGTAGGCGTGCTGTCTGTTTATGGATGCCTCTATGGGCTTTGGTCAAAAGTAGGGCCATTTGGGACGCACTCTGTATGCTATGTGGATAGACTCCTCTAACCCTGTTCTAATACGTTTTAAGCATCCTTCCTCTCCTTCTTGTATTCACTGATCTACACGTGGCTTTAAAAAAAAAAAACGGGGATTTCAGCCTGATGCTTTCACCTGTTTAAGCCTGGTCAGAGGAACTTAGTAAGAGCTTTTGAGAATTGCTCATGCAGATGTGCACCTGTCTGTGAGAGAGTCACACCATTCTTTAGATTCCAAGTTCCAGTCCCCATCTTAGTTACAAAAGATTGTGCTCTCCTACTCACTGTAAACGGGCGTTATGTAGCTGCTGTCCATAGTGCTGAAGGCAGACTCAGCTAGGCCTATACCCTCAGTGCGGTGTCGCTGTCGATGGCACCGAAACAGGTGGCAAAGCCCATTGTGTCCGTTGTAGGAGTCGCTGGATGTCCTTGGTACAAAAATAGTTTGTCTTTCAGGACTAAATACGGTCATGTGCTACACAGTAGACAACGTTAGTATGATAAAACGTGAGTGTTCCCACCTCTTTGTGGTTCAGTATCCTCGAATTAAAAGCCAACGTAGTTCAGTGACGTGGCCTAATAGACCTATGTCTATACATGCAGTAGGCCTACGTCTGTGACATCCAATGAGTATATGTCGCCCGATTTGTTTTCATTATGTGGCTTTCATGCATGGACCCTCCACCTAAACGTTAGCCAACCATTAAATAACAAAGGCAACACAGGCAGTTCCTCTCGTACTTCCCGCGCTTTCGGCCCTGCTCTAATGGCCCGTTAATATAATCTCACACTCACGGCAGGCATGGCCGGGGCCCGGCGGAGGGAGAGAGGGAGGGAGCGAGTTGACATTCTTTGGCGTGATACCACGGTCTGTTCTCCAAGCGTCCCCCGGGACGACACTCCATTCACGGCCGCAGCGGCCCTCCCTGCCTCGCGCTCATGCACGCCTGACTTGCCTTCAGCAATATTTTTTAATACAAGGGCGAATTGGGAGAGCACAAATCATTGTAATTATGTTCAGTGGGGTAGTATCGCGATGATTATAGAAGGTATGGTGCCATTATCGTCCCTCGACGGTCTTTCTCTCCTCACACACCTAGGCCTACTTGCACGGCTGCTCTGACATTTTTTCAATGCACTGCGTGTCGTCCTGAGTGAAACGCTTCCACTGAGCGAACCCATCGGACTGATAATAATAACACTCAATTAACAGGCAATTTATGGAACAATGTGTCTTTGCCCTCACATGATTGTAGTTATTTCAATCCGTTAGGGGACAGTCAACTATGACAATATGGCCCTGGCAATTCCACTGATGGTCAATTCAAAATGCAAACGACTTGCTGAGAAAATCTCAATCAACCACAGGAGCTTTCAAATGGGTTAAGTTAGACTGATTGGCCATAGCTCCCACACAGGCCTTGAAACAAACAAACAAACCCACAAAACAGACATTCCTGCGTGCGTATATTGCCTGTCTTAAGTATATTGTATAAGTTTACATCACTGCATGAAGTGGATTTAGTCTACTGTAGCATATAGCCAAATAGTAGGCTACATAAACCTGAGGACTTTGATAAACAACAAATTTGTTTTACAGCTGTGAGTGATTCACATGACATCCTTTACATTTCAAGTTCCACATCCTCTCCTTTCTTTCATTTACAAAGGATTGTGCGGCTCCACTTACTGCAAGCTAGAGTAGTGCAGCTGCTGTCCATGGAGCTGAAGGCAGACTCATTTAGGCCTATGCGTGCAGTGAGGTCGCTGTCCATGGTACTGAAAGACTGCAACGACCACTGTGTCCATTTTATGAGTCGCTGGGCTTGGTTAATTAAGACTAGTATAGAAACCCATAATGTGACAAATCAGCAACTAGTTACAATACATATTGAACTCAATCTACAATGTCCACCATATGTCGACATGAACCATTTATTGACAAAAGTATGTATCCTTTTTCAAGATGCACTATCTCTGTGTATCAAAACCTCATTCAATCATCCAACCGCTGGTCTTTTAACGCTCTAATCAAGTTGCAGGAGAAGATTGACTTTTTTACCCTTTGAAGATTGCTTCCTGTCTGCATGGGGCTTCCAATTCCGTCCCGGCACTGAAACGGCTTGAGGAAAGGCAAATAAACTAAAGGTAAATGAAATCCTTTCCATGCAATTTACAACACAAATAGATTGATAATCTGCATGGGTTAGTCATAAAGAGGAGCCGCGTTTAGATATTACCTATTCTGCATAGTAATGTCTTTTCTCACCTCACCTTCATCCGGGACAAAGTTCTAAATCTTCCAGAGCCTTGAGTCAGTCAGGCTGTATATCACTTCTCTGTAATTTAGAGGGAAGAGTGGAGAGGAAAGAGGAAAGGGTGCAGGCATGACTAAACACTCTGAAAGTTTGAAGGGATGAGGTAGGAGTGTCCTCTTTAACTTTTAGGCTATTGCAAAACATTTTTGGGGTAAGAGGGGGAATGTGTTGTTAAATAACAAAATAAACTTTAGGAGACAACAAATATTCTGCAAATAAATAAATATTAATGCAATAATTGGAGGTCTTTGTTTCCTAATGGGGTCTCTTTGTTTTGGGGAGTAGAGTGAAAAACACACACAGATCATGGGAAAGGGTTGTATAGCCAATGCTGAAGCAACAGTTGGCCGACATCTTCCTCCTCAGTGCAAAACAGAAACAGAGCTTTAGACCAGGTTTCCACAACTGCGGCCAAATTTAGTTATACTGCCACACCCAGTTTTCAGAGCCAAATGTATTATTTATTTTATTTTTATTTTTTATTGTTGGACATGAAGTACTGTAAAAACACCAGGAAATGAGTTCCAAGTGATTTTAATTTAGGAATGTTCCCAAGTATTCCCATGCATAATAGAGAGATGCGTGATCGTATACAAATGTAAACAAGGTTTGAAATGATTAAACAGTCTAACATCATATCTGTTAGGGCTCCTTGCAGTCAATTTGCAGTCTACAAATTATTTGTAATTATAAACTGGGTGGTTCAAGCCCTGAATACTGATTGGCTGACAGCCGTGGAATATCAGAACGTATACAACAGGTATGACAAATTTAGTTTTACTGATCTAATTACTGTACATTGATAACCAGTTTATAATACTAATAAGGCACCTTGGGGGTTGCGTTATATGGCCAGTATCCAAGCACTCCGCTTTGCGTCGTGTATCAGAACAGCCCTTAGCCGTGGTATAATGGCCATATACCAAACCCCCTCGGGCCTTATTGCTTAATTATGTTCCGGCCCTCCAACTATCCGGCTGAATCTAGTTGAGGATCCCTGCTTTAGACCTTCACTGTTGCCCAATTTGACAGTAACTTACAGGCAGCAAAGAGGCAAGAAAGTTACTGTATTTCATATTGCAGTACACCTACTGTAATGTTAATACACTATCAAAGAAAGTAGAATTGGCTTTATTATACTGTAAAAAAGTAAACTCTAACTGTAATAAATCAATGATGTATTTATCTAGGCAAGTCAGTTAAGAACAAATTCTTATTTAGAATGATGGCCTACCCCGGCCAAACCCAAATGACACTAGGCCAATTGTGCGCTGCCCTATGGGACTCCCAATCACGTCCGGTTGTGATACAGCCTGGAATCGAACCAGGGTCTGTAGTGATGCCTCTAGCACTGAGATGCAGTGCGTTAGACCGCTGAGCCACTCGGGATAGTGAATGAATGAAATTCATTGAGGGGAGAGGGGGTTTGTATTTCACAGTAGCTTACGGTAATTACATGGGGATGGTGCAAACAGGTTGGCTGTTAAGTAATGTGTTTACACATTTCAGCATATCAACAAATATTTTGCACTTTATATCACATGCACTTCTGGAGGCCCTAAAGGGGCAATCCACAGTTTAAACAATAACAAAGCAGCCACCCAGCCTTTGTTTTGGTAAAAAAAGCTGAGGGATGGGCCTGGAGAAATCTAACCACTCAAAATGATGGTCAGAGCTATGGATGCAAGGATTGACCAACCGAGGTATAATAATGTATGTTTTTAGCATTTTTGAGGCTATACAACATTTGTTTACATTTACAATGTTTACAAACATTGGAGTTAAACAAGCTTATATTTTGGGTTCTGATGGGGTACACAGTTGAACTAAGCTCATGAGGCATTTCAAACGTATATTATTCAAGAATCAATGGGAAAATATGATTCATTTATGAATCAAAAAATGTACATAGCAACTTCAGATTGGGCCCTTTTAAGAAAGGCTTCCAAACTGGCAACGACTACAGGGCAAAACAGACCGAAAGGACATGGAATAACATATAGGTTTAAGACTTGCTGCCACTCCAATCTGTCCCTTATACATTTTAAATGAATGGGGAACTATTACCACATACAGTACCTGTTAAATTGGTACACCACTGTCACTAACACGTGCAACAAATGTAGACTCTTACAAGGCACGCCTCAAAATATGTTAATGGGCAAGAAACAACAATACCATACACCCACTAGTTATCAAAAGGGTTTTAGCGCTCCAAAAATACGGTACGGTCCTGTATTCTGTAGGATGGATTTACAGTACCATTTGAAATACAGCAATTCATACCCCGCACACAAAATGTTCCCACAATCCACTATAATTTATAGTATGAAGCAGTAAAACGTTTCACGGTATTTTACTGTTAATAATGCCCTAAATGACTCTATAAATAACAGTTTTCTGTTACCATCACAGTATAAAAGTATATATTTCTGACAGTGTTCAGGTACTTCTGCACTGCATGCTTGATTGAACCTTTTATTTGTGCCATAAGTTTGTGCATTGTTTTTGTTTCCTGGAAATAATACGGCAGTTACCTGGGCTGCGCTGGGGAGAAATCAGTGCTCTGACACTTGACACAGGTGGGTGTCTCTTTTCATGCCGAGTCCCACCAGAGAACCATCCAGACAGGTTCCCTACATGACGGATGAGCTTTCCTGAAAACACAGCCATCCAACGAACAACACACACACACACACACACACACACACACACACACACACACACACACACACACACACACACACATACTCAGTAGGAAACACAGAAAGCGGGGGAGGCAGACCCGACCCAGACAAACTCGCTTTTTTATTATTGCGGCTCTGTTTTAATTTGCATTTCACCTGTCTTGAAACAAGGTTCAAAACTTCTTCTCGCGGGGCTCCTTGTCAGTCAAAACAGACATCTTTAAAGCAGAGGGAGGGAAAGTATCTCTCTGACTGGTCACGTCCCAAGTGGCACCCTTTTCCCGACATAGTGCACTACTTTTGTGGGTCCTGGTCAAAAGTAGTGCACTATATATTGAATAGGGTGCCATTTGGGAAAACATATTTTCTTTAAAGTGGTGGTAGGAAGGTAGAGCTATCTATCTACAGTGCATTCAGAACGTTTTCAGACCCCTTGACTTTTTCCACATTTTGTTATGTTACAGGCTTTTTCTAAAATGTATTAAATTGTTACCCAATAATGCTTCACTGTAGGGATGGTGCCAGGTCCTCCAGATGTGACGCTTGGCATTCAGGCCAAAGAGTTCAATCTTGGTTTCATCAGACAAGAGAATCTTGTTTCTCATGGTCTGAGTCCTTTAGGTGCCTTTTGGCAAACTCCAAGCGGCTGCCATGTTCCTTTTACTGAGGAGTGTCTTCTGTCTGGCCACTCTACCATAAAGGCCTGATTTGGTAGAGTGCTGCAGAGATGGTTGTCCCTCTGGAAGGTTCTCCCATCTCCACAGAGGAACTCTGGAGCCCTGTCAGAGTGGACCATCGGGTTCTTGGTCACCTCCCTGACCAAGGCCTTTCTCCCCCAAATGCTGAGTTTGGCCGGGAGGCCAGCTTTAGGAAGAGTCTTGGTGGTTCCAAACTTCTTCCATTTAAGAATAATGGAGGCCAATGTGTTCTTGGGGACCTTCAATGCTACATACATTTTTTGGTACCCTTCCCCAGATCTGTGCCTCGACAAAATCCTCTCTCAGAGCTCTACAGACAATTCCTTTGACCTCAATGCTTGGTTTTTGCTCTGACATGCGCTGTCAACTGTGGGACCTCATATAGATAGTTCTGTGCCTTTCCAAATCATGTCCAATCAATATAATTTACTACAGGTGGACTCCAATCAACTTGTATAAACATTTCAAGAATGATCAAAGGAAACAGGATGCACCTGAGCTACATTTAGAGTCTCATGGCAAAGGGTCTGAATATTTATGTAAATATGGTATTTCTGTTTTTATTTTTAATAAATGTCCAAACATTTCTCTAAACCTGTTTTCGCGTCGTCATTTTTGGTGTTGTGTGTAGATTGATGAGGAAACATTTATCTATCTACTTACCTACCTACCTACCTACCTACCTACCTACCTACCTACCTACCTACCTACCTACCTGGCCATTCCAAATCCCATTTCACCACAACAGATCAATTTCAGGGATAGGTCACAGGCTATCACAACCTCTGACTGCGGCTGTCGCAGAGTGGCTGTGACCAGGGTGTCAGGCGGCTGCACCGCCCCAGGCTTGATGGCAGTCATGTTGGTGTCTGGGGGTCCCTGACCCCACACTGCATCTAATTGCTTTGGGAGGGAGAAGAAGGTGATTTGGAGAGAGTGTGAGGATGCACCGCCACCTGATTCTATTTTTGATTGTTGTCCCAAGGTGGAGGATGAGTGGGAAAGGTGTTGGGTATTTTGTGAGCGTGTGTTTGGGGGGAGGGGGGGGGGGGGTTGTGTGGATGTGTGCACTTTGTTATTTGTTTTGATTGTTTGGTTGCTGATTCCTGGAGGTGCTTCAACACACACATACACACACACATGCACACACACGCACACGCACGCACATGCACACACACTGAACATGGTTTGTGTGTGTGAGTAACTCCAAAAATCGACAAATCGTCACTCAAACATTAGTGGAGGCCTCTGAATGACAAATACCATTATTTTCCAAGAGAAAACCCTACATTAACATAAAGATTAACAAGACATGTTTTTGTGCAGGTGGATTATAGGACCTAGAGGACTAGCAGAGGTGGAAGTAGGGTGACCACATTTAAAATACCCAAATGCGGGTGTACGGGATGATTTTGCGGGACAGTGTCGCCTACATGAACATGTTTTTGAGACCACTTGTGTGGCTCTTAATAAAAATCTAAGCATATTTGGCCCTATGAAACGTTTCTGGTTGGTTAATTTGGGTGGCAGGTAGCCTAGCGGTCATAGCTTTAGGCCAGTAACCCGAATGTTGTTAGATCAAATCCCTGAGCTGACAAGGTAAAAATCTTTTGTTCTGTCCCTGAACAAGGCTGTCGTTCTGCCCACTGTTCCTAGGCTGTCATTGTAAAGAAGAAGTTGTTCTTAACTGACTTGCCCAGTTAAATATAAAAATTGTCCTCTCCAACTGTAGATGGAATTTAACCCAAAAGGATTTGACAAATGTGATTGGTTAACAATATGACATTGGCCTCTGTCTTGTCTTGCGCTGTATAAAAAATCAGACCTCTTCAACGATTGGACAAGTGTTATCACCAGTACTACATCCTTATGATATACAGTATATCTTGTCATAAGCGCAATGTGACTGCAAAAGAGACAAGAATGTCAATTCTCATCAAATGAATGGGAAGTCTGGATGAAATGAGGGACAAATTAACCTTTTTTTGTAAATTGATAAAGTTGATAAAATGCGGGACATGCTTGTTTGTTGGTGGGATGCGGGACAAAGGGCCAAAATGCCGGACTGTCTCGCACAATCCGGTACATGTGGTCACCCTAGGCGGAAGCTTCTTCGCATGCAGTGCCCCAACAGAATGACATTGAATGTCATCCATCACTGTAGTATTAGTATTTACAGTGTTTGTCTCTATAGCATTGAACTGCTATCAGCTCTTCTAACTGTCCCTCCCTATTCTCTCTATCTGAATAGCTAATTCTGCTGGCTTTAGTGTGGCTTTTCAAAGCATGCGTCCTTGGGGGAATTGTAGAGGCAAGTGTTGCATTGCTGTACAACTCAACCCCTTGGGCCACGGTGGACACAAGCCCTGGTCACAAAGTACAGCATGATTAGAAAATAGACTATGTAGAACCAGAATAAAGCCAACATAGATTGATAGTAGATTGATGGACAGACAAACAGGCAGACGAACAGTCAGAAGGACAGATGTATGTAGATAAACGGACAAACAGAGAGACGGATTAGAGTATTCAGATGTTAGAATTTGATTGTGTGAGTGCCTTTCAAAGTGAATGTCACCTGTCAGTGTAATGTATAATACAGTACTGTAGGTATGTCTGAATAGTAGAGTTTGAGTGAGCGCATATGTACTACACAAAAACTGGTTGAATCAATGCCGTTTCCACGTAATTTCAACCCCAGAAGTTAATGTGATCACTAAAAAGTAATTGGATTTGCAAAAAGTCATCAACGTAAGGGCATTAGGTATTTTTTTAACCAAACTTTTAACCTAAATCATATGACATTGGGATTTTTTTTGTTGAATTCACATTAGTTGACAACTCAACCAAATGTAAATCAAAACTAGACGTTGAGCTGACGTCTGTGCCCATTGGGACTCCTCCATCCGCTTGGTTGATCTTTAAGGACATTAGCATCAGAATGGGTGTGATGAGATAGCTGGCACTAAACGCCAGGCGACTGGGAGACCAGGCTTCCTCACATTGCCTGTCTGACTATCTGAACGCATCCCAAATGGCCTGTATTTCCTATATAATGTGCTATTTCTGACCAGAACCTTGTGAAAGCTGTTCAAAAGTAGTGCACTATATAGGGAATAGGGTGTCATTTGGGAGGCAACCGTTGCCTGTGCCACACACGCCTGGCTCTGCTTAAGGATTCAATAGGATTCAGTAGGAGCGCATTTGAAGAGGCAAAGCCAGACAGAACAGGCAGTGTAAGTTCCCACAGAGACAGTTTCTGTCATCATTCTTAAAGAAAAGAAACGTCTGCTGTTGGGTCTGAACTGGGTCTATTGAAAGTTCCTCAACTCAGTTCCCCATAATGCCGTTTGAAGACTCTTGAACTGTAAATTGAAAGTACCCTTACTATTCAGCTGCACATAGTAACTGCAGATAAGATCCATAAAACAATACTGAATTGGAATGTAAGGGCCGAATAGGGAACATTCTGTTTTTTTATTAATTGTTGTATATTGTGTAAGAAATTTAAATTCCATTAAACTATATGAGGTGCGTTATGGCCTTACAGTCAGTAGAGGATCTTCTGATGGGCACAAACACTCTGGCCTGTTTCCTGTTTGATGACAGCTCTGTGCATGTATGAAAGGTCATTAATAATGAATACTAAATCAGCATTTGAAAAAGGTTACCGTCTCCAGAGCACATGTCTCTTCTTTGTACATCTCCTTTTAAAAACCACGTACAATACCCTTTTCAGTTCCGGCACACTGTCACCTCTTTTGTCAGGAGAACTGTAAGCTATGGCTTCTGTCTTCTCACTGCAGAGCAGGGAGGAAGTGTGTGGGGGGGAAAAATGTACTATGAGCCATTCAAACTGAGATGTAGTCTGACGGCTGAATCCATGAGTGGCATGGGGGGGATTCTGGCTTCTGGCTGTGATGCTGTGGTTGGGCTTTGTCATAAACATCTCATTCAGGTGGTGATGTATGTAATTACTGTTCTCCCCTCTGATGTACAGGGCTGTAGGGGTGTTACACACACACACACACACACGCACGTATGCACACCAGAGAAGGATGGTGGGAGGAGTTACAGGAGGACAGGCTTATTGTAATGGCTGGAACAGAATAAATTGAACGGTATCAAACATATGGAACCCACATGTTTGACTTCGTTCCATGTTTTCCATTCCAACCATTACACACACAGACACACACATGCACACCTGCAATTCTGCACATTTTGACATGGGGCGAAGAATAAATGTTGCCGTTTTAAAGCAAGTTTGCTGCAATTCTTCACATTTTGCATGCGGCGGATGTAACGGCTTTCTTCCTCCTCTTCATCCGAAGAAGAGGAGCAGGGATTTGACCAAACGCAGCGTTGTTATATGACATGATTTATTTAAACAAGACGAAAAAACACGAAACGAAATACACTTGAATAATTAACAAAATAACAAAACGGAGTAGACAGACCTGGACATGGAACTTACATAAATACACGAAGAACTCACGAACAGGAACAGACTACATAAACCGAGACAGTCCCGTGTGGCGCGACAAACACTGACACAGGAGACAACCACCCACACCCAAACAGTGTGAAAACACCTACCTTAATATGACTCTCAATCAGAGGAAATGAAAACCACCTGCCTCGAATTGAGAGCCATATCAGGTCACCCTTATACAAACATAGAAACATATAACATAGACTACCCACCCAAACACACGCCCTGACCGTCAAACACATACAAAATAACAGAAAACCGGTCAGGAACGTGACAGCGGAGAGATGATTTTGCTATTTTATTACTCATTTCATGCAATTCTACTCATTTGTCCATGGGGCGGAGATAAATATTTGCAGTTTTACACCTTGTGTATTCTATTATTTTCACTCTCAACAGTAAGTTGAGACCCTGAGAGAGTAAAAAAATTTAATAATAAATAATAATAATAACTATATATATATAAATATATATACAGTTGAAGTAGGACGTTTACATACGCTTAGGTTGGAGACATTAAACTCGTTTTTTCAACCACTCCACACATTTCTTGTCAACAAACTATAGTTTTGGCAAGTCGGTTAGGACATCTACTTTGTGCATGACACAATTAGTTTTTCCAACAATTGTTTACAGACAGATTATTTCATTTATAATTCACTGTATCACAATTCCAGTGGGTCAGAAGTTTACATACACTAAGTTGACTGTGCCTTTAAACAGCTTGGAAAATTCCAGAAAATTATGTCATTGCTTTAGAAGCTTCTGATAGGCTAATTGACATAATTTGAGTCAATTGGAGGTGTACCTGTGGATGTATTTCAAGGCATACCTTCAAACTCAGTGCCTCTTTGCTTGACATCATGGGAAAATCTAAAGAAATCAGCCAAGACCTCAGAAAAGAAATTGTAGACCTCCACAAGTTTGGTTCATCCTTGGGAGCATTTTCCAAACGCCTGAAGGTGCCACGTTCATCTGTACAAACAATAGTACGCAAGTATAAACACCATGAGACCACGCAGCAGTCATACCTCTCAGGAAGGAGACTCGTTCTGTCTCCTAGAGATGAAGGTACTTTGGTGTGAAAGTGCAAATCAATCCCAAAACAACAGCAAAGGACCTTGTGAAGAAGCTGGAAAAAGTAGGTACAAAAGTATCTATATCCACAGTAAAACGAGCCCTATGTCGACATAACCTGAAAGGCCGCTCAGCAAGGAAGAAGCCACTCCTCCAAAACTACCATAAAATTTACATGGGATTGAGGTCAGGACTTTGTGATGGCCACTCCATTACCTTGACTTTGTTGTCCTTAAGCCATTTTGCCACAACTTTGGAAGTATGCTTGGGGTAATTGTCCATTTGGACGACCCATTTGCGACCAAGCTTCAACTTCCTGACTGATGTCTTGATGTTGCTTCAATATATCCACATCATTTCCCTGCCTCATGATGAGTTGGCCCACAAAGAGAAGGAAAAGCAGCCAACATCTGCTCAGCACATGTGGGAACTCCTGTTGGAAAAGCATTACAGATGAAACTGGTTGAGAGAATGCCAAGAGTGTGCAAAGCTGTCATCGAGGCAAAGGATGGCTAATTTGAAGAATCAAAATTTGTTTAATAGTTTTTTGGCTACTACATGATTCAATATGTGTTACTCTACACTGTAGAAAATAATACAAATAAAGAAAAAACAACTTGAATGATTCGCTGTGTCTAAACGTTTGACTGGTACTGTATATAACCTACAAAAGGGAGGGCCTCCAGTTTCTCATCCATGCTCTAGACAGTCCATTCTGCTTATTCAATCAAAAGGGAGAAAAGGGGTATTAAGAAATACCAAATAAGGGACAAAGCAGAGGGCAGAAAGAGAAAGAGGGAGAAAAGAGGAGAGATTGTAAAGCAGCTCTCAACAATCCTCCTGCAGAGTAGTTGAAGGCTAATTACTGTGTAGATTGTGTTCTCTCTAAGAAATGACAGAGTTACAACTGCAGTTCATTTCAAACCTTTTCAAACTCCTACACATAGAAGGAGACAGACAGTTGACCATGACATTGACCCGTTGTCTTTGTAATACAGCTTTGGCATGAGCTGATTTCAAATCCCTGCATATTTTCTGATATTACTTTCTTTTCGTACACATTTCAAGGACTGTGATGCGCATACAGGTTGTCTGAATCAGTGCTGTAAAAAAGCAATGCCATGTGTCTGCACTGTGCTATACTGAGTCAATGGCAATGGCTTTCATGTTGATATCACCTTAAGTTTGATTCACTTTTTTGGCATAAAGCTTGGTTGCCCTCCACTTTTTCAGCGTCATGTTGTTGGTTGGTTGAGCTTCCATCATAAGATGTATTTCTTTACAATGTTGATATGATGTGGTTGTTATAGTTTCCTTATTTGAATGTACTCACCGCCAGCTACTCAGGTGAAGTTGACAATATTATCTTGCTGCCTTGGGAAAGAACCGTACCAACTTAGGGCCCTGTTCAATTAAAAGAGCTAGGCGAATCGTTCACGGTTCATTTCATGCAGTATGCAACATGTTTGAATAACTGCAACATCCATTTGTTGGTTTTTGTTTCACATAACAAAACACTGTATTTGTACTAAAAGGAGTGTTACCCTGGAAAACATCTGAAGACAGATTTTGGTTGAAAACAAGATGTTCTCCTGAAGGACCATTGTTTTCAGACTGTCCGTTCGGTTGATCTTCCACCATGCAACAACCCACCAGGTGATATCCCTTCACCTCCTACCCTTCTGTGGAAAATGGACGTTGCAGTGTTGTGATTTGGATGGCTTTCTGACAGGAGGTGGGGATTAGTTTGCTGAAGCGCCTGCCGTCTGTTTCTGTACCCTAGGAAGCCATTCACAGATAAGGCCATTTCACAGAGGGAGGTACAGATATTATGTTAATTCCCATTTTATTAGAGGGATAACATTAGTCTGCCTCTCTCGGCCTGAGACGAGGCAGTTGGAGAATGGTTTTTGCCACTGGTTAGAGGCTTTGAAAGGCTGCTCATTCCTTTTTGTGTGTGTTTATTTGTCTGTTAGGGGCCAATGGGGAAGCCATCTATCCTCTTCTTTTACCTTAAATACATCAAACCTCAAGTCTAGCTTGTTTTGTTGTTTAGAGGAAGGAATGGAAGGACCCCGTAGCACTAACTGAATGTAATGCCGCAGCCGAGAGGCATGCCTGCCTGCATGCCGTGTGTGTGTGTTTTTGTGTGTGTATCGCCCCTGTTGTGTGTGGCAGGCAGAGAATCCTTTCGTATTACATCTCTCAATTAAAACTTTAAGAACCACTCCATTACAATGGCATTAAACCATAAGAACATATATTATTATTCACACACGCACACACACACACACACACACACACACACACACACACACACACACACACACACACACACACACACCCACACACACACACACACACACACAAAAACACACACACACACACACACACACACACACACACAAACACCTGCTCTCTGCCAAGGAAAGTGTGTGTATCATAGAGGGTACTTTCAGAAAGTTACCGTGACAACGTCTCAGAAATGCATTGCCCCAAACTATTTCCTAATGAACTATGGGATACCTGCAGGTAACATTTGGGAGTCATTAAAAATGACATGGGAATGAATAGAATAAAGGAAACTGAAACAAATACATTATATTGGCATCATAAAAGAAACATTTATCTGTTACGAGGAGAGTTCAAATGATCTGCCACACAAGGAACGGCACTATAAAGCAGTAATATAAACACAGTGAAAATGCAAAAGCTGTGGGTGGACAGTCCCACGCCCTGACTCCCTCCCAGCTGAACTTAGTTGCTTTGTATGCAGCTCAAGCCGCCTCCATAGCAGCCTAGGGGTCTCTCTCTGTGAGCTAGCTCATTGTGCTGAGTGACCAGAGCCCCATGCTCAGCGCCCTGGCAGAGCTAGGGCCTGTGGCTGGACGTGAGATAAGATTCCTGGGTGGGTTGGCTGTGGGCGCCGGCCGGCCACTGGGGCACAAGCCTGTGGGCATGGAGAAAACAGGAGGGGAGGAGAGAAGAAGCAGACAGCGTTATCAGGGCATTGCAGGGCTAGGCAGAGTGGCAGGTTGGGAATTCCATGACTGCCCCGCTCCCCATCCCCCTCTTCCTCAGAGAGAGAGATAGAGGATTCTGTGCAGGATAAAGTGTGAATGTAGAGCACACAGTGCATTCGGAAAGTATTCAGACCCCTTGACTTTTTACACATTTTGTTACGTTACAACCTTATTCTAAAATGTATTAAATTGTTTTTTCCCCCTCATCAATCCCAAAATGACAAAGCAAAAACATTTTTTTATAAATGATAGCAAATTCTTTTGAAATAAAAAGCTGAAAAATCATAATTACATACAGTACCAGTCAAAAGTTTGGACACACCTAGTCATTCAAGGGTTTTAATTTAGTTTGACTATTTTCTACATTGTAGAATAATAGTGAAGACATCAAAACTATGAAATAACACATATGGAGTCTCGTAGTAACCAAAAAAGTGTTAAACAAGTCAAGATATATTTTATAGGCCTCCCGGGTGGCGCAGTGGTCTAAGGCACTGCATCTCAGTGCTAGCTGTGCCACCAGAGACTCTGGGTTCGAGCCCAGGCTCTGTCGCAGCTGGCCGCGACCGGAAGTTCCATGGGGCAACGCACAATTGGCCTAGCGTTGTCCAGGTTAGGGAGGGTTTGGCCGGTAGGGATATCCTTGTCTCATCGAGCACTAGCGACTCCTGGCAGACCAGGTCGCTAGGTGTACGGTGTTTCCTCCGACACATTGGTGCGGCTGGCTTCCGGGTTGGATGCGCACTGTGTTAAGAAGCAGTGCGGCTTGGTTGGGTTGGGTTGTGTTTCGGAGGACGCATGGCTCTCGACCTTCGTCTCTCCCGAGCCCGTACGGGAGTTGTAGCGATGAGACAAGACAGTAACTACTAACAATTGGATACCATGAAATTGGGGAGAAAAAGGGGGTAAAAAAAAAAATATGTATATATATATATATTTCATATTTGAGATTCTGCAAAGTAGCCATCCTTTGCCTTGATTACAGCTTTGCATACTCTTGCCTGTCTCTCAACCAGATCAAAACTCCAAACCTACTACCTAATTTTGACAAAAATGAACTGTAGAGATTACTGCTTCCAAGGTTTATTTTTCCAAGCTATACGGAGGGTGCTCTAGCAAACAAACAGCAGAAACCTGAGGACACCATCCCACCTGGAATTGAGTGAGTGGTGTTTGGTCTGATGCTATTTTGAAAGCCAAGAAGAAGAAGAAAAGTACATTACAATGATATATTTTATGTTATGGGGTCTGAATGCTGTGTAAAGGCTCCCAGGCTTGCAAGGACATACCAGATACAAATTCAATTAGCACTAAGGTGTGAAGTAAAAGGTGTTGAGGCCTTTGGGCCCAACAAGTGGCAGGAGTCTTTGAAGCGCCCTCTCCTGCTGTTCAAAGACCAGTCACTGGCATTTTCTACAAGAAATCTGCCTCCAGAAATAAAAGCTTCTCCCAAGTGGGTGTGACACCTATTCCCTTAGCCTGCTGCGCTGCTGCTTGAATTCCACCTGAAGATTTGTTCACCGTCTGCCCGGGCCTGTCTCCCCCTGTCTGGTACAGGTACCCCCACCATACTCACCCCTCTCTTCCGAGCTTTAGCTCGCCTCCAGCAGTCACGCACTGCTGGGGTGAGTGACTCTGAACTTACAATGGCTAGCTCCAAGTCGTTAAATATTTTAAAAAAATGTTGTGTATTTTGCTATTTTGCAATTCGCCTCATGACCCCTACATACTTTGTTGACTACAAACTTTCTTTACCCAACAGTGGGACAGACTATGTTTGTTCCCACACTCGGGACTCTGACTCTCTATTGGTTACACAGACTTTTGGCCTCCCATCCTATTCTTCCCACCTCTCGACAGCTTTGTATTCATGTTACCTGATGAAATTGCTGTACAATATGATCTTGTTGCCATCTGATGCACATTCAGATTTTTAATCAGCACTCCAGAACTCTCCCCGTCCTCTGCCATGCCCTGATTGTATTACTGTTGATGATATCTGGAAATGTGCATGTACACCCTGGCCCATCTACTGTTGCTAGCCCCAATTCTGACTTGAGCTCTGATATCTGCCTCACTAATTTTTGCTTTCGTAAAAGCCTGGGTTTTCTGCACGATAACATCAGAAGCTTATTACCTAAAATGGATCAATTGAAAGTGTGGGTTCACAGCTCCAATCCAGATGTTTTGGTCATTACTGAGATGTGGTTAAGGAAGAGTGTTTTGAATACTGATGTTAACCTGTCTGGTTATAATCTTTTTTGGCAAGACAGATCTTCCAAAGGTGGGAGTGGCAATCTTTACCAAGGATCACCTTCAGTGCTCGGTTGTCTCCACCACGTCTGTCCCCAAACAATTTGATTTGCAGGTTTTAAGCATTAAACTTTCAAATAGCTCTTTGTTGACTGTTTCTGGGTGCTATCGTCCTCCATCAGTACCAGCCTGTACCCTACCTGCCCTAAGCTCTCTCCTGGCCCTTTACACTAAGTCTGATTTTGTCCTGCTTGGTGACCCAAACTGGGACATGCTTAAACCACCTGACCAAGCCCTAAAGCAATGGGACTCCCTAAATCTTTCTCAGATTATTACCAATCCCACAAGGTATGACTACAAACACCCAGGAAAGGCTACTCTCCTCGATGTTATCCTCAAAAATAATCCTGATAGGTATCAGTCTGGTGTTTTCTGTAATGACCTTAGTGACCACTGTTTCACAGCCTGTGTTCGTAATGGTTGCTCAGTGAAACGACCTGTCCTGATTTGTCATAGATGCTTGCTAAAAAACTTGAACGAGCAAGCCTTCCTTCATGAACTGGCCTCTGTAAAATGGTATAGAATCAGCTGGATCCCCTCTGTCGAAGATGCTTGGACCTTCTTTTTTATATTTTCAGTGGCATTGTTAACAAACACGCCCCCATGAAGAAAATGAGAATTAAAAACAGGTCCAGCCCCTGGCTCAACCGTGATCTTGCAGAGTTACAAGAATTGCATTTGGCGAAAGGCTCGGCACACTCATACAAAGGCTGACTGGCTATCGTTCAGGCAAACGAGAAATAAGTGCACTCAGGCTATCCGGAAGGCCAAAGTTAGTTACTTTAAGGAGCAGTTCTCTCTCTGTGGGTCTAACCCCAAGAAGTTCTGGAAAACGGTTAAAGACCTGGAGAATACACCCTCCTCCTCTCAGCTGCCCATGTTCCTTAATGTTGATGATGTGGTTGTTACTGACAAGAAGCACATGGCTGAGCTCTTTCATCACAACTTCATTAAGTCAGGATTCCTATTTGACTCAGCCATGCCTCCTTGCCCGTCCAACATTTCCTCATCTCCCACCCCATCTAATGCGACTAGCCCCGATGCTTCTCCCTCTTCGTCCCCTGCCCCGCTACAAAGTTTCTGCTTGCAGGCAGTCACTGAGTCTGAGGTGCTAAAGGAGCTCCTTAAACTTGACCCCAAAAAAACATCTGGATCAGATGGTTTAGACCCTTTCATCTTTAAGGTTGCTGCCCCTTTCATCGCCAAGCCTGTCTCTCCTTTCTGGGGATGTTCCAATTGCTTGGAAGGCAGTCACGGTGTGTCTTTTATTTAAAAGAGAGATCAAGCTGATCCTAACTGTTATAGGTCTATTTTTATTTTGACCTGTTTATCAAGTCTTGATGTCTATAGTATTCTCTCTGGTATGCAATCTGGTTTCCGCTCAGGTTATGGATGTCACTGCAACCTTAAAGGTCCTCAATGATGTCACCATTGCCCTTGATTCTAAGCAATATTGTGCTGCTATTTTTTTGACTTAGCCAAAGCTTTTGAAATGGTTAACCATTCCATTCTTGTTGGCCTGCTAAGGAGTATTGGTGTCTCTGAGGGGTCTTTGGGCTGGTTTGCTAGCTACCTCTCTCAAGAGTGCAGTGTATAAAGTCAGAAAATCTGCTATATCAGCAACTGCCTGTCACCAAGAGATTACCCCAAGGCTCGATCCTAGGCCCCACGCTCTTCTCAATTTACATCAACAACATAGCTCAAGCAGTAGGAATCTCTTTCATCCATTTATATGCAGATAATACAGTCTTATACTCAGATGGCCCCTCCCTGGAATTTGTGTTAAATGTTCTACAACAAAGCGTTCTTATTGTCCAACAAACTTTCCCTACCTTTAACCCTGTTCTGAACACCTCCAAAACAAAGGTTGTGTGGTTTGGTAAGAAGAATGCCCCTCCTCCCACAGGTGTTATTACTACTTCTGAGGGTTTAAAGCTTGAGGTAGTCACCTCATTATTTTATTATACCTTTATTTCAACAAGGAACACAGACTGAGACCAAGGTCTCTTTTCCAGCTGGGCCCTGCGTATACATGTTGACACATACAGTTTAGGTACAATGATTAAAAAACTAAACAAGACAAACAAAACGATCACAGATAACACACAAAATATACAGCAACAGATTTAATTTACACATAGGTTATTCTAACAGCATAAGAACTTGCAATTCCCGAAACAGTTACAAATAATACAAAAATAAAAATGCTACAATAAATATTTAAAATGAGCAAGGGGGACAAGAGTCTCAATTTAAGTTTAGTCTGCAGGATATTCCATAGGCAAGGAGCGTAACAGGAAAAGGCAGCCATACCCAACTCTGTGGAAATCGCATGGGCCTCAAGTGTAATCCATGATTGAGACCTGGTTTTAGGAATTCTAATTCTAATATTGATGAGTGATGATAAATAAGAAGGTAGCTTATTCAGAAGTGCTTTATAGACAAACACGAGAACATGTTGTTCTCGTCTCACGGACAGCGAAGTCCAACCCACATTTTGATATAACATACAGGGGTGAGTTCTGTAGCTAGCACCCGAAATAAACCTAAGTGCGCAATGATAAGTAGCATCCAGCGATTTAAGTGTTGATGCCGTAGCATGCATGTAGATAATATCCCCATAATCTATAACAGACATAAAAGTAGCTTGCACAATTTGTCTTCAATTTGTAGAGAACAAGCATGTCCTGTTTCTATAGAGGAAGCATAGCTTGATTTTTAGCCATTTACAAAGTTCATCAATATTTTAAAAGACAGTTTATCATCCAACCATATCCCTAAGTATTTATATGCAGAGACTTGATTAATTCGAGAACCATCTAAGCTCGTAAGTGCAAGTGTATTTTCAACCAACTTTTTGAACCTATTAGAATTCAGAAATGTGTTTCCTTTGCATTTAAAACAAGGTTCAGCTGTATAAAATACCCTTGTGTTATCTTAAAATCTGTCTTCAATAGTGATAATGCTTGGTCAGCCGTTGAAGCGATAGAGTACATGACAGTGTCATCAGCATATAAATGAATTTGACACTTTCTTATCTCATCACCGATATTGTTTAAGTAGAGAGTGAACAGTAATGGACCAAGTCTAGAACCTTGTGGGACCCCTTAACCAACTCCAATGGCTCTGACTGGATGCCATCGACTCTAACAGCCTGACTTCTATCCTTTAGATAGTCATGAAACCAACGACAGGCATCCAATCCCAGTCCTATTGATGACAGCTTACCCAAAAGTATCGCATGGTCTACAGCAGGGGTGTCAAACTCATTCCACGGAGGGCCTAGTGTCTGCAGGTTTTTGGTTTTTCCTTTCAATAAAGCCCTAGACAACCAGGTGTGGGGAGTTCCTAACTAATTAGTGATGTTAATTCATCAATCAAGTACAAGGGAGGAGCGAAAACCCGCAGACACTCGGCCCCCCGTGGAATGAGTTTGACACCTGTGGTCTACAGTGTCAAAAGCTTTGAATAAATCTACGAACGAGGCGGCACAGTACTTTCTATTATCTAGGGCATTAGTAATATAATTTACAACACGTACAGTGGCCGTAATAGTACTGTGTTTAGGTCTAAAGCCAGATTGATTACTAGAAAGAGTATTGTTAACAGTTAAAAAAGATTGTAGTTGCCTATTCACCAGTGACTAGAATTTTAGCCAAACAGGAGAGCTTGGAGATGGGCCGATAAACATCCAATTCACTATCATCACCTCCCTTGAGGAGTGGTAAAACAAAAGCTGTTTTCCAAGATTTAGGAATCTTTCCTACGACAAATGTATGATTAAAAATATGCGTCACTACACCAGCAATATTAGGTGCCGCACACTTGAGTAAATATGGATCCAGATTGTCAGTGCCTAATGATTTCTTAGAATCTATAACAGATAGTGCAGATAAGACCTCATCTTCTGTGACTTTTTGAAAAATTAAAACCGGGTTACTGTTTTCCACATCAGCTGAAGGCCGAGGGACTGAAACAATAGACCGGTCAGGATCATGTTGGCCTTTTTTCTTTCAAAAAGAAAAACCAGCAGAAATAAAATGCTTATACAAGTACTTGGGAGTATGGCCAGACGGTGCACTGTCCTTCTCTCAGCACATATCAAATCTGCAGGCTAAAGTTAAATCTAGACTTGGTTTCCTCTATTGTAATCGCTCCTCTTTCACCCCAGCTGCCAAACTAACCCTGATTCAGATGACCATCCTATCCATGCTAGATTACGGAGACATTATTTATCGGCAGGTAAAGGTGCTCTCGAGTGGCTAGATGTTCTTTACCATTCGGCCATCAGATTTGCCACCAATGCTCCTTATAGGACACATCACTGCACTCTATACCCGTCGCAAGACCCACTGGTTAAAGCTTATTTATAAAACCATCTTAGGGCTCACTCCCCCCTATCTGAGATATCTACTGCAGCCCTCATCCTCCACATACAAATCACATAAATCAAATCAAATCAAATTTTATTTGTCACATACACATGGTTAGCAGATGTCAATGCAAGTGTAGCGAAATGCTTGTGCTTCTTGTTCCGACAATGCAGTAATAACCAACAAGTAATCTAACCTAACAATTCCACAACTACTACCTTATACACACAAGTGTAAAGGGATAAAGAATATGTACATAAAGATATATGAATGAGTGATGGTACAGAACGGCATAGGCAAGATGCAGTAGATGGTATAGTGTACAGTCTATACATATGAGATGAGTAATGTAGGGTATGTAAACATAAAGTGGCATAGTTTAAAGTGGCTAGTGATACATGTATTACATAAAGATGGCAAGATGCAGTGGATGATATACATATACATATGAGATGAGTAATGTAGGGTATGTAAACATTATATTAAGTGGCATTGTTTAAAGTGGCTAGTGATACATTTTTACATAATTTCCATCAATTCCCATTATTAAAGTGGCTGGAGTTGAGTCAGTATGTTGGCAGCGGCCACTAAATGTTAGTGGTGGCTGTTTAATAGTCTGATGGCCTTGAGATAGACGCTGTTTCTCAGTCTCTCGGTCCCTGCTTTGATGCATCTGTACTGACCTCGCCTTCTGGATGATAGCGGGGTGAACAGGCAGTGGCGCTGCTGCGCCTTCTTCACAACGCTGTCTGTGTGGGTGGACCAATTCAGTTTGTCCGTGATGTGTACACCGAGGAACTTAAAACTTTTCACCTTCTCCACTACTGCCCCGTCGATGTGGATAGGGGGGTGCTCCATCTGCTGTTTCCTGAAGTCCACAATCATCTCCTTTGTTTTGTTGACGTTGAGTGTGAGGATATTTTCCTGACACCACACTCCGAGGGCCCTCACCTCCTCCCTGTAGGCCGTCTCGTCGTTGTTGGTAATCAAGCCTACCACTGTAGTGTCGTCCGCAAACTTGAGTTGGAGGCGTGCATGGCCACACAGTCGTGGGTGAACCGGGAGTACAGGAGAGGGCTCAGAACGCACAATTGTGGGGCCCCAGTGTTGAGGATCAGCGGGGTGGAGATGTTGTTACCTACCCTCACCACCTGGGGGCGGCCCGTCAGGAAGTCCAGGACCCAGTTGCACAGGGCGGGGTCGAGACCGAGGGGCTCGAGCTTGGTGACGAGTTTGGAGGGTACTATAGTGTTAAATGCTGAGCTGTAGTCGATGAACAGCATTCTCACATAGGTATTCCTCTTGTCCAGATGGGTTAGGGCAGTGTGCAGTGTGGTTGCGATTGCGTCGTCTGTGGACCTATTGGGTCGGTAAGCAAATTGGAGTGGGTCTAGGGTGTCAGGTAGGGTGGAGGTGATATGGTCCTTGACTAGTCTCTCAAAGCACTTCATGATGACGGAAGTGAGTGCTACGGGGCGGTAGTCGTTTAGCTCAGTTACCTTAGCTTTCTTGGGAACATGAACAATGGTGGCCCTCTTGAAGCATGTGGGAACAGCAGACTGGGATAAGGATTGATTGAATATGTCCTTAAACACACCAGCCAGCTGGTCTGCGCATGCTCTGAGGACGCGGCTGGGAATGCCGTCTGGGCCTGCAGCCTTGCGAGGGTTAACACGTTTAAATGTTTTACTCACCTCGGCTGCAGTGAAGGAGAGCCCGCAGGTTTTGGTAGCGGGCCGTGTCAGTGGCACTGTATTGTCCTCAAAGCGAGCAAAAAGTTATTTAGTCTGTCTGGGAGCAAGACATCCTGGTCCGCGACGGGGCTGTTTTTCTTTTTGTAATCCGTGATATATCCGTATATGTGATATATCCGTATATGTAATCCGTATATGTAGACCCTGCCACATACCTCTTGTGTCTGAGCTGTTGAATTGCGACTCTACTTTGTCTCTATACTGGGACTTAGCTTGTTTGATTGCCTTGCGGAGGGAATAGATACACTGTTTGTATTTGGTCATGTTTCCGGTCACCTTGCCCTGGTTAAAAGCAGTGGTTCGCGCTTTCAGTTTCACGCGAATGCTGCCATCAATCCACGGTTTCTGGTTTGGGAATGTTTTAATCGTTGCTGTGGGTACGACATTGTCAATGCACTTTTTATGAACTCGCTCACCGAATCAGCATATTCGTCAATGTTGTTGTTGGACGCAATGCGGAACATATCCCAATCCACGTGATCGAAGCAGTCTTGAAGCGTGGAATCAGATTGGTCGGACCAGCTTTGAACAGACCTGAGCGCCGTTGCTTGCTGTTTTAGTTTCTGTTTGTAGGCTGGAAGCAACAAAATGGAGTCGTGGTCAGCTTTTCCGAAAGGAGGACGGGGGAGGGCCTTATATGCGTCGCGGAAGTTAGTATAACAATGATCCAAGGTTTTACCAGCCCTGGTAGCACAATCGATATGCTGATAGAATTTAGGGAGTTTTGTTTTCAGATTAGCCTTGTTAAAATCCCCAGCCACGATGAATGCAGCCTCAGGGTGTGTGGTTTCCAGTTTACAAAGAGTCAAATAAAGTTCGTTCAGGGCCATCGATGTGTCTGCTTGGGGGGGGAATATATACGGCTGTGATTATAATCGAAGAGAATTCCCTTGGTAGATAATGCGGTCGACATTTGATTGTGAGGAATTCTAAATCTGGTGAACAGAATGACTTGAATTCCTGTATGTTGTTATGATCACACCACGTCTCGTTGATCATAAGGCATACACCCCCGCCCCTCTTCTTACCAGAAAGATGTTTGTTTCTGTCGGCGTGATGCGTGAAGAAACCAGCTGGCTGCACCGACTCCGTTAGCGTCTCTCGAGTGAGCCATGTTTCCGTGAAGCAGAGAACGTTACAATCCCTGATGTCTCTCTGGAATGTTACCCGTGCTCGGATTTCGTCAACCTTATTGTCAAGAGACTGGACATTGGCGAGTAGTATGCTAGGGAGTGGAGCGCGATGTGCTCGTCTCCGAAGCCTGACCAGGAGACCGCCTCGTTTGCCCCTTTTTCGGTGTCGTTGTTTAGGGTCACCGGCTGGGATCAGATCCATTGTATTGGGTGGAAGGCAAAACACCAGATCCGCTTCGGGAGAGTCATATTCCTGGTTGTAACGATGGTGAGTTGACGTTGCTCTTATATTCAGTAGTTCCTCCCGACTGTATGTAATGAAACCTAAGATTACCTGGGGTACCAATGTAAGGAATAACACATAAAACAACAAAATACTGCATAGTTTCCTAGGAACGCGAAGCGAGGTGGCCATCTCGGTCGGCGCCGGAAGTAGGTCACACTGTGTTGCTGCCTTGCTACAACACCCATTCTGCCAGTCACATTCTGTTAAAGTTCCCCAAAGCACACATATCCCTGGGTCGCTCCTCTTTTCAGTTCGGAGCAGCTAGCGACTGGAACGAGCTGCAAAAAACACTCAAGCTGGACAGTTTTATCTCAATCTCTTCATTAAAAGACTCAATCATGGACACTCTTACTGACAGTTGCGGCTGCTTTGCCGTTATGTATTGTTGTCTCTACCTTCTTGCTCGGTGTGCTGTTATTTGTTCCCTATAATGTTTGTACCATGTTTTGTGCTACTACAATGTTGTTGTCATGTTGTGTTGCCATGTTGTGTTGTCATGTGTTGCTGCCTTGCTATGATGTTGTTTTAGGTCTCTCTTTATGTAGTGTTGTCTCTCTTGTTGTGATGTATGTTTTGTCCTAAATTTATATACTATTTTTTATTTAATTTAATTTTATCCCAGGCCCCCGTCCCCACAAGAGGCCTTTTGCCGTCATTGTAAATAAGAATTTGTTCTTAACTGACTTGCCAAGTTAAATAAAGGTTAAATAAAAAATATATATAAAAAACAGCTTCATGAGGTGGAATGTGTTGGAATGCTGGAATGCTTTTCAATGTCTTCCCTTCTCAATGCGTTTGAGCCAATCAGTTGTGTTGTGACAAGATGGGGTTGGTATACAGGGGATAGACCTATTTGGTAAACAACCAAGTCCATATTATAGCAATAACAGCTCAAATAAGCAAAGAGAAATGACAGCCCATCATTAATTTAAGATATGAAGGTCAGTCAATCCGGAACATTTCAAGAACTTTGGAAGTTTCTTCAAGTGCAGTGCCGAAAACAATTAAGTGCATTGATGAAACTGGGTCTCATGAGGACCGCCACAGGAGAGAAAGACCCAGAGTCACCTCTGCTGCAGAGGATACGTTCATTAGAGTTTTCAGCCTGAAATTGAAGCCCAATAAATGCTTCACAGAGTTCAAGTAACAGACACATCTCAACATCAACTGTTCAGAGGAGACTACGTGAATCAGGCCTTCATGGTTGAATTGCTGCAAAGAACCACTACTAAAGGACACAATTAATAAGAACTGACTTGCTTGGGCCAAGAAACATGAGCAATGGACATTAGACCGGTGAACATCTGTCCTTTGGTCGGATGTGTCCAAACTTGAGATTTTTGGTCCCAACCATGTGTCTTTGTGAGACGCAGAGCAGGTGAAAGGAAGATCTCCTCAAGTGTGGTTCCCACCGTGAAGCATGGAGGAGGAGGAGGAGGTGTGATTGTGTGGGGGTGCTTTGCTGGTGACACTGTCTGTGATTTATTTAGAATTCAAGGCACACTTAACCAGCATGGCTACCACAGCATTCTCCAGCTATATGCCATCCCATTTGGTTTGCGCTTAGTGGGACTATCATTTGTTTTTCAACAAGACAATGACCCAACACACCTCCAGGCTGTGTAAGGGCTATTTGACCAAAAAGGAGAGTGATGGAGTGCTGTATCAGATGACCTGTCCTCCTCAATCACCCAACCTCAACCCAGTTGAGATGGTTTGGGATGAGTTGGATTGCAGAGTAAAGGAAAAGCAGCCAACAAGTTCTCAGGATATGTAGGAACTCCTTCAAGACTGTTGGAAAAGCATACAAGGTGAAGCTGGTTGATAGAATGCCAAGATTGTGCAAAGCTGTGCCTACTTTGAAGAATCTCAAATATAAAATATATTTTGATTTGTTTAACACTTTTTTGGTTGCTACATGATTCCATATGTGTTATTTCATGGTTTTGATGTCTTTACTAATATTATACATTGTAGAAAATAGTTAAAAAAAAAGAAAACCCTGGAATGAGTAGGTGTGTCCAAAATTGTGACTGGTACTGTAAGCATTCAGACCCCTCGAGTCTTCTTGAGTTTGACGCTACATACTTGGCACACCTGAAACTTTGCCCCAGTCTGAGGACCTGAGTGCTCTGGAGTAGGTTTTCATCAAGGATCTCTCCGTACTTTGCTACGTTCACCCTTTTTCCGGACTGTCCCTGCCGCTGAAAAACATCCCCACAGCATGATGTTGTCACAACCATGCTTCACCTAAGGGATGGTGGCAGGCTTCCTCCAGACGTGACACTTGGCATTCAGGCCAAACAGTACAATCTTGGGTTTATCTGACCAGAGATTCTTGTTTCTCATGATCTGAGTCCCTTAGGTGCTTTTTAACAAACTCCAAGTGGGCTGTCATGTGCCTTTTACTGAGGCGTGTCTTCCTTCTGGCCACTCTACCATAAAGACCTGATTGGTGGAGTGCTGCAGAGATGGTTGATGACCATTGGTTCTTGGTCACCTCCCTGACCAAGGTCCTTCTCCCCCGACTGCTCAGTTTGGCCAAGCGGCCAGCTCTAGGAAGAGTCTTGGTGGTTCCAAACTTCTTCCATTTGAGAATGATGGAGGCCACTGTGTTCTTGGTGACCTTCAATAATGCAGAAATGTTCCCCAGATCTGTGCCTCGACACAATCCTGTCTCGGAGCTCTACGGACAATTCCTTTGACCTCATGGCTTGGTTTTTGCTCTGACATGCACTGTCAATTGTGGGTACTTATATAGACAGGTGTGTGCCTTTCCAAAATATGTCCAATCAATTGAATTTACCACAGGTGGACTCCAATCAAGTCGTAGAAACATGTCAAGGATGATCAATAGAAACAGGATGCACATGAGCTCAATTTCGAGTCTCATAGCAAAGGGTCATGAATACTTATGTAAATAAGGTTTTTCTGTTTTTTATTTTTGTCTACAAACCTGTTTTCGCTTTGTCATTATTGGGTATTATGTGTAGATTGATGAAGAATTTATTTTGATTTAATCGGTTTTAGAATAAGGTTGTAACGTAACAAAATGTAGAAAAAGTCAAGGGGTCTGAATACTTTCCGAATGCACTTTACATGCTCATATCCTTAAGCGTTTATGTGCTGTGTGCCTGTATTTGTAAAAAAAAACATTGAGATTTAATTTGTGTGTGTGTGTGTGTGTGTGTGTGTGTGTGTGTGTGTGTGTGTGTGTGTGTGTGTGTGTGTGTGTGTGTGTGTGTGTGTGTGTGTGTGTGTGTGTGTGTGTGTGCGCACGCTTGCATGCACCCCGGCTTTTGAGTCTCAATAAGTGTTTCACAGCATGCGGGCCGCATTATGTGTATGTATGTATCCATAAATTCTCAGCAGGGGTTGATCTACTAACAATATCCAATACTCCCAACCTACAAAATGCCATTTCACTACAATATATCTCCACACGCACAACGCATGTTGCCAAGCATGATACGATGCAAACAACTCACTATAGTTTTGCAGTACGTCTCTCATTCAGTCGGGAGTGAAAATATCTCTCCCTCTTCTTCTCTCTTCTTTTCTTCTCTGTTTTTCTCACACATTTCCTCCGTCTCTTTCTTCTCTCCGAGTGGGGAACAGCTGAGAAAATAAACACCCTACTAAAGCATGTCTTGGATCGTTCTGTTTTGTTTTAGTTATCTGCATCTTTGTTTCTTATGTTTGTTTATAAATGAAAATAAGTAAATCATTCATTCCTGCATGAGGTGCATGTACTGTAAACCTGTGTTAGTAAGTCCCTTTGGATAAAAGCATTTTCCCAATGTTCAAACATGTCGTATGTGTGAACGTCTTAACACAAAGCTATGGAACTATCTGCATTAGTAGTGACAGATTCCAACTGGATTCTTTCCCTCCCTTATCACTCACTTCCATGTCCCAATCTCTCAATGATAAAGGCTCTTCTCCATTCAGACACACGGCCAATTACAAATTAGCTAGTTTGTCCCGCAAAAAAATACGTAATCAGGCTTCAAGAGGTGAAGGCCCTTGAAGATTAATTGGAAATGGGTCCCCGGTAAATGTCAATGGCAATTGAGAGTCTGTAGACTCTGATTGACTCTATCCACAGACCACTCTATCCTGGATAAGCTTTCTCCAACCGTGACATTGCTGGCATGGCTCCCCACCCCTTTCTCTCTCACCCTCTTTGAAAGAGGAGTGGACAAAGGAGACGAGGTTGCGAGGAGAAATGGAGTTGTGAGAAGCCAATGGAATTGGAAAGAGAGACAAGACAGGCCAACGTTTAACATTTTGAACCTCTGGTGTGTTCTTGCGGGGGGCTTTAGTTATGATTTGAAAAGGTGCACTGCGGAATTGCGAACACCAAAGGAAGTAATTTCCCCTGGAGAAACAGTGTGTGAGTGAAATCCAGTGTGAAGGCCATATTCCAACCCCACAACCCCTTTCCCAGCATCCTTTGTGTAAAGGCTAGACCAGGGGCTAGCTTCATTCTCTGTGTCTGTAGTCAGTGATTCAGTCAAATCTTTCATATTTGCATTTTTTTTGTGTTTGTTTCTGGTTTCTTACGGTTATATGTCTGTCTGGAAATTATTTCAGGTATATACCGGTAGTAAATATTTTCTGCAGTAGAGATTTGACCCAATGTCGCAGCTACTTTTCTCCTTTGTGATGTCTGGCTGCTGCTCCTGTATGTCTCCTGTCTGGGTGGGTGTAATGCCTGGAAAAGTACTTGACTGCATTCCAAATTGAACACTATTCCCTTTATAGTGCACTACTTTTGATCAGAGCCTATGTGCACTATGTACAGTGCCTTCAGAAGTATTCATACTGTACGCCTTGACTTATTCTGCATTTTGTGTTACAGCCTGAATTTAATATGGATTAAATATATATTTATTCTCACCCATCTACACACAATACCCCATAACGACAAAGTGAAAACATGTTTTTAGAAATGTTAGCACAGAAATATCTAATTTACCCAAGTATTCATACCTCTGAGTCAATACAGTGTTAGAATCAGCTTTGACAGCGATTACAGCTGTGAGTCTTTCTGGGTAAGTCTCTAAGAGTTTTGCCCAACTGGATTTGAACATTATTATATATAAATTCTACAAACTCTGTCAAATTAGTTTTTGATCAGTGCTAGACAGCCATTTTACTTTAATTTTACTTTATCGAGTATATTTTTACAGGGACAGTGCACATTAAACAATGTTTCAGTAAAAGGGCCGGTTTTAGTCAGCCGGAAAATTTTTAACCGCAGTTCCTGGGCAGGTTATTAAAAGCAATCACAACAACAATACAGACAAACAATGAGCAATGAGCACATGCAGAGCAACTTAGGACAAGCAACACGGTGCACGCAGACAGACAGAGCAATAGCACAAAAAGCAACAAAACAAAATAGATAAAAGTGACAGTGCTTACACACCTCACAAGCTACAGACAACAGATAACATGGAAAGCGGCAATACACAGCTAGGGATTATGTTCACAAGTCTGATTTTCCTTAAGCCATTTCTTTATATTTTTTTGTGAAGGTGCGATAGGTAGGGCAGTTACGTGTGTCTGATGGCAGTGTGTTCCAGACATTGGAAGCTCTCACAGAGAAAGTAGTTTGACTAAAGGTGCTTTTCCTTCAGGGAACTATACAGTCACCTCTCATGGCAGACCCTGTGGATCTGCTGCCATGGGTTTGGGTTTTCTGTTTAACAAAAGTACTGCGTGGATGGGGTCAAGCAGTATGCTATGTGGGGGAGTATCATATCACTGTTTTTCTGCCTTTGTAGTCAAACAATTTCATATGTACCAGAAATTAGCTAGGTTGAATTTGGTTATTTGAGTTACATTTTCACCTGCTTTTTGAAAGAGAGGTTGGAATCAAGTATGATACCAAGGTACTTAAAATCGGATACCACCTGGAGCTTCTCCACTTAAAACCCTTGTGTTGTCTTAAGCGTCAAAAATGACCCGCCACTATGTTAAACAGCAGAGAAAAACCCATAAATGAAATTTGATGATTTTTCCTAGAGTGACCCCAACATTAGTAAAAGTTAAACATTGCCTTTGTTCATATTTCCATGAAAGCTGTACACCACCAGGGTACAAAGATTGTCTTTGGGACATTTTTGACCCCGCAGTTATAAAATGATTTACACATCACAAAAACCACAAAGACACACACACACACACACACACACACACACACACACACACACACACACACACACACACACACACACACACACACACACACACACACACACACACACACACACACACACACACACACACACACACACACACACACACACACACACTGAGAAATTAAGATTGTGTGTGCAACTGATTGAACTCAGACAAAACAAAAACGTTCCTGTGCATGTGCAGCATCTCCTCTCCACGACCCCACACATGACTCAAGTTCACAGACAACATCAAAACAATTTCAGACAAAATAAACTAGATTTCAGACATAATATACTTTTCTTGAAAGCATTGTTTACTAATGGGGAATGCAGTCAGAGGCTATAAAGGTGCTGCATATGACAATCCCCCCAATTCTCTCTTCGTTGAAGCCATGATGCACGTTTCAGTGCACAATAGGTCGTAGATCTTATTTTTTCAGATGTCCAGGAGGAACAAGAGAACAATGATTTAGAAGAGGAGGAAGTATCTGAAGAAGAAGATGGGGAGAATACAACCCAGAGCACGATGCATCATCTTCAGATGAAAAAGAAATCCCCCAATGAGAGACATTTTTGTCAAAGAACAGCAAAATAACATGGTCTTTGTCACCATATGACAACTAGGGCAGGATGATAGCACAAAATGTCATAAGGATGACCCCAGGGCCCACAAGACATGCAGTTGCCCATGCCCAGGACATCGCCTCAACATTATACATGTTCATCACACCAGCCATCGAAAAAATCATCCTGGAGATGACAAATTTGGAGGGTTTCCGTAAATATGGAGACAACTGGAAAAGGATGGATGAGATTGACCTGCATGCCTACATAGGGCTGCTAATCTTAGCGGGTAGGTATAGGTCCCGAGGCGAGGCTACATGTATGGAGATTTTGCGTGCAACAATGCCACTGAAAGTCTTTCACACTTTCTCAAGAATGCTATGATTTGATAACCGTGAGTCAAGACCTGCAAGACGTGTGAGAGACAAACTGGCGGCCATAGGCGAGGTCTGAGAGAAGTGGGTGGAGCGTCTGCCATACCTCTACAACCCTGGGCCTGAAGTAACAGTGGATGAGCAACTGGTTCGATTCAGATGTACATTTTTATTTTGGCCTCCTGGGTGGCGCAGTGGTCTAGGGGACTGCATCGCAGTGCTAGCTGCGCCACCAGAGTCTCTGGGTTCGCGCCCAGGCTGGGCTGGGTTCGCGCCCAGGCTCTGTCGCAGCCGGCCGCAACCGGGCGGTCCGTGGGGCGACGCACAATTGGCATAGCGTCGTCCGGGTTAGGGAGGGTTTGGCCGGTAGGGATATCCTTGTCTCAGTATGTAAAATGTAATAAAATGTATGCACTCTACTGTAAGTCGCTCTGGATAAGAGCGTCTGCTAAATGACTAAAAAAATGTAAATGTAAAATGTATTTTCATATCTGTAATGTAAGTGATTTTCACTGTTAATGTTATTATGCATTGCTGTAATATCATTGATTTATGTGATTGTTTTCTGTTACACTGATACTAATTACTGATAGTAATCTCTTTTGTCAAAAGGTCGCTGTCCTTTCCGGCAGTATATGTCCAGCAAGCCAGCAAAGTATGGCATCAAGATACGGGTGGCCTGTGACGCACAATCCAGCTACGCTTGGAAGATGCAAGTCTACACAGGGAAGCCGACCAGTGGATGCCCGGAGAAGAACCAGGGGATGCAGGTTGTGCTTGATGTGACAGATGGACTTCACCTCAATGAACGTAGCCAGCAGCTCCTGAAGAGGAAGATCACCATGGTTGGCACAGTTAGAAAGAACAAGCTTGAGCTCCCCCATGCACTCCTCACAACAAGGGGGAGAGAGGTCTTCTCATCAAAGTTTGCCTTCACCCCCACCACCATTCTAGTTTCTTACCTCCCAAAGAGGAACATGAATGTGGTCCTCCTGAGCACACTGGACACAACGGCTGAGATCAGTGAACGTAAGGACAGGAAGCCAGCTATCATCCTGGACTACAACCACAACAAAGGAGGCGTGGACAACCTGGACAAGGTATGGCAGACACTTTGGGGTGGCAAGTAGTCTAGTGGTTAGAGCTAATAAGCGAAAGGATGCAAGATCAAATCCCTGAGCTGACAAGGTAAAAATCTGTCATTCTGCCCCTGAGCAAGGCAGTTAACCCACTGTTCCTAGGCCATCACCGAAAATAAGAATTTGTTCTTAACTGACTTGCCTAGTTAAATAAAGGTAATAATAAAAACAATTTGATTGGAACTTACAGCTGCAGGGGGATGACTGCCCACTTGACCCTGGTCATTTACATTTACATTTAAGTTATTTAGCAAATTGGTGCATTCACCTTATATCCAGTGGAACAACCACTTTACAATAGTGCATCTAAATCATCTTGACATCATTGATGTGTCCTCATACAATGCCTTTGTGATATGGAACAAGATCAACCCTACCTGGATTCCTGATAAGTGGATCAAGAGGAGGGTGTTCCTAGAGCAGCTGGGAAAGGCACTTGTAACCCCACACATTCAAAGAAGGGAGCGTCTCCCCCACACAACAGCCTCTGCAGTGCTTGTGAAAGCTGTTCAGGGGACTGAATCTTGTCCTGATCCACCTGAGGCTGCAGCTGGGGCAGTCAAGAGGAGGAGATGCCAAAGAAGGACTGTAAAATAAATACTATGTACTGCACATGTGAAAAATACACCTGCAAAGTCCATGTATACTGCCCTACATGTGCTAATTAGTGTTGATTGATTTATGTACTTCACATTTTTGTTTTGTGTCTATTATTTTATTCTTATTTATTGTTGTTTTTTATACACCTTGTGGGTGGGGGCAATGATTAAAGAAATGGGAGAAGACTAGTATTTTGTAGTTGAATTCCTCATTGTACGGTATATAAGAATATATCACTATGTTGCCAAAAAGGCTGTTATTGTTTCCCATCAATAAAATGCATTCAAAACTAGCTTCTGCACATTTCTGCTACATTCTTAGGCTATACAAGTGCTATCTTTTGCTAAAAAATGTATGTTTACACCTATGCATTACCTTTAGCAATAATAATAACAATAAACCTCTACTTTAATAAAGAAAACAATTATTACAGGTGTGTTGTAATAAAAAAAGAATGGTGTCCATTGATTAAATGCAGTCTTTCTGCATTATGAAGAGGGAAAACCAGATATTCACAAAGTTTGTGATGAATGACAGGTTGTTTCTTCATGCAAAAGAGATTTGGGATTTAAAATTCAATTAAGTTGCTTTATTTTAGGGGTTTAGTGAAGGCGGGTCATTTTTTACCCTTATGACAAGGGGAGTATACATATTGTTAAGACTACACAAGGGTTAAGTGATAATGCCCGAGAAGCCGGTGTTTGGAGGATATTGGCACGGGTGTTGTTAGGCCGTGCCAATATATCCTCCAAACACTGTCTTCGAGGGAATTATTACTTTTATAAAACGGGTTACCAACATATTAAAATACTGATTAAATTATTTTAATTAAAAACATAATTTTTATGAAATTATTCATACTATTTCAACCTTCCACGAGATATAGTCCTGACACAAATCTAGGGTTGCTATCCAAGCCAGCTGGTCGTTCGTTCTATCGGTTCGGTTGCCAGAGACACAACCCAGTCGTTAAGTATTTTTGTTCTAAATCTATAGACATGACCCAGTCGTTCGATCTAAATCTTCCGCTGCCGTGATGGCTGGCAACGTTCTTATAACTTGCTTGCTAGCTAGCCAACTTGGGCTAACACAGTCATGTCAAACAACAGTGCATTTGTTTAAGCTGTTTTCTAGGGATTTTGTTTTGTATACATCCATAATAATGATGTGCAATTTCCCCTGGGATAGAACATTTGCTCTCTTGTCAGGCCACTGTTCAGAAGAGACAGCCAACTGCACAGCTAACACAGTCACTTCAAACTACAGCTGGAATGACAGCAAACTAGCTGCATTTCTTGTTTTTCTATTGACGTTTCTTTGTCTATATCCACAAAAATTATGCTGATTCATGATTTCGACTGGCTGAGAAAATCTGCCAGCCTGTCTGTCTCATCCCGACTCCAGACACGTTCATTACCATAGGACAGCTGGAGATTGAATTTCAATACTGAAACAATGTTGCATATGTCGAAGAGACAGACAGCGAGGTTATTACAAATCGCTGCTGTTTCAAACCAAATGCTAGTCTAAAAGAAATGGGAGATAATGTCTAGACCCAGTGTAGATCTAGTATATAAATTGCCTGGCTGGGCTGATGAGACAGTGGATTGTGAAGTCAGATGGAACAGAGTAAATAAGCATTTCAACATCATAGATTTGGCCAGTGCTAACTTGTGGAATAGACGCAGGCTGGAATGCGCTTTTAACCAATCAGCATCCAGGATTAGACCCACCCGTGCTATAATGACACATAGACATCTGGCTCAGTAGCATTAGTTACCCTCTTTGCAAAGGACATGAAGACCGTTTTTACCACATTGAGATACAAACATGAGCCACTGAGACACTTTGTAACATGGACCACAGCAGTAGTGGGTCTTGTGCAGCTTGTTGTTTGCTCTTTGCGCACACATGAATCAAATCAAATCAAATTGTATTGGTCACATACACATGGTTAGCAGATGTTAATGCGAGTGTAGCGAAATGCTTGTGCTTCTAGTTCTGACCATGCAATAATATCTAACAAGTAATCTAACAATTTCACAACAACTACCTTATACACACACAAGTGTAAAGGAATGACTAAGAATATGTACATATAAATATATGCATGAGTGATGGCTGAACGGCATAGGCAGGATGCAATAGATGGTATAGAGTACAGTATATACATATGAGGTGAGTAATGTAGGCTATGTAAACATTATATAAAGTGGCATTGTTTATTAAAGTGACTTGTGATACATTTATTACATCCAAATGTTTATTATTTAAGTGGGTAAAGATTTGAGTCAGTATATTGACAACGCCACTCAATGTTAGTGATGGCTGTTTAACAGTCTGATGGCCTTGAGATAGAAGCTGTTTTTCAGTCTCTCGGTCCCAGCTTTGATGCACCTGTACTGACCTCGCCTTCTGGATGATAGCGGGGTGAACAGGCAGTGGCTTGGGTGGTTGTTGTCCTTGATTATCTTTTTGGCCTTCCTGTGACATCGGGTGGTGTAGGTGTCTTGGAGGGCATGTAGTTTGCCCCAGGTGATGCGTTGTGCAGACCTCACTACCCTCTGGAGAGCCTTGCGGTTGTGGGCGGAGCAGTTGCCGTACCAGGCTGTGATACAGCTTGACAGGATGCTCTCGATTGTGCATCTGTAAAAGTTTGTGAGTGCTTTTGGTGACAAGCAACATTTCTTCAGCCTCCTGAGGTTGAAGAGGCGCTGCTGCGTGTTCTTCACCACGCTGTCTGTGTGGGTGGACCATTTCAGTTTGTCTGTGATGTGTACGCCGAGGAACTTAAAACTTTCTACTGTCTCCACTACTGTTCCGTCGATGTAGGAGGTGCTCCCTCTGCTGTTTCCTGAAGTCCACAATCATCTCCTTTGTTTTGTTGATGTTGAGTGTGAGGTTGTTTTCCTGACACCACACTCCGAGGGCCCTCACCTCCTCCCTGTAAGCTGTCTCGTCATTGTTTGTAATCAAGCCTACCACTGTAGTGTCGTCTGCAAACTTGATGATTGAGTTGGAGGCGTGCATGGCCACGCAGTCATAAATCACTGTATCATCTGCATACATTTGCACTTCACACCCAGTACAAGTTTTCAAGCCTTGCCATAGATTTTCGAGGCGATTTTAACTCAAAACTGTAACTAGGCCACTCAGAAACATTCAATGTCATCTTGGTAAGCAACTCCAGTGTATATTTGGCTCTACATTTTAGGTTATTGTCCTGCTGAAAGATGAATTTGTCTCCCAGTGTATGTTGGAAAGCAGACTAAACCAGGTTTTCTTCTAGCATTTTGCGTGTGCTTAGCTCTATTCCGTTTCTATTTATATTAATACATCTTCCTAGTCCTTGCCGTTGACAAGTATACCCATAACATGATGCAGCCACCACCAAGCTTGAAAATATGAAGAGTGCTACTTAGTGATGCATTGCATTGGATTTGACCCAAACATAACTCTTTGTATTCAGGACATACATTTATTTCTTTGCCACATTTTTTGCAGTTTTACTTTAGTGCCTTATTTTTTGGGGATATTTCTATTCTGTACAGACTTCTTTCTTTTCATTCTGTCAGTTAGGTTAATATTGTGGAGTAACTACAATGTTGTTGATTCATCCTCAGTTTTCTCCTATCATAACCATTAAACTCTATAACTGTTTTAAAGTCACCATTTGCCTCATGGTGAAATGAGTTTCCTTCCTCTCCAGCAACTGAGTTAGGAAGGACACCTGTATCTTTGTAGTGATTGGTTGTATTGATACACCATCTAAAGTGTAATTAAAAACTTCACCATGCAAATTGGGATATTCAATGTCGATTGAGGGACCCTCTCGACTGAGGGACCAAGATAATTGTATGTGTGGGGTACAGAGATGAGGTAGGAATAAAAAAATCATGTTAAACACTACTATTGCACACAGAGTCCATGCAACTTATTATGTGACTTGTTAAGTACATTTTTACTCGTGAACTTATTTAGGCTTGCCAGCCATAAAAACGGGTTGAGTACTTATTGATTCAAGACATTTCTTGTCAATGCAGGGGGAGGAATCCTCCACTCTGTCAAAGCCTCCTGGCCAGGACGCTGTGCGATTTTCCCCAGCTACTGAGGCACCGCGACAGGGAATCGAAGCGACAGGTACCCTCCTTGGCTTGGTGCTGCTCAGTAATACGAAGCAAAGCTCCACCGAGTAAGAAACGCTGTCAATATATCGACTGGGATGTCAGGAAATTGGTTACAGGCTTTTCACACAGCCAGGCCTTGCCTGTCAGCCCCCCCCCCCCCATACACACAAACACACACCCCACCTTCCCGCCTCCCGAAAAGCCTAATGCTGAAACAGAAAACACCTGCCCCGTTTGATGAGGTGGTTCCGCTGAGAGGAAGAGAGAAACCAACGGGGCACAAAAGAAGTAATGAGGAGGGAATGAAAGAAGATGAGACGGTTGAGAGGAATGGACAGGGAAAGGAGGGGGGAGGGGTGGAGTATGTCAATTATTGCACCGATAACAGTTGTTAATTAACCCAATAAACAATAGTTGTTCCCGAGCAACCGTTCAGCAACAGTCAAATAGTTAGCAGTGTGAGAAGCCCTCGAATGGCAGTTCATTAATCCAACTGCTTGGGTTGCAACAGCATGAGAGTGCTTTTAAAATAAAAGGATCATCTGGTATCAGGACTAAACTCATACGTTTGCACCGTTGAAAAATTGCTTTTTGAAATTGTATTTAAAATATGCAGCCATGGTTATACCATGTCCTTGTGACATGCACAGTTCAATCGCGTTAAAACAACAAGTGTCACGCCCTGGCCTTAGTATTATTTGTTTTCTTTGTTATTTTAGTTAGGTCAGGGTGTGACATGGGGAATGTTTGTGTTTTATAGGTTTTGGGTGGTTATATGGTAAAGGGGGTGTTGGGTGTAGTGTATGGGTTTGTGTTGAGTGCATGTGTCTAGCTGTGTCTATGTTGGTGTAGTTGTCTAGGAGAGTCTATGGTTACCTGAATGGGTTCCCAATTAGAAACAGCTGATTTCTGTTGTCTCTGATTGGGAGCCATATTTAGGGTAGCCATAGGCTTTCATTTGATGTGGGTAATTGTCTATGTTATACGTTTGTAGCCTGTGTATGCACTACGTTTGATTAGCTTCTTAATTGTTTTGTTTAGTGTGTAAGTGTTTTTGTTTCGTTTTGCCTTCGTCATCAATAAAAGAGATGGCGTATTTTCCAAATGCTGCGTTTTGGTCCGTCAATCCTCCACACGATCGTGACAACAAGATACATTTGGTCCCTCTTCTACCACCAAATGCAGGAAAGACAGGGGACAGGTGTTCCAGGTCCTGAGTGAATTTGTGCCAATAAATGTTAAGGGTTGTGGACCCCTGCTGTCACACAACGCATTGTCTTCCTTCCTGTTCTTATATTAGCCTACCATAAAAATGGCTTACATGACAAAAAAACGATGTGATAGGAATGGCACTCCTGAGAACAGAACAGCGTATCTCATCCCTTGATTAGTGCGAGACCTGTTCCAAAAGCAGATGGTAAACAAATATTTTGAAGAGTTGTTTGCTCTGATATTGCTGGATGTGTCTCAGGCAACATAGGATCTGTAAAGTAGTGCCAGCGACAAGTGTGTTTCAGAACTGCTGCCAGATATATTACCAGGAGGAAGTGGAGCAGAACAGCTCTGGTGATGCTCCACGGACATTATGCAAATACCATAAAAGAACATATTAGCTAGTCTGTCGCTTTTCGTTCTCAGATGCCCTACCCCAAATTGTCTCAGAAGTCGAGAGCAGGCTCCCACTGAGCTGAAAAGAGGGCAAATTTAAATCATGGAGCCACAGCAAGCCTCTGACATAGTAGAGATAACAGGTCTGCTATACAACAACTAAATGTGGAGAGGTACACTATACTGGATATACAAAAGTATGTGGACACCCCTTCAAATTCGTTGATTTGGCTACTTCAGCCACACCCATTGCTGACAAGTGTATAATGTTGAGCACACAGCCATGCAATCTCCATAGACAAACATTGGCAGTAGAATGGCCCTTTCTGAGGAGCTCAGTGACTTTCAACGTGGCACACCTTTCCAACAAGTCAGTTCATCAAATTTCTGCCCTGCTAGAGCTGCCCTGGTCAACTATAAGTGCTGTTGTTGTGAAGTGGAATTGTCTAGGAGCAACAATGGCTCAGGGGCGAAGTGGTAGGCCACACAAATTCACAGAACGGGACAGCCGAGTGCTGAAGCGTGTAGTGCGTGAAAATTGTCTGTCTTCGGTTGCAACACTCACTACCGAGGTCCAAACTGCCTCTGGAAGCAACGTCAGCAAAACAATTGTTTGTCGGGAGTTTCATGAAATGGATTTCCATGGCCGAGCAGCCACACACAAGCCTAAGATCACCATGCACAATGCCAAGCGTCGGCTGGAGTGGTGTAAAGCTCGCTGCCATTGGACTCTGGAGCAGTGGAAATGCGTTCTCTGGCGTCATTAATCAAGCTTCACCATCTGGCAGTCCAACAAACTAATCTGGATTTGTCGGATGCCAGGAGAATGCTACCTGCCCGAATGCATAGTACCAACTGTTACATTTGTTGGAGGAGTAATAATGGTCTGGGGCTGTTTTTAATAGTTTGGGATAGGCCCCTTAGTTCCAGGGAAGGGTCATCTTAACGCTACAGCATACAATAACATTCTAGACAATAATGTGCTTCCAACTTTGTGGCAACACTTTGGGGAAGGCCCTTTGCTGTTTTTCAGCTTGACAATGCCCCCGTGCACAAAGTGAGGTCTATACAGTAAGGGTTTGTCAAGATCGGTGTGGAAGAACTTGACTGGCTTGCACAGAGCGTTGACCTCAACCCATCGAACACCTTTGGGATGAAATGGAACACCGACTGTGAGCCAGGCCTAATTGCCCAACATTAGTACCTGACCTCACTAATACTCTTGTGGCTGAATGGAAGCAAGTCCCAGCAGAAATGTTCCAACATCTTGTGCAAAGCGTTCCCAAAATAGTGGATGCTGTTAAAGCAGCAAAGGGGAGACCAACTCAATATTAATGTCCATGATTTTGGAATGAGATGTTTGAAGAGCAGGTGTCCAAGTACTTTTGGTCATGTAGTGTAGGTTATCAAGTGCATGAAGACACATTGTGATGATGTGCCCGTCCTCCCTCCCACAATCATCATTGCAGAAAGCCAATTGAGTTATCATTGTGTGTTAGTTTAGTGTCAATGTTAGTTGTTAGTTTAGTGTCAATTTACCCATGATTTTTATATTCACTGTTTCAGTAAACATTTAGCTAATTCAACGCTACTGAAACTTAATTTAACAAAATGTGCACTTGCCTGTCATCCCGTATTCACATAGTTGATTGCACCATTCAATACTATACCTTCAATACTACTGTACATTTGCCAGTCATCATATGTCAACATAATTCACTCTGACTGTCATTTGTTTCTTTTCTGTAATGGGCCCATTTGACATATAAACATTCATTATTTCAATTCCTTTGAATTGTCTGAATGTCTCACCTTGAGCTTACATGTTGTTCCTGCTTCTCAAAGAGAGCGCGCTCTGGTATCAATGTGCATACAGTTGAAGTCGGAAGTTTACATACACCTCAGCCAAATACATTTAAACTAAGTTTTTCACAATTCCTGACATTTAATCCTAGTAAAAATTCCCTCTCTTAGGTCAGTTAGAATCACCACTTTATTTTAAGACTATGAAATGTCAGAATAAAAGTTGAGAGAATGATTTATTTCAGCTTTTGTTTATTTCATCACATTCCCAGTGGGTCAGAAGTTTACATACACTCAATTAGTATTTGGTAGCATTGCCTTTAAATGGTTTAACTTGGGTCAAACGTTTCAGGTAGCCTTCCACAAGCTTCCCACAATATGTTGGGTGAATTTTGGCCCATTCCTCCTGACAGAGCTGGTGTAACTGAGTCAGGTTTGTAGGCCTCCTTGCTCGCACACGCTTTTTCAGTTCTGCCCACAAATGTTCTATAGGATTGAGGTCTGGCCTTTGTGGTGGCCATTCTAATACCTTGACTTTGTTGTCCTTAAGCCATTTTTCCACAACTTTGGAAGTATGCTTGGGGTCATTGTCCATTTGGAAGACCCATTTGCGACCAAGCTTTAACTTCCTGACTGATGTCTTGAGATGTTGCTTCTATATACCCACATAATTTTCTTTCCTCATGATGCCATCTATTTTGTGAAGTGCACCAGTCCCTCCTGCAGCAAAGCACCCCCACAACATAATGCTGCCACCCCTGTGCTTCACGGTTGGGATGGTGTTCTTCGGCTTGCAAGCCTCCCCCTTTTTCCATCACACATAATGATGGTCATTATGGCCAAACAGTTCTATTTCTGTTTCATCAGACGAGAGGACATTTCTCCAAAAAGCACGATCTTTGTTCCCATGTGCAGTTGCAAACCGTAGTCTGGCTTTTTTTATGGCGGTTTTGGAGCAGAGGCTTCTTCCTTGCTGAGCGGCCTTTCAGGTTATGTCGATATAGGACTCGTTTTACTGTGGATATAGATACTTTTGTACCTGTTTCCTCCAGCATCTTCACAAGGTCCTTTGCTGTTGTTCTGGGATTGATTTGCACATCTCGCACCAAAGTACGTTCAACTCTAGGAGACAGAATGCGTCTTCTTCCTGAGCAGTATGACGGTTGCGTGGTCCCATGGTGTTTATACTTGTGTACTATGGTTTGTACAGATGAACGTGGTACCTTCAAGCGTTTGGAAATTGCTCGCAAGGATGAACCAGACTTGTGGAGGTCTACACATTTTTTTTGAGGTCTTGGCTGATTTCTTTTGATTTTCCCATGATGTCAAGCAAAGAGGCACTGAGTTTGAAGGTAGGCTTTGAAATACATCCACAGGTACACCTCCAATTGACTGAAATGATGTCAACTAGCCTATCAGAAGCTTCTAAAGCCATGACATAATTTTCTGTAATTTTCCAACCTGTTTAAAAGGCACAGTCAACTTAGTGTATGTAAACTTCTGAAATTATGATGAAGTTAATTGTAAGTGAAATAATCTGTCTGTAAACAATTGTTGGAAAAATATATTGTGTCATGCACAAAGTAATGTCCTAACCTACTTGCCAAAACTATAGTTTGTTAACAAAACATTTGTGGAGTGGTTGAAAAACAAGTTTTAATGACTGCAACCTAAGTGTATGTAAACTACCGACTTCAAGAATATATCCTATAGGTGCGTTCAATGTCCGCAGGTTTTTCCGCTAGTGTTACAAAATGTGGTATTATTACCACATCTAATAATCTTGGTATACCATTGTTGTTTTTTTAAGTCTTTTTCTTACTTTTGTAAGTTGAAGGTGATGCATGAAGTGATGTTTATTGCCTGTTTAAATTGAATATTAATTTACCCTCCAACATTTATGTTGTCTTGGCTTTGTTGGCATAGCCCAGGTTTGTGGAGTGAAACCTTTCTATTTAAGCAGGCTGGTCTCAGTGTCGGAACGGGCGGTGAATGGAACAGACTGTCTGTTTGCCATGTCCTCCTAGTTGTGTGGGAGTTGATTTGAGCATTTAATGCGTTTGTCTGTGTGGGATTCAATTTGAGCTTTTAACGTGTTTGACCTAAATTTGTCTGCATTTTTTTCTGATCTAAGGTGTGATCAAGTTAATTAATTTATATTAAATGTTTTGTCCACTGTAAATATGTGCACCCGACTGCTTTTGGAACTGCAGCTGACTAACTAAATTCCAACCTTGTACTTGAAGTCCTGCTTCCATGCGTATGTGTGCTCTACCATCTCATTTGCACGCCAGGTCCCCTTACATTCTTAAACACACATTTCATTATAAACTCATAACATTGTAAATGTCCCACTGCATTTTCTTTTTTTCTTTTCTTTTCTTTAACCTTTATTTAACTGGGCAAGTCAGTTAAGAACAGATTCTTACTTACAATGACGGCCTACACCGGCCAAACCCGGACGACGCTGGGCCTTTTTGTGCACCGCCCTATGGGACTCCCAATCACGTCTGGATGTGATACAGCCTGGATTCAAACCAGGGACTACAGTCGTGGCAAAAGGTTTTGAGAATGACACAAATATTAATTTCCACAAAGTTTGCTGCTTCAGTGTCTTCAAAAGTTTTGTCAGATGTTACTATGGAATACTGAAGTAGAATTACAAGCATTTCATAAGTGTCAAATACTTTTATTGACAATTGCATGAAATTGATGCAAAGAGTCAATATTTGCAGTGTTGACTCTTCTTTTTCAAGACCTCTGCAATCCGCCCTGGCATGCTGTCAATTATCTTCTGGGCCACATCCTGACTGATGGCAGCCCATTCTTGCGTAATCAATGCTTGGATTTTGTCCGAATTTGTGAGTTTTTGTTTGTCCACCCGCCTCTTGATTGACCACAAGTTCTCAATGGGATTAAGGTCTGGGGAGTTTCCTGGCCATGGACCCAAAATGTCGATGTTTTGTTCCCCGAGCCACTTAGTTATCACTTTTGCCTTATGGCAAGGTGCTCCATCATGCTGGAAAAGGCATTGTTCGTCACCAAACTGTTCCTGGATGGTTGGGAGAAGTTGCTCTCGGAGGATGTGTTGGTACCAATCTTTATTCATGGCTGTGTTCTTAGGTAAAATTGTGAGTGAGCCCACGCCCTTGGCTGAGAAGCAACCCCACACATGAATGGTCTCAGGATACTTTACTGTTGGCATTACACAGGACGGATGGTAGCGCTCACCTTGTCTTCTCCGGACAAACTTTTTTCAGGATGCCACAAACAATCGGAAAGGGGATTCATCAGATCAGAGAAAGTGACTTTACCCCAGTCCTCAGCAGTCCAATCCCTGTACATTTTTGTCACGCCCTGACCATACAGAGCCTTTTTATTCTCTATTTTGGTTAGGTCGGGGTGTGACTAGGGTGGGTAATCAGCAGAGAGGGCCAGAGCCTGTGTGGGAGTTGATAGAGGAAGGTAATGAGAGATAGCGCAGAGAGGTTTTGGCAAGGAGTATGCTGCAGCGCAGGAGCGCTGAAGAGCGCCTTCACAGCCCGGCACCATCTGTGCCAGCTCCACGCACCAGGCCACCAGTGCGCCTCCCCAGTCCGGTACGTCCTGTGCCTGCTCCCTGCACTCGTCCTGAAGTGTGTGTCACCAGTCCAGTGCCACCTGTACCGGCTCCACGCACTCGGCCTCCAGTGCGCATTCACAGTCCAGAGCTTCTGGCGACAGTCCCCAGACCAGAGCTTCTGGCGACGGTCCCCAGTCCAGAGCTTCCGGCGACGGTCCCCAGTCCAGAGCTTCCGGCGACGGTCCCCAGTCCAGAGCTTCCGGCGACGGTCCCCAGTCCAGAGCTTCTGGCGACGGTTCACAGCCCAGGAACCTCCAGCGACGGTCCACGGTCCGGAACCTCCAGCAAGGGTCGACGGTCCGGAGCTTCCAGGCAAGGCGTCCAGTCCAGCTCGGCATCCAGTCGAGCTGCAGGAGCCTTCCTCTGCGCCGATGTCCAGTCCAGGCACGGCATCCAGTCCTGCTCCATGTCCGGAGCCTTCTTCTGCGCCGGTGCCCAGTCCAGGCATGGCGTCTGGTCCCACTCCATGGCAGGAGCCTTCCTCTGCGCCGATGTCCAGTCCAGGCACGGCATCCAGTCCTGCTCCATGGCCGGAGCCTTCTTCTGCGCCGGTGCCCAGTCCAGGCATGGCGTCTGGTCCCACTCCATGGCAGGAGCCTTTCTCTGCGCCGATGTCCAGTCCAGGCATGGCGTCCAGTCCTGCTCCAAGGCCGGAGCCTTCCTCTGCGCCAATGTCCAGTCCAGGCACGGCGTCCAGTCCTGCTCCATTACCGGAGCCTTCCTCTGCGCCGGTGCCCAGTCCAGGCATGGCGTCCAGTCCAGCTCCAAGGCCGGAGCCTTCTTCCCCACTGATGTCCAGACCAGGCACGGCGTCCAGTCCCGCTCCAAGGCAGGAGCCTTCCTCTGCCCCGATGTCCAGGCACGGCGTCCAGTCCCGCTCCTAGGCCGGAACCTTCCTCTGCACCGGTGCCCAGTCCAGGCACGGCGGCCAACTCAGCTCCATGGCCGGAGCCTTCCTCTGCGCCGATGCCCAGTCCGGGCACGGCGTCTGGTCCCGCTCCATGGCAGGAGCCTTCCTCTGCGCCGATGTCCAGTCCAGGCAAGGCGTCCAGTCCCGCTCCTAGGCCGGAACCTTCCTCTGCACCGGTGCCCATTCCAGGCACGGAGGCCAACTCAGCTCCATGGCCGGAGCCTTCCTCGGCACCGGTGCCCAGTCCGGGTGCAGCGTTCAACCCAGCTCCATGGCCGGGGCCCTTCTCTGTCCCGAGGCCCAGTCCAGGCACGGCGTTCTACCCGGTTCCATGGCTGAACCCGTGGCCTGGGCGGGGGCAAAGTCCCGCACCAGAGCCGCCACCGATGCTGGCGGATCCGCGAGTGGAGTGGGTACTTCGCCCCGCACCGGAGCTGCCACCGACGCTAGATTCCCACCCGGACCCTCCCCTATAGAGTCAGGTTCTGCAGCCGGGGTCCGCACCTTTGGGGGGACCCCTGGGGATACTGTCATGCCCTGACCATAAAGAGCCTTTTTATTCTCTATTTTGGTTAGGTCGGGGTGTGACTAGGGTGGCTAATCTAGGTTGTTTTATTTCTATGTTGGCCTAGTATGGTACCCAATCAGAGGCAGCTGTTTATCGTTGTCTCTGATTGGGGATCATATTTAGGCAGCCATTTCCCCACTGTGTTTTGTGGGATCTTGTTAATGTGTAGTTGCCTGTGAGCACTTCATTTACGTCACGTTTCGTTCATTCTTTAATGTTTTTTGTGCGTTTCACTCAATAAACATGTGGAACCCATATCACGCTGCGCTTTGGTCCGAATGTTACTACGACGATTGTGACACATTTGTAGAATATCAGTCTGTCCCTGATGTTTTTCCTGGAGAGAAGTGGCTTCTTTGCTGCCCTTCTTGACACCAGTCCATCCTCCAAAACTCTTCACCTCACTGTTCGTGCAGATGCACTCACACCTGCCTGCTGCCATTCCTGAACAAGCTCTGTACAGTTGGTGCCCCGATCCCGCAGCTGAATCAACTTTAGGAGACGGTCCTGGCGCTTGCTGGACTTTCTTGGGCGCCCTGAAGCCTTCTTCACAACAATTGAACCGCTCTCCTTGAAGTTCTTGATGATCTGATAAATGGTTGATTTAGGTGCAATCTTACTGGCAGCAATATCCTTGCCTGTGAAGCCCTGTTTGTGCAAAGCAATGATGACGGCACGTGTTTCCTTGCAGGTAACCGCGGTTGACAGAGGAAGAACAATGATTCCAAGCACTATCCTCCTTTTGAAGCTTCAAGTCTGTTATTCGAACTCAATCAGAATGACAGAGTGATCTCCAGCCTTGTCCTCGTCAACACTCAGAGCTGTGTTAACGAGCGAATCACTGACATGATGTTAGCTGGTCCTTTTGTGGTAGGGCTGAAATGCAGTGGAAATATTTTTGGGGATTCAGTTCATTTGCATGGAAAAAAGGGACTTTGCAATTAATTGCAATTCATCTGATGACTCTTCATAACATTCTGGAGTATATGCAAATTGCCATCATACAAACTGAGGCAGCAGACTTTGTGAAAATTTATATTTTTGTCATTCTCAAAACTTTTGGCCACGACTGTAGTGATGCCTCTTGCCCTGAGATGCAGTGCCTTACACTGTTGCACCACTCGGGAGCATTTACAGAAGACAGTTGTCCAAAAACATGATTAAAACACACCCAACCATACACCTAAATCCCTCTTAAACCTCAGAAAGAATATACTGACTTGCACGATACTAGAAGATGGCATTCCTCTGTAATCATCGCTGTTTGTTTACAAGTAGTCTGAGTAACACATGCCATTACAGGGCTAATGATGTACAATTGTCATCGCACACATTGTAGACTTGAATGTGCCACTGAGATTGTGACTAATGACTTGACGAGGAAATTATTGACACAAGGATCTGGGCCGACGTGCTACAGGTAGCTGAATAAATAAATAAGCAAGCTACCCCCCCGTTGGAAGGGTCGTCAATCTTGCCAAGTACCTCTAGAGTGTCCCAGTCAGTTAACATTTGAGAAAATGGCTGCCCTATTAATAATAAAGCTGCATTAACATAAGTCAATTCCTCCTCAGTGTAGGATTCGCCAGAGCAGTTATTAAAGTCTAATTTGGCCCCATTAATAATCCATACGCCTTTGACTTTCTAATATCAAGATTATGTGGAATTACGGGGGGCATCAATTATTTATTAACAACATTCAATCGTGGACCTTGATGAGCTACGCCTGGTGGTGGGGGGTGCTATTAAGCTGCCCCTGATGAGAATTGTCAATCAAGCACCCCCCATTTTGAAATACTTTATTTGAATCCATAAAACACATTACAGTTGAGAAGGATTCAAACACTTCAAAGGACAGAGATATCTGGACACTTATGGATACAGAATCAGTTTATTCTCTAAACAGCTAAGCTGCCCAAGACAGCTGGCAAAATACCTCAGCTAGCTGCTTTGCTTTTGTCCTATGCGGGCCTGCATTCTGAAGGACACATATTGTCAGCCCTGGTACAGTACACGTCCAAGACTCACAAATATCAGCACTACAAGTTTGCATTGATAACAAAAGCTGTTCAAGCGTGACAAAAGGTGCTTGTCAATTGTTAAATGACAAGCCTAGTTGGTTTAGCCACAGAAAAAGACAGGATCCTTCCCACTAGCCATGATTGGCTGAGATTTTTTATTTATTTTTTATTTCACCTTTATTTATCCAGGTAGGCTAGTTGAGAACAAGTTCTCATTTACAACTGCGACCTGGCTGAGATAATGGCTGGGCTGGACATGCCGGGAGATGAGTTTGGATTGGTCTGCCATGTAGCATGATTCAGTCTTTAACATGAGCTGCTCAGTATGTGCTGATAATCCTTTCTACCACGGCTTTTTTGGAAGATATAACATTAGCCATCGAACTGCAACAATTTTGCAACTTTTCTCAAAAACATTGATGCCCTGAATTTAGCAGGGGCTATCGACAGTTGGAAAATGTTGTCATGGGCAATTTTCTGCACACGCCACGGTCAGTGTGAACCGGAGTACCTTGACACAACGCTGGACAAAAAAGATGTACATTACCATTCAAAAGTTTGGGGTCACTTAGAAATGTCCTTGTTTTTTAAAGAAAATCACATTTTTTGTCCTTGAAAATTACATCAGATTGATCAGAAATACAGTGTAGACATTGTTAATGTTGGAAATGACTATTGTAGCTGGAAATGGCAGATTTTATATGAAATATCTACATAGGCGTACAGAGGCCCATTATCAGCAACTATCACTTCTGTGTTCCAATAGCACATTGTGTTAGCTAATCCAAGTTGATCATTTTAAAAGGCTAATTGATCATTAGAAAACCCTTTTGGAATTATGTTAGCACAGCTGAAAACTGTTGTGCTGATTAAAGAAGCAATAAAACTGGCCTTCTTTAGACGAGTTGAGTATCTGGAGCATCAGCGTTTGTGGGTTCGATTACAAGCTCAAAAAGGCCAGAAACAAAGAACTTTCTTCTGAAACTTGTCAGTTTATTCTTGATCTGAGAAATGAAGGCTATTCCATTCAAGTAATTGCCAAGAAACTGAAGATCTCGTACAACGCTGTGTACTACTCCCTTCAGAGAACAATGCAAACTGGCTCTAACCAGAATAGAAAGAGGAGTGGGAGGCCCCGGTGCACAACTGAGCAAGAGGGCAAGTACATAAGAGTGTCTAGTTTGAGAAACAGATGCCTCACAAGTCCTCAACGGGCAGCTTAATTAAATAGTACCCAAAAAACACTTGTTTCAACGTCAACAGTGAAGAGGCGACTCCGGGATGCTGGCCTTTTAAGCAGAGTTGCAAAGAAAAAGCCATATATCAGACTGGCCAATTAAAAGAAATCATTAAGATGGGCAAAAAAGCACAGACACTGGACAGTGGAACTCTGCCTAGAAGGACAGCATCCCGGAGTTGCCTCTTCACTGTTGATGTTGAGACTGGTGTTTTGCGGGTACTATAAAACAATGTCTACACTGTATTTCTGATAAATTTGATGTTATTTTAATGGACAAAAAATGTGCTCTTCTTTCAAAAACAAGGACATTTCTAAGTGACCCAAACTTTTGAATGGTAGTATAGCTACAAACAAAACAGAGTTAAATGGTTCCAGTCTGCCGTGAAGCGTTCATCCATTTGGTTGTTTACTACACTATTCACTCTGTTTAGCACATGGCCTCAAGAGACGGGTGGGGCCAAGGCTTAAGAGGGCATGAACAATGTTGGATGGGTGGAGACAAAGAAGAGCTCTCCAGTAGATGTACCAAAACATTCAAAAGTGGGGTTACAAATTTATCAAATTTCAAAGCATAACTACTTTCCCATTGTTCCTCAACTGCAGTGTACGCTATACAAATTTCGAGCTCTGAGTCTCTACTTTTATCCAATGTAAAAAAACATAATTTCAAATGTTGATACATCGGACCGAATCCAGGTGGTGGGTCACATTTTTGAGTGGCCTTTTATTGTCTGCAGCACAAGGTGCACCTGTGTAATGATCATGATTTTTAATCACTTTCTTGATATGCCACACCTGTCAGGTGGATGGATTATCTTGGCAAAGGAGAAATGCTCACTAACAGGGATGTAAACAAATGTATGCAAAAAATGTGAGAGAAATAAGCTTTTCGGACAGCTTTTATTTCAGCTCTTGAAACACGGGACCAACCTTGCAAAGCAGGGCACCTATTGGTAGATGTGTAAATAAAAGCAGACATTGAATATCCCTTGGAACATGGTGAAGTTTTTAATTACACTTTGGATGGTGTATCAATACACCCAGTCACTACAAAGATACAAGCGTCCTTTCTAACTCAGTTGCTGGAAAAGAAGGAAATGGCTCAGAGATGTCATCATGAGGCTATTGGTGACTTTAAAACAGTTACAGAGTTTAAAAACCTCTTAAAACTTCTTCTGGCTGCAAGGGAAAGTGTTGAGTAGCCAGTGAAATCGTGCCCATTTCAAACGGCCTCCTACTCAATTCTTGCTCGTACAATATGGATAGTATTATTAATATTGGATAGAAAACACACTCTAGTTTCTAAAACTGTTGGAATTATTTCTCTGAGTGAAACAGAATTCATTTGGCAGCACTTTCCCTGACCAGGAAGTGAAATGTCAGAAATATGTGTTCTGTTCAACTTGATGCCTATATATGGTCATGACACTTAGGAGTCTACTTACACTCCATACGCCTTCCTCTTGGTCTCAAGAGGATGTGAGAGAAGAAATTTTGGGTTCATCTTGGTCAGGGGTGGAATAAAAGCTATTTCTTTGACGTGACCGTCCACTTCCGGTACTCTGAAACGCGCGACAAGGAAGTGCCATTGCCTTCTGTTTTGCTGGTGTAATAGAAGACAACTATCCCCGGCTCGGAATTGTTTTGATACATGTGAACATATCATTGTAATGTATGTTTTTTCAATATAGTTTAATCAGATTATTGACATTTTTTCGGGAGTTTTGCTGTGTTCCGTCCTCTGACTGTGTTTACGTCGGAGAGACTTGTGCCACTCGGCTAGTGCCAATGCTAAGTGAAGAGGGAAATTTGCCATTCTGATTCCAAACAACAACTCATCTGGACAGAGGACACCTTGTTCAACATTCTGATGAAAGATCAGCAAAAGTAAGAGCCAATTTATGATGTTATTTCATATATCTGTCGTGCATGTTGACTGGTCGTGGGCGCCCAAGTTTTTCTTGCTATTGCTGCTATGCTAATATCACGCTACATTTTGTTTGCGCTGTAAAACATTTAATAAATCGGAAATATTGTCTAGAATCACAAGATGCCTGTCTTTCAATTGCTGTACACTATGTATTTTTCAGAAATGTTTAATGATGAGTAATTAGGTATTTGACGTTGGTGTCTGTAAATATTATGGCTGCTTTCGGTGCAATTTCTGATTGTAGCTGAAATGTAAACTATGAATTATACCTGAAATATGCACATTTTTGGAAAAAAACATATGCTATACAATAAATATGTTATCAGATTGTCATCTGATGAGGTTGTTTCTTGGTTAGTGGCTATTTTTATCTTTATTTGGCTGAATTTGTGAGCTACTGATGGAGTAAAAAACTGATGGAGTAAGAAAAGTGGTGTCTTTTGCTAACGTGGTTAGCTAATAGATTTACATATTGTGTCTTCCCTGTAAAACATGTAAAAAAATCGGACATGTTGGCTTGATTCACAAGATGTGCACCTTTCATCTGGTGTCTTGGACTTGTTAATGTGTGAAAGTTAAATATTTAAAAAAAATATCTTTTGAATTTCGCGCCCTGCACTTTGAGCTGGATGTTGTCATAAGTGTACCGGTGTCGGGCTGCACCCCTAACAGGTTAAGGATCCGACCCTTTTTTCAATTTTCGCCTAAAATGACATACCCAAATGTAATTGCCTGTAGCTCAGGACCTGAAGCAAGGATATGCATATTCTTGGTACCATTTGATTTGAAAGGAAACACTCTGAAGTTTGTGAAAATGTGAAATTAATGTAGGAGAAAATAACACGTTAGATTTGGCAAAAGATAACACAAAGAATTTTTTTTATTTTTTTTTGTACCATCAGCTTTGAAATGCAAGAGAAAGGCCATAATGTATTATTCGAGCCCAAGCGCATTTTAGATTTTGGCCACTAGATGGCAGCAGTGTATGTGCAAAGTATTAGACTGATCCAATGAACCATTTAAAATCTGTTCAAAATGTTGTATCACATCAAATGTTATGGTCACATACACATGGTCACATACACATGGTTTAGCATGGTTTAGCAGATGTTATTGCGAGTGTAGTGAAATGCTTATGCTTCTAGTGCAGCAGCATCTAACAGGTCATATCTAACAATTACACAACAACAACAACACCTAATACACACAATCTAGTAAAGGAATGGGATGAGAATATATAAATATAAAATAGATGGATGAGCAGTGACAGAGTGACTAAGATGCAATAGATAGTAAAGAATAGATAGTGAATATACATATGAGATGAGTAATGCGAGATATGTTAACATTTTAAAGCGGCATTATTAAAGTGACTAGTGTTCCAAGTGGCCAGTGGTATCAAGTCTGTAGGTAGGCAGCCGCCTCTCTGTGCTAGTGGTGGTTGTTTAACAATCTGATGGCCTTGAGATAGAAGCTGTTTTTCAATCTCTCTGTCCCAGCTTTGATGCACCTGTACTTACCTCACCTTCTGGATGGAAGTGGGGTGAACAGGTAGTGGCTCGGGTGGTTATTGTCCTTGATTATCTTTTTGGCCTTCCTGTGACATCGGGTGCTGTAGGTGTCCTGGAGGGCAGGTAGTTTGCCCCTGGTGATGCGTTGTGCAGACCGCACCACCCTCTGGAGAGCCCTGTGGTTGTGGGCAGTGCAGTTGCCCTACCAGGCGGTGATACAGCTTGACAGGATGCTCTCAATTGTGCACCTGTAAAAGTTAGTGAGGGTTTTCGGTGACAAGACACATTTTTTCAGCCTCCTGAAGTGAAGAGGCTCTGTTGTGCCTTCTTCACCACACTGTCTGTGTGGGTGGATCATTTCAGTTTGTCGGTGATATGTACACCGAGGAATTAAAACCTTCTACCTTCTCCACTGCTGTCCCGTCGATGTGGATAGAGGGGTGCTCCCTTTGCTGTTTCCTGAAGTCCACGATCATCTCCTTTGTTTTGTTGACATTGAGTGAGAGGTTATTTTCCTGACACCACACTCCGAGGGCCCTCACCTCCTCCCTGTAAGCTGTCTCGTCGTTGTTGGTAATCAAGCATACCACTGTAGTGTCGTCTGCAAACTTAATGATTGAGTTGGAGGTGTGCATGGCCACGCAGTCGTGGGTGAACAGGGAGTACAGGAGAGGGCTGAGAATGCACCGTTGTGGGGGCCCCCAGTGTTGAGGATCAGCGGAGTGGACATGTTGTTTCCTACCTTCACCACCTGGGGACGACCTGTCAGGAAGTCCAGGGCCGAGTTGCACAGGGTGGGGTTGAGACCCAGGGTCTCAAGCTTAATGATGTGTTCGGTGGGTACTATGGTGTTGAATACTGAGCTGTAGTCAATGAACAGCATTCTTACATAGGTATTCCTCTTGTCCAGATGGGATAGGGAAGTGTGCAGTATTATGGCGATTGCATCGTCTGTGGACCTATTGGGGCGGTAAGAAAATTGAAGTGGGCCGTGGGTGACAGGTAGGGTGGAGGTGATATGATCCTTGACTAGACTATCAAAGCAAATCAAGACTGCCCAAATGTGCATAATTGGTTTATTAATACATTTTCAAGTTCACTCTCCTCAAACAATAGCATGGCATTCTTTCACTGTAATAGCTACTGTAAATTGGACAGTGCAGTTAATTAGCAAGAATTTAAACGTTTTCCCATATCAGATATGTCTATGTCCTGGGATTTTTTTGTTTGTTACTTACAACCTCATGCTAATCACATTAGCCTACATTAGCTCAACCGTCCCGCGGGGGGACATCGGTTCCGTGGAGATTAATGGCTGTGATAGGAGAAAACATGCATCCTGTTTGTAATAAGGCACTAAAGTAAAACTGCAAAAAATGTGACAAAGAAATAAACTTTATGAACAGTTATGTTTGGGCTTTTCCAACACAACATACATGTATCACTGAGTACCACTCTTAATATTTTCAACCATGGCTGCATCACGTTATGGGTATGCTTGTCATTGGCACAGACTAGGGAGTTATTTAGAATGAAATAAATGAAAAAGAGCTAAGCACACGCAAAATCCTAGATGAAAACCTGGTTTAGTCTGCTTTCCAACATACACTGAGAGATAAACTCACCTTTCAGCAGAAATATAACCTAAAAGACAAGGCCAAATATACAGTGGAGTTTCTTACCAAGACGACATTGAATGTTCCTGAGTGGCCTAGTTACAGTTTAGACTTAAAATCGCCTTGAAAATCTATGGCAAGACTTAAAAATGCCTGTCTAGCAATAATCAACAACCAACTTGACAAAGCTTGAAGAGTAAAAAAAACATGTTTTCACTTTTTCATTATAGGTTCTTTTGTGTCGATAAGTGAAAATCCATTTTGAATTCAGGCTGTAATACAACAAAATGTGGAATAAGTCAGGGGATGTGAATACTTTCTGATTCCCCTGTACATGCTCCGACAGTGGCACGGTCTGTTTCACCTCATTGGCTATCAGGTCAACGAGGCGGTCATGTCTTGCTATGTATAAGTCCTTGTATGAATTGCAAACATTAAAATGTGCAACAGACTCCATTACATTGTGTTCAAAGGCACAAGCAGAGCAGTACAACCGTCTAGAAAATACATTGTCTCCTATTGTATGTACATTGCAGTGCATTGCAGCAAATAAAACTCACACCTCAAAAGCCATCATTCTGCTTATTTCATTAATCATCTAGAATCTAGTGTATATAAGAGCAAAAGACTACAGTGAAACATTGTCGCTTGCGTAGCCTGCCCTTTAGACATTTCACAGAATTTCAGCACCAGTCTGCTATGAAGATCTAACAACAGTAACATTGCATAGACGGGGGGAAAAAGGTGAGGGAGAACGACTGCTGTCTGAGAATGAACTCTGCTCTCCTGAGTACCTGCAGGAGATCAAATGAAACGAAAGAAAGAATGAAATAAAGGAAAAGAAGGGAAAGAAAGGAAACACGTAGACATAGAGATAGAGTATCATGGGATTTAGAGATGTACTTAGTAACCTGGAATGAGACTGGGCTTATCCTGCTTCTCATTAGCAGGGCTCCATTCAAGTCAACGCCCCCCAGAACCCAGAGAGGAACGGATTAGCGCACACACAGACACAGACTCTCTCACACACACACACACACACACACACACACACACACACACACACACACACACACACACACACACACACACACACACACACACACACACACACACACACACACACACACACACACACACACACACACACACACACACACACACACATTCATTTCTGACATTATTTACGGTGAACTCAAGTTGAGTATAGTCAACCATGCTCCAACCAATAAAGTCCTCCTTTGTCATCTGCTCAAGTCCATTTTCTTGAGATCCAATGTGAGTCTGGGCAGCAAATGAGGCCAATTAGGTTTATACGGCAATTGGCACCCACAGGGGTGGACCAATCATGTTGAAAGAATAGCATTATTCCCATCATGCTAAAGTTAATTTGGTATCTGGGGAATGAGTTCACAATGTTAATCATTAGGCTATATTATTTTAGCAAGATTAAAGCAGAACATTAGTAGAACTTTACTTCAAAATGCCAACATGATTCTAAAATCTGGAGAAGGGAGTACTCTACAGGCAAGTGAAAAGTAAAATGTGCTTGCTTATAAGATACTGTACTTCTAGTCTTCCTGATGTCTTTTATGGGTCCATAGCAAAAATATTTTGGATTCACAACATATCATGCTTGTTTTGAATGAACATTCTGTGGGGATGTTTTCTACAAGGACTCATTGAATGTAAAAAAAAACCAACAAAAAAAACGCATTTGCTAAATATTCTGTCTGTCCCTATCCATCACTTTAAATGTTACCTAAGCACCAATTGGATGCCATCCGTTATAATTGGCTATTCTTTTCTGGCTCTGGCAATACAGAGGAGTCATTTCCTCCCATTCAAATCTCTGAGTTTCACAAAGCCGGCATGTCAACTTTCCACTTCATTACAGGACGGGCAATAGACCCATTTCTCGCAGGCGCGACGCTTCAATAATTGTTTTCTACCCCTCCACCCAGATAGCTAATTTACATGCATTACTTCTTCGCCATGAAGGTATAGGAGGGAAAAGAAAAATATGAAAATACTCCCGCTTTTCACATTTACTCATTGTCTATTAACGACATGACACATGGAACCCAGGAAATAATATGCATCGTGTCCCCTTTCATTCAATTTGCTTGGTGACATGTGATATGTCTGACTGAGTTTGAAATTGAACAGAAACGTGTGGATACCAAGTAGACCCACTATAGGAACAAAGGAGGAATGACAGAGCAGAAAATGACCCAATTTAAATGAAAAATGGATGGTTCAATTGGCCCTTTCTCACCATTTGTGGTTGGTTATTTTAGGTCTGTGTGTAGCTTGACACCCCAAGCACAGCACCTGCTAACACGTGTTACCACATGACACAGGCATATCTCAATTCTCAAAACACAAAAAAATGAGGGTTCCTCAAGGTTTCTTTGGGAAGGGTGATGGTTCTATGTGGAACCATACTGACCCAAATAACCCATTGAGCACTTCAATGGTTCTTTGCAGTTCAAAAAAGGTATCTTTCCTGTTTTAGTGGTAATTAAAATGTAGGGGCAGCGGCTCATCAAATATTTTGGGGCATGGTTTGCTCACAGCTCTTTCTGTGCACCCATGAGCGAGCGTGTCATTCCAGTTGTTCTAATCTGTTGTGTTATGCTATTACATGCTATGTACAACTCTGGCTGGTGACAGTGTCTTGTGAAAGACTCACATACTGTATGGCCATGTGTCAAATGAGAATGGTTGAGTAAGTCAGCAGTTTTCAATTCTCTTCTCAGGGACCCCCAGCTGTTCCAGAGCTAGTACACCTGATTTTTCTATATAATATGGCCATTAAACCAGAATATAGAACTGTTATCCATAAAGGTTCTATAAAGAACCATAAAAAAGTGTACCATTGAAAAGGGGTTCTAAACTCAAATTTAGCAAATTTAACATATGTAAATATTTGTATGAACATAACAAGATTCAACAACAGACATAAACTGAACAAGTTCCACAGACATGTGACTAACAGAAATGGAATAATGTGTCCCTGAAAAAAGGGGAGGTCAAAAGTAGCAGTCACTATCTGGTGTGGCCACCAGCTACATTAAGTACTGGAGTGCATCTCCTCCTCATGGACTGCACCAGATTTGCCAGTTCTTGCTGTGAGATGTTACCTCACTCTTCCACCAAGGCACCTGCAAGTTCCCTGACATTTCTGGGGGGAATGGCCCTAGCCCTCAACCTCCGATCCAACAGGTCCCAGACGTGCTCAATGGGATTGAGATCCGGGCACTTCGCTGGCTATGGCAGAACGCTGACATTCCTGTCTTGTAGGAAATCACGCACAGAACGAGCAGTATGGCTGGAGGCATTGCCATGCTGGAGAGTCATGTCAGGATGAGCCTGCAGGAAGGGTACCACATAAGGGAGGAGGATGTCTTCCCTGTAACGCACAGCGTTGAGATTGCCTCCAATGACAACAAGCTCAGTCCGATGATGCTGTGACACACCGCCCGAGACCATGACGGACCCTCCACCTCCAAATCGATCCAGCTCCAGAGTACAGGCCTCGGTGTAACGCTCATTCCTTCGACGATACACGTGAATCAGACCATCAGCCCTGGTGAGACAAAACCTCGACTCATCAGTGAAGAGCACTTTTTGCCAGTCTTGTCTGGTCCAGGGACGGTGGGTTTGTGCCCATAGGCGATGTTGTTGCCGGTGATGTCTGATGAGGACCTGCCTTACAACAGGCCTACAAGCCCTCAGTCCAGCCTCTCACAGCCTATTGCGTACAGTCTGAGCACTGATGGAGGGTTTGTGCATTCCTGGTGTAACTCGGGCAGTTGTTGCTGCCATCCCGTACATGTCCCGCAGGTGTGATGTTGCAGCATGCCTAAGGCACATTCACGCAGATGAGCAGGGACCCTGGGCATCTTTCATTTGGAGTTTTTCAGAGTCAGTTAAAAGGCCTCTTTAGTGTCCTAAGTTTTCATAACTGTGACCTTGCCTACCGTCTGTAAGCTGTTAGTGTCTTAACGGCCGTTCCACAGGTGCATGTTCATTAATTGTTTATGGTTCATTGAACAAGCATGGGAAACAGTGTTTAAACCCTTTACAATGAAGTTTTATCTTTGAAAGACAGGGTCCTGAAAAAGGGACGATTGCTGAGTTTATATAGCCACCAAAAGGGTTGTCACCATAGCAGAATCTTTTTTTGGTGCTATATAGAATATTTTATAAAGGTTTTTAATAGAACCTTAGGAAAGAGTTCTTTATATCACCATACAGGTTCCATTTAGAACCTTATGGGCATGGCTCTTTATAGAACCTTCTAAAAAAGGTTCCATGTAGCACCAAAAAAAACAATTGGCACTATATAGAACCATTTGTTTTAACATTTTGTTGTTGTTGTTGTTGTTTTTGTTGTTGTGTTTACACTAAATTCTTATATAGCATCCTATCTCTCTTTGTTCTCTTTCTCCATCTCTCCCCACTGGCTCTGTGAATCCTCTTTCCTCTAAAGTCATAGTTCCCCTATAATCGTGTCCTTCTCCTGCGTAATTCTCTCTCATCCTCTTTACATCCCACACTCCTCATCTGTCTCAGAACCTCATCTGCTGCGCCAAATTGGCACGCAAAGCGAAGACGTGTCTCTGTTATGTCACCCTACGTACACGTCAACAATGTTATGATGGTTACACATATGTTCAGACAGCCTTCTCCCATGCTTGGTGCAATTATATAGAACTCTAGAAAGAAAATAGTCAAGCAACCTTACAAGTAACACAGCTCTAACAAAAAGATCGCACTACTAATTCTACACTTTTAGAAAAAATGGTTAATTGGGGTTCCATAATGAACCTTTTGGATCTTTGGTCAAAACGTAAGAACCTTATTCAGAAAAAGGTTCAAACCTGGAGGAAGAACTTATTGTGTTCTATAAATAAAAAAATTCAAACACCAACCTCCATTTATCCAGCATGACGACTTAAGATGGTACCAATAGCGTAATTGTTAAGGTAAGCAAAGTCCATTATTTATTCAAATAAATTAAGCCTTAATCATATGATAAACTATAGGCTAGAAATATAAAGTTGTTTCAGTGTTTGAGCATTATAGGCTTCTGTTTGTTAGCTAGCTAGCTAAGCCTAGGAAAAATACACTTTAAATTAGTTAGCCACATTACAAGCTAGCTAACTGTTACAAATAAACATACATTGTACTTATTGAATGTGCAAATAGAGCTACAGACCCAGCCTTACATTGGCAATTAGCTAATTGTTACTTTTATTTCAGTATTTCTGCATGGAGTCGGATGGGGTGACTAGTCATGTTGCCACTGAACCCAACTATCCGGCAGAGAGAGTATCCCTTTTTCTGCTGCTGCTGATGGCAACTACTGCATAATAATAATAATATGTCTGCTTAGCATTTTGTATTCATTCTTGCGGTATACTATTGACTCATGTTCATGCTCATTTCTTCTTCTTCTCAGGAACCAGCCAGGCAATAATGCTACTGTTCCATAAAGAAGGCATAAACTCTCTGAAGGCATCCAGAGTTACTGAGATTGACGTGAGCATAGAGCCTACCTGGCCACCAGTGCATATTTCCAAACAATGTTTGCATTACCTAAACTGTTTGTGTTTGAGTGTGACTATAATGACAATACAACCTCAAAACTATGTTGGTATTCTTTTGTGCACTGTTTCATTATGAATTATATTATGTATTTCTTTAATGAGTCAGACGGGAAGGATATACTCCAAACACCCGAACAGTCCCACATGCCCGTCATTTGCTGGAGAAAGAAACTGAGATTTCGAGGGGAGATCAGGGTGCCTTGTGAGGATCAGGCGATGAGTGGCTAATCTGCCTTTGCCATCCATACTGTTAGCTAACGTGGAAAATAAATCGGAAGAACCGAGTCGTGGCTGAACGACGAAATTAATAACATACAGCTGTTGTGGTATACACTCTATCGGCAGGATAGAACAGCAGCCTTTGGTAAGACACGGGGTGGGGACCTATGTATATTAGTAAACAACAGCTGGTGCATGATATCTAAAGAAGTCTCAAGGTTTTGCTCACCTAAGGTAAAGTATCTCATGATAAGCTGTAGACCACACTATCTACCTAGAGAGTTTTCATTTGTATTTTTAGGAGCTGTCTACATACCACCACAGACCGATGCTGGCACTAAAACCGCACTCAATGAGCTGTACACCTCCATAAGAAAACAGGAAAACGCTCATCCAGAGGTGGCGCTCCTAGTGGCCAGGGACTTTATTGCAGGGAAACTTAAATCAGTTTACCTAATTTCTATCAGCATGTTAAATATGCAACCAGAGGGAAAAAAACTCTAGACCACCTTTACTCCACACACAGAGACGGGTATAAAGCTCTCCCTCACCCTCCATTTGGCAAATCTGACCATAATTCTATCCTCCTGATTCCTGCTTACAAGCAAAAATTTAAGCAGGAAGCGTTAAGTGACTCGGTCTATAAAAAACTGGTCAGATGAAGCAGATGCTAAACTACAGGACTGTTTTGCTAGCACAGAATGGAATATGTTCCGGGATTCTTCCGATGGCATTGTGTACACCATATCAGTCACTGGCTTCATCAATAAGCCCATCGACGACGTCGTCCCCACAGTGACTGTACATCACAGGCAACATTCGCACTGAGCTAAAGGGTAGAGCTGTCACTTTCAAGGAGCGGGACTCTAACCTGGAAGCTTAAAAGAAATCCCGCTATGCCCTCCGACGAACCATCAAACAGGCAAAGCGTCAATACAGGACTTATCGTACTACACCGTCTCCGACGCTTGTCGGATGTGGCAGGGCTTGCAAACTATTAATTACTACAAAGGAAGCACAGCCGAAAGATGCCCAGTGACACAAGCCTACCATAAGCCTACATAACTTCTATGCTCGCTTCGAGGCAAGTAACACTGAAACAGGCATGAGAGCATCAGCTGATCCAGACGACTGTATGACCACGCTCTCCGCAGCCGATGTGAATAAGACTTTGAAACTGGTCAACATTCACAAGGCCGACAGGATTACCAGGATGTGTACTCCGAGCATGCGCTGACAAACTGGCAAGTGTCTTCACTGACATTTTTAACATCTCCCTGTCTGAGTCAGTATGTTTCAAGGAGACCACCATAGTCCCTGTGCCCAAGAACACTAAGGTAACCTGCCTAAATGACTACCGACCCGTAGCACTCACGTCTGTAGCCATAAAATGTTTTGAAAGGCTGGTCATGGCTCACATCAACACCATTATCCCAGAAACCCTTGACCCACTCCAATTTGCATACCGCCCCAACAGATCCACAGACGATGCCCTAAAAATTGTCAAAGACTCCAGCCACCCTAGTCATAGACTGTTCTCTCTGCTACATCACGGCAAGTGTTACCGGAGCGAAAAGTCTAGGTCCAAGAGGCTTCTGAACAGCTTCTAAACCCAAGCCATAAGACTCCTTAACATCTAATCAAATGGCTACCCAGACTGTATGAATTGCCCCCACCACCCTTCTACGCAGCTGCTACACTCTGTTATTATCTATGCATAGTCACTTTAATAACTCTACCTACATGTACATATTTCCTCAATTACCCCACACATTGACTCTGTACCAGTACCCCCTGTATCTAGTCCCACTATTGTTATTTACTCCTACTCTTTAATTATTTGTTGTTCTTATCACTTACTTTTCTTTAGGTATTTTCTTAAAACTGCATTGTTGGTTAAGGGCTTGTAAGTAAGCATTTCACTGTAAGGTCTACACCTGTTGTATTCAGTGCATGTGACAAAAAAAGTGTGATTTGATTCTGGACCTCCAAATTACATTTTAGTCATATAGCAGACACTCTTATCCAGGGTGATTTACAGGAGCAATGAGGGTTAAGTGCCTTGCTCAAGGGCACATTGACAGATTTTTCACCTAGTCGGCTAGGGGATTCAAATCAGCAACCTTTCAGTTACTGGCCCAATGCTCTTAACTGCTAAGCTACCTGCCGCCCATGAACTATTGCTTGCTAGTGGTTACCCTCAACAGGAACCTGGGCACCTGGAACAGGCTAATACTAAGGCCAATACTTGCTACAGTGGTCCCTATCAGTAAGCCAGGCCTGGAGTGCCACCCCAGGCCTGGCAGGGTTAAGCAACAATCCATGTACTATCCAATTTCTTCAAGAAGTGCACCCACACAAGTCCAAGGCGCCTCTCTGATGTCCTGACCATACCCACTTATCCTCACATATGACACCAACATATCGAAAGTGAAGGGTGGGTTTGATCCATCGACCTTGCCAACCCACCAATGAAGCCATTCTTCCCAAAAGAAGATGAGCCCATCTTTGCCGCATCCAAGAGCATTGGGATATAAGTGCCGCAGTCACAACACTATTCTGGTCCGCGACTAGACAGTTGTTTTTCTGGAACTACTGAAAACCAGAGCAGAAAAACGTTCACAAGACCAGGGTTTTAATTGCTTCTTGGCAGGGGGTTTCGTCTCGTCTCTGCATCGAAGCCTTTCTTCTCCAGGAAAAAAATGTATCTTTAATTTGTTCACTACAGGAGCCCCTGACTGAACTTTTCTGACAAATGGTAAAAGAACTCAGTTGGCCCCTGTCATGTCTTTTTTGGTTGATCTGTCTTCAGGAAACTAGATGAACATGATTGGTTGCTTATCCTATTACACAACAAAAAATGTTTCCCGAGTATTTCCTCCATCTTCCATATGGTGCATGTGCTTGTCTTTGACCCCTGGGAATGACCCTGAAAAGATTCCGACTTAGAGGTTCAAATAGGACTAGTGAAGGAAGGAATCCACCCACACATGTTTGCGTCCCAAATAGCACCCTTATTCCCTATATAGTACAGTAACTTTTGACCAGAGCCCTATGGGCTATAAAGTGCAATACATAGGGGAATAGGGTGCTATTTTGGACACAGTCACTGATTTACACTCCTCAAAAAGTGAGAAAATGCCATCAGCAGACCCTGCGGCCCTCGAACTATAGGGCTACAGTAGAGCTAAGGGGATTCTACGTTCGGTATAACATAGGGGCCCATATGTCCCCATATGGCCCATCAATCTGTTAGTCTCTCCACGTGCCCCGCTGGCTCTGTTGCTGCGGTGGCGGCATATACCCTGGCGTGTGAAATAGACACTCTTAGGGCTGTAAGGAAAATGTATTTTTAAGAGCCCTCCATTTGTATCTGAATAGAGACTGGAAGAGAAGGAAAGGGGGAGAAAGATAACATGTCAGTTTCAAGCCTATACGGTAGTTGAAGGACTGGAAAAAAAACAAGCTGTACTTGAGTGGGTAAATAAATGGAGAACACAGATATATAATCACATATGAATACACATGACATGTATTTTCTTGATGACTACTTCATGGCCCTCAAGGTTCTTAAAAGCAAGTCACCATTCAGCTGAGTATGGCACCATGTCACCCGTGATAATCCCATGGCTCATGCGATTCACCATAAGGGAGGGGTGATCTTGTTTTGACAGGAATTTAGCTACAAAGTGTGTGCGAGTGTGCCTATGCATGTGTGTTACTGCGTGGGTGTGCACATTAGCATACATTCGCATTTGTTAGCATGCACATCTAAGACCCAGGTTTAAGGGGGTGTTAGCTATCGCCTCCTAATTTTTATATCCCAGTAAAGATGACTGATCTCCCTCTCTCTCTCTTCCATCTTTTGCTCTTTAAAGGGAAGCAAGCCTTTTATGAGAGGAGAATCAGGGGGGGGGGGGGGGGGGGGGGGGTGATGAGCCCAGCAGGAAGGGCTGCGCCGTGGGGCACCGAGGGCCTCCATAACCCTTAGTGGATCCTGGAGGATCCGGCCTCCCTCTCATCCACCCCCTGGAGCTAAACCTGGGTGCCCTCTCACCTAAAGTCCCTCTCGTACTACGCTGGAAGCTGGGATGATCCCAAGGAAACCCAGCTCTGGGGTGTATTTAAGGGCGTTGCTCTTTGAAATGATAAGGAAACCCTTTTGAGAGGGCTTTTGTAGGCTAACTCATACGTGGATCAGCTTCTTTGTAGAAACTCCAATTATATTTATAATTTTGTAATAGACATAACTGCGTGGGTAAGCTAAGATTTACGTTTTCTTGAATGCCAAGAACATGTATGGGGGTCATATCTATTAGCAATGTAACATGAATATTGGCATGCATGGCTGGTGGTATATCAGATGGACAATTTGTAGCACCGCCAAGGCAAATGGAGACAAATGACAGTTGCCTGTTGATTTTAGGGAACTGTTTTGACATGGGCTCGAGTGCTGCTTGTTCCATCATCTGAAGTGATGAGAATTGATGTCAGACATTATGCTTGATCAGCTACGACCACTATATTTGCCCATGGGAAATGTTGACGAACACTCAAATCATGCGCTTTGACTGAGTCTGCATCTCTGCGCTGCTTTCAGCTGTCGAAATGTATTTCTCCCCTTCCACACTGCTCTCTCCTCACTTTGAATGTTTTCTCTTGGCTTTCACACTTCATCTCAGGAGAATATGATTTGTCATGGGGGAGATAGAAAAAAATGTTTACTCCAGGAAAAACGTCTCTAACGCCCCTTAATGTATTATTTTAAAAGAATTGACGCAGTGGCACGGAAAAATATTAATTTATCACGCCATCAAGCACAGGAACAGCTGCAGAGAGGAATGGGTGTAAATTGCGAGACGCTGACAATGCCTGCGTTACAGATGGATTTCTCTGTCTGCATTTCATATTGAGATGCGGGGCGAAAAAAAAGCAATTTCGTCAGCTCTCGTCAAAACTTTCTGACTGGGGTAATTTTTATCCATTAGCTTTCTGCCGCTCGCCTCTGCCAATTTTCTATCCTTCACTTTCCATGTAGAAGAAGAGCTGCCCCGGGGAGAGATCTCTCTGGCTGTAATAGTATCTGTTTTCAATGTAAAAATGGACATAGTTACATTATCTGCCGGAATCACACTGTCCCCCTCCCTTTCTCCTACACACACTCTCATCTGAGTGTTGTTGAATTATATGCAGGGATAAGAATTGATATCAAACAAGCATGTGAATTACCTCAAAGGACAATTTCAAATTGTCTCTACAATTGATGAAATTGGGAGTGATTCTGCTGTGATGGAGAGTGGAAGATTGCCTTGTCTGAAAATCAACAGCTTAGCTCTGGCTTCATTTTGAGATATTACATGGTTGGTAACCCTCTATTTGGCAAGGTGGGTTTTGCACCAGATGGCTCACTGTACAACTGTCTGAGAATATGAATAAGGCTTGATTTCAGACTGTGTAAAAAAAATAAAAAAAATAATAACTTCATATACATACTTTGTCACAGCAGAAGAATAATAGTTATATTTCAAATCCGGATAAACAATACATTTTGATTGAATTGGGTCCTCGGCTACTCTCCTGGCCAAATAATCAACGATCACTCCAATACCTCTCCACATCCCCATCAGTGGCCCTTCATGCCCTTATGCACTGCTCTAGGATCAGCTTTCCCAACCCCACTCCTAACTAGAAGGCAGATCTGATTAAACTTATAAAACTGACCCTGGATCAGCGCTCGGGGGTAACTTCCTACTTATTTTTACTCTTCAGGAGCCAGACTGACCAAAAAGGATTACTATGTATCAGCAGAGTCCACAGCTCTTCCCCAGCCTGACCGTCCAACCGGAGAACCACAACACTCTAACGCATGGACACTCAACACCTTTTGGCACAGATTAGAAAAGCCAATGATGGCTTATCAAGAGAGAGGGTCAATAAGATATTGAGGCTACAGTGGTCACTCCAATTAAAGCTAGGGGTGCCGGACAGAGATTATGGCATAGTTCACATCCAGTTTTGGTCACGAGAGGAGCCCTGTTCAACTATGGATTGTGTGAAGGCCCCTGGGAATGTGAAGACCAGATAGGGAGCTAATCTGAGAATACTGAGGGCTGAGGGGGAGAAGGACAAGATTTGACAGGGGAGGGATTGGAAATCGGTATAGGAGAGGACGAGAGGAGGAGAGGAAAAAAGAGGAGAGGAAGGCGAGGACGAGAGGAGAGGAAAGGTTTTGTGTACGTTGGTGTATTTGTGTCCACATCCTCTGCTTCAAACATGTATCTAAAAAGAATATATATTCCTTTGCCAGCGGTACATTTCGAGATAAATCCTGCCGGCCGCAAAAGAAATGAGTATACTCAGTTTCAGATCACTAATTCTCAATTTCATCTATAATGCAGAAAATGAATTTTTACACTGCGCTCATTTAACATAAATAATCTTATAATGAGAAAGGAAATAGCTGTGAAAGGAGTGTCAGAAATGAAATTGCATGGAGATTTCTTTTCAGGTGACAGCGGGAGAGAAGAGGTAAAAAGCTCAGAAAAGACTGAGTTAATAAAGAAAACATGTTGTCAGTTTGCAATCTCTCCCACTTCAAGCATAATTCAATTTCCCCTATGAAAGGAGATACAGTTTTTAATTAAATTTGTTTTAGTTTTCTTACAAGGTGCAATAGGTGAGAGACCTCAATTATAACGTTCTAATTAAAAAAAACACAAAAATAAATAAATAAATGTACCCCGACAAAAAAAAAAATGTGGAGGAAACCTGAGAAGCTTATGAAGTTCCTGCAATCGCATCAGTCCTATTAAAAGGGAGAGGAATGGCTAAAAATGAAATTGACGGTAGCGTCTTTAGGAGGCACCATTTGATTTCAAAATTATCATATTTTCAGAGTCAATAATAAAATGCTTATGATAGCGCTAGCTATGCTGACGGGCTTTAATAAGATAGGGCCAGTGGAGCGCAGCGGACGGAGCAGAATGCAGCGCCAAGTGTGTGTGTGTGTGAGAGAGAGTGCATTTGTGTGTACGCGAGTGGTGTGTATGCGTGTGTGTGTGTGTGTGTGTGTGTGTGTGTGTGTGTGTGTGTGTGTGTGTGTGTGTGTGTGTGTGTGTGTGTGTGTGTGTGTGTGTGTGTGTGTGTGTGTGTGTGTGTGTGTGTGTGTGTGTGTGTGTGTGAGTGAGAGTGTCTGTGAGAGAGAGCATGAAGTGTGAGGTGTGTGAGTCTGAACAAGTGCGCGAGGCACTGTCATAAGACTGCTCTTCTAAAGAAAAATACTTGTCAGGTGAGGCTTGCAAAGGTTTTTAAAGTCCCTGTGCAGTCAAAAATCTGTTTTTCATGCATTTCATATCATATTGTACAACAGCTGATGAAACTAACACTGTAAAAGTAGAGTTGATCAGGCTACTGCTTGTGGCCTGTGGAACGTTGTCCCGCTCCTCTTCAATGGCTGTGCAAAGTTGCTGGATATTGGCGGGAACTGGAACACGCTGTCGTACACGTCGATCCAGATCATCCCAAACATGCTCAATGGGTGACATGTCTGGGGAATATGCAGGCCATGGAAGAACTGGGACATTGTCAGCTTCCAGGAATTGTGTACAGTCCTTGCAACATCGGGACTTGTATTATCATGCTGGAACATGAGGTGATATCAGCGGATGAATGGCACGACTATTCAGGATCTTGGCAATTTAAATTGCCATCCATAAAATGCAATTTTGTTCATTGTCCGTCACTTATGCCTGCCCATACCATAAACCCACCGCCACCACGGGGCACTCTGTTCACAACGTTGACATCAGAAAACTGCTCACCCACACGACGCCATACACGCTGTCTGCCATCTGCCAGGTACAGTTGAAAATGGGATTAATCCGTGGACAACGAACTGCAGTCAGGTCAAGATCGTGATGAGGATGACGAGCATGCAGATGAGCTTCCCTGAGACAGATTCTGACAGTTTGTGCAGAAATTCTTTGGTTGTGCAAACCCACAGTTTCATCAGCTATCCGGGTGGCTGGTCTCAGACGATCCCGCAGGTGAAGATGGCGGATGTGGAGGGCTGACGTGGTTACGCATGGTCTGCGGTTGTGAGGCCGGTTGGACGTACTGCTAAATTCTCTAAAACGACGTTGGCTTATTGTAGAGAAATTAACATTAAATTCTCTGGCAACAGCTCTGATGGACATTCCTGCAGTCAGCATGTCAATTGCGCGTTCCCTTAAAACTTTAGACATCTGTGGCGTTGTGTTGTGTGACAAAACTGCACATTTTAGAGTGGCCTTTTATTGTCCCCAACACAAGGTGCACCTGTGTAATGATCATGCTGTTTAATCAGCTTCTTGATATGCCACACCTGTTAGGTAGATGGATTATCTTGGCAAAGGAGAAGTGCTCACTAACAGGGATGTAAACAAATTTGTTCACCTCATGAAACATGGGACCAACACTTAACATGTTGAAGTTTATATTTTTGTTCAGTGTACATTATCTCATAAGGTACTCCCTAGCATTCATCATGGTACCTGCAATGATATTGCTGTTGTGGTGTCTGTGACTAGCATTACATGTGAAGACTGTTATTTTGTCAAATCAATTCTCTATGTTTAATCATTATTACGTGATTAAACTAATCATGTAAACTTTAATTAACTAGGAAGTCGGGGCACCACGGGAAAATATTTATAGAGTCTCTATTTCCCGAATCGACTCTTCAGATATTTTCATATCTTATCTAAACAGTCGCTTATTAATGAATTATTATTTCCTCATCAGTTCTCATTATTGAACGTCGCAAACCCTTGGATATCTGCACGAACCCTAGCCTAAATTATGAATCAGCGATATACAAATTGACCAACTAACTAAACTAACTAAATAATCACAGAAATACATAACAAACAAACAGTAGATATGTGTTACTACATGATACAAAGAAAAAGTCCCTAGCGGACGAAGCCGATATGATGGCTTGGTAGACAAAGGAAAGGGGTGGGGACTGAGAAAGAGCGGGAAAGAAAAAATGGACTCACTAAACACAGTTGATAATTCTATTAATTGAAATGCTAATTCTTTGCACATGAACGGCCGCTCATTAGAGAATAATTGCAATGTATATATTTACGCCCGTATGTCATTGATGTCTTCTATTTTGGAATCGCCGGTCTGTCTGCTGGAATGTCAATTCATCAGAGAGTCTCTGGCTAACCATTTCCAGTTGTGTAGCCAAAACTACAGCTGTATGGTCTCCGTGGCCTATAGAGTTGTAGTTCTTAACCATTTCAACATGTAGCGTCAGCTCCATATTTTCTGGTCTAATGTACATTTCGTCAGAACTGGGTTTTATACTGTGTGGAAAAAGGGGAGATTCCATGATGCTGACATATTGTCTATGCTCACATGGGCGTGGCCCATATTTTCTCAATTAGAAGGTTAACATCACATTGCATCTTTTCACAAATAGTTTCATGTTTAATCACATACGTTTCACAATATTTCGATGTAAACCTGACAGCTGGGAAATTTACACTTTAAGAGATACAGTTATGTGTGTTTCCTGTCCTTCATGAGATCACCAAATGAAACACACTCGACATGACTGTCCTTTAAGTGTCCACGGACCACTCCCACATTCTCAAATATAGAAATATTGTTTAATTATTCAAACTGTTGATGTCCAAGTGTCTCTCTGTGTTCCACAATTTACATTCTAATCTCGAACACTAAAGAGCATAGGGGCAGCATATTTTATGACCGAGCATAAAACAGCCGACTTCCCGTTCTCCCCCTCTACGAGAGAGTGCCCGCTGTAGAGCGGACCCACTGTAACCTGATCCTTCAGATCGTCACAGGAGAGTTATGACACTGTTTAATTTGACCACAGGTCTGTTTAAATGATACCTTGTTAATACTGTGGGTGGTTTCAAATATAACTTTTGTGTCAGCTGATACCATGCACTGGTGTAGTGGAATGTAAACACAGTTTGCACACGTTTTTTTTCTTGCTCAACAGTCTACCCACCTTTTGCGGGAAAATGTTTTTTTTTTTAACTTTTCAACGCGACTGGTAAACAGAGCTTACCCACTTTTATTTACCACTACGTCGCTGTTACCATGTATGGGCAAGCAGAGAAACATCTGGGCATAAGCTTGATAGCCCATGAGTTAAGCCTAATCTTCTCACCGTCCAAACGTTATCCAACCACCACTCTTTAACTCTCCAGGAAGGCATCAATGAGCTTTATCATAAGATCACAACTGATTCTGAAAAAATATAGGCAAATGAACATGCAGTGTTGATAAATTAGTGGAAGGGCAGCTTGAATAGTGTTAACAACAAAACCTGACGTCCTTGACAATGCTTCACAAAAGGGCCATGCATAGAATATACTGTACATCTTACTGTACTCTATGATACATAATATACAACACCACAATCCCCAAATATCAATTAAACATTTTTGAAACACACATCTATGCAGAATCGCATTAGTGGAAACGTAGGCTGTTCTAAGGGAAGACCTGGTTGCAGCTAGATACATTACATGACCAAAATAATGTGTACACCTGCTTGGCGAACATCTCATTCCATGATAATGGGCATTAATATGTAGTTGGTCCCCCCTTTGCTGCTATAACAGCCTCCACTATTCTGGGAACGCTTTCCACTACATGTTGGAACATTGTTGTGGGGACTTGCTTCCATTCAGCCACAAGAGCTTTAGTGAGGTCGGGCACTGATGTTGGGTGATTAGGCCTGGCTCTCAATCGGCGTTCCAACTCATCCCAAAGGTGTTTGATGGGGTTGAGGTCAGGGCTCTGTGCAGGCCAGTCAAATTCTTCCACACCGATCTCAACAAACCAATTCTGTATGGACCTTGCTTTGTTGCATTGTGCGTTGTCATGCTGAAACAGGAAAGGGCCTTCTCCAAACTTTTGCCAAAAAGTTGGAAGCACAGAATCATCTACAGTGTCAGACCATTATTCCTCCTCCACCAGACTTTACAGATGGCACTACGCATTGGGGCAGGTAGCGTTCTCCTGATATTCGCCAAGCGCAGATTTGTCCGTAGGACTGCCAGATGGGAAAGTGTGGTTCATCACTCCAGAGAATGTGTTTCCTCTGCTCCGGAGTCCAATGGTGGTGAGCTTTACACCACTACAGCTGACGATTGTCATTGCGTATGGTGAACTTAAGCTTGTGTGCGACTGCTAGGCCATGGAAACCCACTTCATGAAGCTCCTGATGAACAGTTCTTGTGCTGACGTTGCTTCCAGAGGCAGTTTGGAACTACATTAGGTAGTGAGTGTTGCAATCGAGGATAGACGATTTTTACGCGCTACGCACTTCAGCACACGGCGGTCCAGATCTGTGAGCTTGTGTGGCCTGCCACTTCGCAGCTCAGACGTTTTTTCTCATAGACGTTTCCAATTCACAATAACATTGATGGTGCCATGTTGAAAGTCACTGAGCTCTTCAGTAAGACCATTCCACTGCCAAGGTTTGTCTATGGAGATTGCGTGGCTGTGTGCTCAATTTCATACACCTGTCAGTAACAGGTGTGGCTGAAATAGCCAAATCCAAGAATTTGAAAGGGTGTCCACATACTTTTGTACATATAGTGTATGTTCAAGTCGCATTTTAGGTACCTAAACCTTTTCCTAACCTTAACCGAATTCTCCTAACCTGCCATGTTAATTCTCCTAACCTGTTGCGAAAGTAAGTATTCTTGTCAAAACTGGCAGGCCTGCCATGAGAACAGCGTCAGTTTCCACTAATTCAATACAACCACATCTACAAGTAGTCACACAGCACCTACATGGAGAATTGCATAGGGACGTTATATGTACTTCATATACACATATTAGTTACTGAGATTTTCAGACAGACCTTGCGCAAGCCGAAAGGCCCCATCTATCTTCCACAGACAGGTGCACAGTAGGCCTTCCCCTCCCCTTGACTCTCTGAGTCAATATATTACCCACCGGCACCATACACATTTACAACATGGCATGCATGATATATCATACATCTCCGCGACGACCTCATTGATATCATATTAGGAAAAAGATAAACTAACAGCCCATTGGGCACCAAGTGTAGATGTTTTCATTAGACCACCCCTCATTGATTCCCCTGTTGGTCTCCGTCTTAAATGGCACCCTATTCCCTCTTTAGTCCACTTCTTTTGACCAAGGCCCATCGGGCTCTGGTCAAAAGTAGTGTCCTGTATAGGGAATAGGGTGTCATTTGGGACTTAGCCTTGGTAATCTCCACTGATGAAGTGAGTTGGTAAAAATATGCATATCTCAGTGATTACTATGGGCCCATCCCAACCACAGTCATTAGGCCTGCCAAGAGGACGACCTGGGACTGGCTGGAAACATGGATAATTGTCTCTGGGTACGTCAGGGGAAACGGCTAGGGTCCTGGAGGGCAAAGAACGAGGGGGAAAGAAGGAGAGAGGGAGGGAGGGGAGAGAGAGAGGGAGGGGAGAGGGAGGGAGTATGAGTTGCTAGGGGGACATGAGCTGTGCTCTGAATCCCTGATGAGGTGCACCCCTCCCACCACCAACCCCCTGCCTCCCAGGCCTCTGGAGGAAAGGCCTTGCACACATCTGGGTTGCAAGTTCAAGAGCTGCATTCTAATACGCGCTTGACTACCAAAGAGATCCATGTCATTCTCAAGCCTCCTCATTTCCTGTGTACCGGGACAAACTGTTATTGACAAAATGACGGCACATGTAGAAGGCGTTTTTTTTCAAATGTATTTAATTTTAGCTCCTGAAATAACATGTTCCAATTTAAATGAAACTCAATCTACGTCACCTTGAATTCCATGCTGTTCCACAGGTTCTGGATGACTAGATCGATGACTGGCATCCCGCTAGGTAGCTCGGAAGTCTTTAAGATGCCATAAGCCTGACAAAGACATCCAATAACGTCCACAAGGCTTTGTCCATTAATGATTACATAAATATTATTGACACTGCCACGGGAGATGATTTATGGTTGAGAAGGTCTATTATACACGCAAGTGAGAGCATCATTAGAATCTCCACTGCCACTCACGGACAGGCTGTGCCGCTTTTATGAAAAGCAGGCAATGCCCTGTCCTTTCAAATAACCTTTCCCTGGAGAACAGGAAGAGACGGACAAAAGAAGTGAAGAAGAAAAGAGATAGAGAGAAATGAGGAGGAGGAGAAAAAGACAGATGGTGGCAGAGAATACCTCAACATTTTAACAACATTAGAACAAGGCGGCAAGTTCTCTTTTCTTTTGTTGGGAGGGGGAGGGGTGGAGGGTGGCATTATTGCACACATAGGGCTGTCAGGGCCACGTCTGAACCCTTCATTAGATATGCGAGCGCATTAGCGGCAACGGCTGTCTTGGTAAAGGTCAGGGTTGGAGGAGGATGCTGGGACGAGCACTCGGTAGAGAGGGGAGCGGTGAGCTGAAACCTTCAGGCTTGTGTCTCAAATGGCACCCTTTTCCCTATAGTGCACTACCTATGACCAGAGCCTGGGTCTCTGCCCATGCTCTGGTCAAAAGTAGTGCACTATATAGGGAATAGAATTCCATTTGGGACCCAGGCCTTCAGGCTCACCTCTTTGAACTTCAATCATTTTGGCCCGGGCTTAATAGGTCCCCCGGGAGGATCAGAGGAGAGAAAATGCGAGGGGGAAACAGCCTTAATGGGACATCACGCCACCTTGACATTTTAATTAAGAAGATTCCATATTAGCATGTGCCACAAAGTTGGGCACGCACATAGAGCACTACAGAACATGTACATGTTACAAAATGTGTTGGAAATACAATAACTACACCCTAACCAATTTCTTTGTACCACAAATAGACAAAGTTGGGCATGCACAGACAGAACCCTACCATAAATGTAGGCCCACATGTTAAACACTTGTTGGAAATACAATAACAATTGTGTAATTATTGTAACGCACATTTAATTGTAACATGTTAAAAATGAATTGTAACATATCTTTGCTTTAATCTGAAACCATGAAGAGCTTGTTGGGAGGTAAGAGTAAGTTCCCACCCTTCACATGTGTTGAAATCAAGCCATTCCACAAGCCATAGAACATTTTAGAATTGCAAACAAAATGTGTTAATATTGTGTGCAATTTCCAGTAGGTCAATGTAAAGGTGATCAAATGACGATTTGTCATCTTTTAGTGGTGTTTCTTTAACTCGGACGGTGGGATGATGAGCACATGGATATGGTGCTATAGCTTGGTGGAGGTACGTCAGTGAAATGGAGAAAGAAGGAAATATGTAAATGGTATATGGACTTCAAGGTCAGTTCATATGTACACTGTGTGCACCTGATATGCAACTGACTTGAATTCAGTTGTGTGAAAGCACTGTGCCATATGGTATTACGGTCAAACTTACTGCAAAGCATGATGAAAATAGTGAATGTTAAGGATTGCATATGCACTGATCTTACAAATAGTATTCTCTCTGTTTATGTCTCAAACACATGGAGGGCTACATAGCAACACACACACACGCACACGCACACACGCACGCACGCACACACACACACTTCTTCCTATTGTCTTCTACCTTCCTCGAAATTGCACCCAGTCAGTGCAGTGAACTGAATGGACTTCACTCCAGTTCCTATTTTGATAAATCCCATCTTGAGCTATGAAGAAAGAAGCAGTTATCGATCGAGAGGCCACCTAATTTATCACACTGCCTGAAATTCCTAAAAAAATATTTGACCAGGGGGGTTATTCAATACAATTTTCTTCCTCTGCCCTCATAATTAAACTGGTCTTCTTTTCTAGCCAAAAAGTGAGTGATGACAGCTGTCACAGGGAGGAGATTTGTGACATAAACTCTCTCTTTGGCGCTTTTTCCTCACTGCAGGCTTCATTTACACTATGAATTGTCTCTGTGCTCACAAATCACTGATTTAAACACTCAGGACTGTATTGAGAAAAATGCCTGGTCGCCCTTTACTTTAGGCCTTATATTGAAAAGTAATAATCTGTGTTATTACAACGTAACATGCTAGTAAATACATGCAGTTATTGCTATCTCTATTTAAGCATTTATAAATGTGATTTGTTGTACTGGTTATGTTTGAACAAACGAGATACAACAATTTCCAATAAGGAAACACATGTAATGGCACTGGACTGCACTGGACTCATCTGTTGTTACATAAAGAAGCACAGAAAAATGTCAATCTTCAGATAGAGAGATAGATCGATAGATAGACCCCTATTGACTAAAGTGCATTGATAACCACCTTTGACGTTACTCTTCCCAAAACGAACATGTATCTGCTCCCTTTGCAGTGAATCGGGTATATCAGAATGGTTCCAGGGGAGCTAGGCTACCTCAAGAGCATCAATACAAATGCGTGCACATGGCAGAACCAGGGACGGCATTCATCAGCATAACCTTGCAATGATGGGATGGGGAAAAAGGGAAAATAGATAGAAGCTCTCCACCTCTCTTCCAGTAGATATATCGCAGATGAGAAGGAGGAAGACTAAGGAAGAGAAGAGAAAGTGAGTGAGTGAGAGAGGGAGTGAGGGAGTGAGTGAGTGAGGAAAGAAGGGAGAGGAGTTGTGCGTGTGTGTCTCTCCACCTGGGAGTTATCTCTTGTGTCCCAGGTCTAGATTCGTTACCAAACGTCGCCATAACTCTGGGCGCCGAGGCTGTTTGCAGGTGGCTTCTGTCGCGGGTTCATCATTACGCTGATAGCTTAACGTTCACAGGGAAACAAAGTAGATTCCCACCAGTGTAGATCACTCCCAGCCCTGCCCAGGAACCATAGGGAGAAACTGACCTACACCAATACAAAAGCATTCAACATGGCCAGAGGAAAATAACCAACACATTGTTGTACATCAACCTAATTTAATGTGTCTATGGGTCGTTAGCTGCTCTTTGAAATCATTTCACATTAATGGGAAATCTTAATTTTTTTTAATGCTTTTTAACTCACCATTGTTGATGTGTGTATATGTAGGGCAGCCCAGCACGAGAAGTTACTGTTCTTGTCAACTGTATGCAAGACTGTGCTGTGTGTTGTTTTAGGAATTCAATATTCTCTGTGTTGGTCTTGCCAACCATCATTGTCACACCTCTGAGAGGCATCATGTAGTTCTGTCATTTAATTAGAGGTTAACTTTACAGTAATACAGTTGGTCAACATCTCAGGTTTTGAATCCAAACAACTCAGATGCTTATTAAAGGTTCTGAGATTCATTCTTCTCTCTCTATTTGTTCCTGATTTTTTCTTTATTTTTCTCTCTCCACCCCATTTACGTTTGGGGCATGGCCTTTCAGGCTATGGTCTCTCTCTCTCTCTCTCTCTCTCTCTCTCTCTCTCTCTCTCTCTCTCTCTCTCTCTCTCTCTCTCTCTCTCCTTAGAATAATGCCTTGTAATGCATGTTAATGCTTTGTATATGAATCCATTCATTTTATAAAGTAATTAAATACACTTGTTTTAAGAATCCATCCATTTCTTCATTGCCTATTACTGTAACTCAACCATGGTCTCTTGCATATTGCTAATTATCTTTATGGTGTCAGATACAGATTTTAATAGGCTAATTGCTTAGTCTCATTATGAGTCACATGTGAAGTACAGCATTTGAAATATCATACGTGATGAATATTACTGTCCACCAAAGGTTGTGTGAGTCCCGGACAACTTTAGTATTTTAGCAAACCCTTCCCCTAACCGTTGTTCTAAACTTAATCCAATTCAAATAACCTGCAACTTAAATCACCTAACCTTTGTCATTTTAGTTCCCCTAACATTTCAAGTAAATAATCCTAACCATTGTTGTTAGTTCACCTAACCACCAACATCAATTCTCCCCATAATTCTCCTTGTTGATATGACAGAACAAGCAACCTGGTCTCAGAGAAAGACGTGTAATACTATACATCCTCCAAGATATATAATTATTTATTTATTTAAATTCATATGCTATTATACGACCAAGTAAAAGGTATAATACTATATGTCCTCTAATTCATATTATATTGTATGACCACTATTCCAATCATAATGTAACCTAACACAATGCAACATATCATACTAAATGGAGTGTCTCCGATTTACTTACAGAATAATATGAATTGCCCTGAGACCATGTTGCAGTGCATAGGTGCGCGTCAAGCTGCGACAACGTGGTAGCTACGGGACCAAAACAGTAGAGAAGTTTAGCGTCATGTTTCAACGCTTCTGGTTGCTGTGGAAATGTACTTTGTGCATATACTTAATCTCATTCGGTCAATTGCAACCAACAGGCAGATCTTAACGGACAGATTACGAACAACAACGAGACAGCCTGCAGAGAGGTGAGGGCCCAGGCAAAGTGGTGCTGGGAAAATGATCTCTCCTTTAATGTGAACAAAATCAACAAAATGAAGTAGCTGATCGTGGACTTTAGGAGACAGCAGAGTGAGTAGGTGAAAAGTTCCTCGGCGTATACATCACTGACAGTCTGAAATGGTCGACCCACACAGCTGTCTTCAAGGCAAAGGGTGGCTACTTTGAACAATCTAAAATACACTTTTTTGGTTATAACATGATTCCATATGTGTTATTTCATTGTTTCGATGTCTTCACTATTATTCTACAACGTAGAAAACATTTAAAATAAAGAAAAACCCTTGAATGAGTAGGTGTGTCCAAACTTTGACTGGTACTGTGTGTATATATATATATACAGTGGGGAGAACAAGTATTTGATACACTGACGATTTTGCAGGTTTTCCTACTTACAAAGCATGTAGAGGTCTGTAATTTTTTTATCACAGGTACACTTCAACTGTGAAAGACGGAATCTAAAACAAAAATCCAGAAAATCACATTGTATGATTTTTAAGAAATTCATTTTCAGTCCGATGATGCTGTGACACACCGTCCCAGACCATGACGGACCCTCCACCTTGAAATCAATCCTGCTTCAGAGTACAAGCCTCGGTGTAATGCTCATTTCTTCGACGATAAATACGAATCCCGACCATCACCCCTGGTGGGACATCACCGCAACTCGTCAGTGAAGAGCATTTTTTGCCAGTCCTTTCTGGCCCAGCGACGGTGGGTTTGTGCCCATAGGCGATGTTGTTGCCGGTGGTCTGATGAGGACCTTCCTTACAACAGGCCTACAAGCTCTCAGTCCAGCCTCTCTCAGCCTATTGAGGACAGTCTGAGCACTGATGGAGGGTTTGTGCGTTCCTGGTGTGACTCGGGCAGCTGTTGTTGCCATCCTGTACCTGTCCAGCAGGTGTGATGTTCGGATGTACCGATCCTGTGCAGGTGTTGTTACACATGGTTTGCCACTGCGAGGACGATCAGCTGTCCGTCCTGTCTCCCTGTACTGCTGTCTTAGGTGTCTCACAATACGGACATTGTAATTTATTGCCGTGGCCACATCTGCAGTCCTCATGCCTCCTTGCAGCATGCCTAAGGAACATTCACGCAGATGAGCAGGGACCCTGGGCATCTTTCATTTGGTGTTTTTCAGAGTCAGTAGAAAGGCCTCATTAGTGTCCTAAGTTTTCATAACTGTGATCTTAATTGCCTACCGTCTGTAAGCTGTTAGTGTCTTAACGACCGTTCGACAGGTGCATGTTCGTTAATTGTTTATGGTTCATTGAACAAGCATGGGAAACAGTGTTTAAACCCTTTACCGTGAAGATCTGTGAAGTTATTGGATTTTTACAAATTATCTTTGAAAGACAGGGTCCTGAAAAAGGGACGTTTCTTTTTTTATTGAGTTTTATTGTCAATTTGTTGAAGTAATCTGAAGAGATTTCACCCCATGCATCCTGAAGCACCTCCCACAAGTTGGATTGGCACTTCTTACGTACCATACGGTCAAGCTGCTCCCACAACAGCTCAGTAGGGTTGAGATCCGGTGACTGTGCTGGCCAGTCCATTATAGACAGAATACCAGCAGACTGCTTCTTCCTTAAATAGTTATTGCATAGTTTGGAGCTGTGCTTTGGGTCATTGTCCTGTAGTTGGAGGAAATTGGCTCCAATTAAGCGCTGTCCACAGGGTATGGCGTTGCAAAATGGAGCGAAAGCCTTCCTTCTTTAAGATTCCTTTTACTTTTTACAAATCTCACACTTTACCACCACCAAAGCACCCCCAGACCATCATATTGCCTCCACCATGCTTGACTACTGTTCAAAAGTTTGGGGTCACTTAGACATTTTTGAAAGAAAAGCAATTTTTGGTCCATTAAAATAACATCAAATTGATCAGAAATAGAGTGTAGACATTAATAATGTTGTAAATGACTACTGTAGCTGGAAACTGCTGATTTTTAATGGAGTATTTACATAGGTGTACAGAGGCCCATTATCAGCAACCATCACTCCTGTGTTCCAATGGCACATGGTGTTAGCTAATCAAAGTTTATCATTTTAAAAGGCTAATTGATTATTAAAAAAACATTTTGCAATTATGTTAGCACAGCTGAAAACTGTTGTACTGATTAAAGAAGCAATAAAACTGTCCTTCTTTAGACTAGTTGAGTATCTGGAGCATCAGCATTTGTGGGTTCGATTACAGGCTCAAAATGGCCAGAAACAAACTCGTCAGTTTGAAACTCGTCAGTCTATTCTTGTTCTTAGAAATGAAGGCTATTCAATGCAAGAAATTGCCAAGAAACTGAAGATCTTGTACAATATTTTATTTTTATTGGCCAGTCTGAGGTATGGCTTTTTCTTTGCAGAAATACTTATTGTAGGAATAGATAGGATAATATTTACTACAAAACATTTAATCTTAAATGTCATTATAATTTGATTATAATTTGCGTCATTCAAAATAACTTGATGAGACCACAAATTAAATAAAACAGATTACATATTCAATCATTTACGATTGGCTTGATTTAGTTACACATTAGATGTGGACAGTTCAGGGATGTTTTCTTTTCCCCTCTTGATAAGAAATTGCCATACTGCATTATGTAGTTGTTAACGGTTTACATGAATTGATAATGAAAAAGGAATTACATGAGTTTTCCATTCATAAAATGTGTATGGTTAACTGCCACAAGTAAACTAGAAAATAATGTATTTCTGTTGTACAGAATGATTGTCAAATAGTTATCTGTGTTAAGTCTGGTCAGTAGCTAGGTTTCCATCCAAATGACTACAGATTTTCATGCAAATATTCAAAAATCTTTCGAAAGAAAATATGTGCATTTCACACACAGTGGTGTGTTTCCACCAAACTGACTTGTTACAGATACAAATCAGATAACGTAGTGCACACAACATTTCATTTTTCTCTTAAGTTTATATATACTGTATAAAAATCTAAAGTTAAATGTGTTTCCATCGCTTTTTTAACTATGACGATAGTTTGTCACAACAACTGTTGCGTTAAATAACAAATAGGCCTACTCTGGTCTTGGCAAGTGGGCTCTAGCCAACAGCTCACATATATATTGCAGGTAGGCTGTGCATGATGAGATTATTATGGATAAGAGTGAGAATATTTGTATTTGTCAAATGTCAGTTAAGCATCGATCATAATGTCACCAGAATAAGACCCTCGATATTTATTGGAAAGAAGAATCGAGACCACCGTGCATTTTCACCACCCTGTGAAGTTCCTCGTAGATTACAGTATTTCATCTGTAGCCTAATAAACTGCATTGTTTCCCAAGTCATAGTGGGAGGACCACAGACCATGTTATTGTATGACTCCAAGTTTACTTTGATATGATTATTAAAACAATATTTGCACATGAAGGCAAACCACTGCCATTTCTCGCATAATTCATTTTACTGACACAAAAAGGTCCCACCATGTCGAACGAACAAATAATCTGTCGGCATTAATAAAATTGTACCGACACTTCCTGTTTCTTTCTGAGCTATCATTATTTATTTTTATACGGAAGGACTTTACTCGCATAAAAATTGTGGATGGAAACGTGGTTAATGAATAGGATACATTTTTGCAGAAGTGCATTAGTGGAAACCAAGACTCTTCTCAGGGCAGACCTGGTTGTAGCTACTGTAGAAATGTTTGAGTTGCGTCGGGGACAATTATAGAATTTGACCTTACCCTAATCATTATCATAACCTTAACCTAATTCTCCTAACCAGCCACATTCATTATCCTAACCTGCTGCTTAAATTCTCCTAACATGCTACAAAAAGTCACTTCTACTAGTAAAAAATAAAAAACTTAATTGGTAGTTACTAATAGAGGGCAAAAATGCAGTGAACGTTTTTTTGGAAAGCAGGACTAAAAGTGAGCTTTAGGAAGCGGTAATACGATGCCCACTAATGGTTGCAGTTGAGATCAGCTGTGAGGGTGATTTTAGCACATATTGATGGTTTAACGAGAAATCAACTGGTGATAATCTGGTGGCCATCGATGGTTGCAATTGACCCGCTGAGTCTACCATAAAACCTAACCGAGCCTACAATGTGACATGACACATCACATCATGTATTACTGCCGCAGTGTGGCAAGAAGTAACATCCTAAAAACACCAAAACTATGCAACACATAATTGGCTCCTAGCTTCCCAGGCATATGATACTTTCTGTTCATAACACTAAAACTGAAACGAAATAATATAAAAAGGAAATATACATGTTTTTTAAAATAAACTTAAACCAAAGAAAAGCGACTAAAGTGGATCTGAAAACTAACTGAAACTAAACCGAATTTCAAATACAATATATAAAAACAAATACAATATATAAAAACACAAAACTATGGTGTGTTCTAGCTGCACAAGGATTTTCCTTCGGTGACCATAAAGATTTGAATTGAATTGAATCTGTAACGCAAAACATCTGATGGCATTTACTCTTTGGTCAAGTTTAATGGAGAAAGACAATTAGTGACCTTGAAGGAAATAAATGTGATTACTTTTTAAAAGTCATTCTTCCACCTCTTTCCTACCCTTCCTTTTTAAATGTTCTTCTTTGTGGGGCACACAGGTTAACCACAGACACAGGCAATGCCATTTTTGTTTCTACCACGACGCTACAAATCCATACAGGTAAATGTTGTTGGGCTATAGCTGTATTTTCGCTCCTTCTGGAAAAAAAGACAAAGAAATCAACAACTGAAGACTGGTGTGAAGCACAAACAAATATATATTTTTTTGTATCTGATCTTGTCCCAATCAATTATAAAACAATGAACTGTCAAATGGTAAACTACAACAATGTTTACATTTAAATTGGATATTTCATTGACGGAACATAAACGCCATTGATAACTCAAGGTTACTTGTGTATCCCCGGTTCTATGAGAATATGAGTGAGATGTCTCACTATGGGATACGACTAGGGGGAGTCTCACAAGCTTGAAGTATGCAATCACACAGCTTCTAAGGTGTTGAGTGGTGAGTGGCAAATGAGGTAAGCCCCTCTCCTTCCTAAAGAGAGCCACCTGCCCACCCACTGGTCATTCTTGAGCATGCCTCTCTTCCTTATTGCGAGCATGCCTCTCTTCCTTATTGCGAGCATGCCTCTCTTCCTTATTGCGAGCATGCCTCTCTTCCTTATTGCGAGCATGCCTCTCTTCCTTATTGCGAGCATGCCTCTCTTCCTTATTGCGAGCATGCCTCTCTTCCTTATTGTGAGCATGCCTCTCTTCCTTATTGTGAGCATGCCTCTCTTCCTTATTGCGAGCATGCCTCTCTTCCTTATTGTGAGCATGCCTCTCTTCCTTATTGCGAGCATGCCTCTCTTCCTTATTGCGAGCATGCCTCTCTTCCTTATTGTGAGCATGCCTCTCTTCCTTATTGTGAGCATGCCTCTCTTCCTTATTGTGAGCATGCCTCTCTTCCTTATTGCGAGCATGCCTCTCTTCCTTATTGCGAGCATGCCTCTCTTCCTTATTGCGAGCATGCCTCTCTTCCTTATTGCGAGCATGCCTCTCTTCCTTATTGCGAGCATGCCTCTCTTCCTTATTGTGAGCATGCCTCTCTTCCTTATTGTGAGCATGCCTCTCTTCCTTATTGTGAGCATGCCTCTCTTCCTTATTGCGAGCATGCCTCTCTTCCTTATTGCGAGCATGCCTCTCTTCCTTATTGTGAGCATGCCTCTCTTCCTTATTGTGAGCATGCCTCTCTTCCTTATTGCGAGCATGCCTCTCTTCCTTATTGCGAGCATGCCTCTCTTCCTTATTGCGAGCAGGGAAATGCAGTGTGACATGTCGCTCATATTCTCATAGAACCCGGGGTTGTTGTGATTTTTGCTATGGATAGTCCTCTATTAGTTGCTTCACATGGGGCACCAGAATATATTGTGACTTTGGCTATGGATATTGAAGATCATTTATTGACTAATTACTTTAATAATTAATAGATCTAATGAATTGTAATTATTTTGGTTATCCTATACAAATGAATCTAAGGGGGGCACCATTAAGGGTTTTTATATAGAGAGACCCTTTAATTAACTTTAGCAGTAGCTATGATTAAGTGTTGTACCAATCCTACGTCAACAACAGTCTTAATCAACAGTCAGTCACTAGAGTATATTCTCATTCTGAAAGTTGTCGGGCTTGGAAACTTCAAGGACGCAATCGCTTGTAAATGAACTCAAGGCCACAGATAATTCATTTTAAGGTTTTATTCACCAGACTAAATAAGTTGGAAAATGAGGTAGTTCATGGGTACGATGGTAAGGCAGGGTATAGGCTAATGGAATACAATCAATCAAATCAAATGTATTTATGAAGCCCTTTTTACATCAGCAGATGTCACAAAGTGCTTATAGAGAAACCCAGCCTAAAACCCTAAACAGCACACAATGCAGATGTAGAAGCAAGGTGGCTAGGAAAAATTCCCTAGAAAGGAAAAACCTAGGAAGAAACCTAGAGAGGAACCAGGCTGAGGGGTGGCCAGTCCTCTTCTGGCTGTGCTGGGTGGAGATTATAAGAGTACATAGCCATTAAGGACAGATTGTTTTTCAAGATATTCAAATGTTCATAGATGACCAGCAGGGTCAAATAATAATCACAGTGGTTGTAGAGGGTGCAACACGTCAGTACCTCAGGAGTAAATGTCAGTTGGCTTTTCATAGCCAACCATTCAGAGGTCAAGACAGCGGGTGCAGTAGAGAGAGTGGGAGAGAGCGAGAGAGAGAGAGATGAAAACATCAGGTCCGGGACAAGGTAGCACATCCGGTGAACAGGTCAGGGTTCCATAGCCTCAGGCAAAACCGTTGAAACTGGAACAGCAGCACGACCAGGTGGACTGGGGACAGCCAGAAGTCTTTAGGACAGGTAGTCCTGAGGCATGGACCTAGGGCTCAGGTCCTCTTGGAGGGGAGGGAGAGAGAGACATAATTAAAGGAAGTACACTTAAATTCACACAGGACACCAGATATAACAGACTGACCCTAGTCAACACAGTTATTGAGGTGAGAATCTCCACAGCTCAATATAAACTTCCATACTCAAACTCAGCAAAGACAACAGTACATATATTCACATGACTTTTGAGGACGAGATAATCATATCAATTTAGAAGGAAAATACGATGGGCTCCACCAACACTTCAGAAATTATAGTTTCATCAACCGGGAATCGCCAGTGGGATAGGTTTGCATCTGAATGTGGACATTGCAGCGACAGTAATAATCATGATATGTAATTACAATAAAAAGTTAGTGCCATCACTTTTACACAGACACAGCGTCACACAAAAGGGGAATTCAATGCAATGAAGCATTTACGTGAATTCGAGTGCTGTCTGGTTCAGTTGAGTTTCCATTTCTGACGGAGTTGTACAGAGGTGAAAAGGAGTGAGTGGTCCTGGCTTCAGAGCTTACGGTCAAAGAAGCTACTTCCCTCGTTGGAGCTCATGCGCAAGGAACCCTCTTTCTCTCTCATTCATTCAGTCCAAAGAGATAAGGTTTGTTATCAAAGATCCAAGATCCAAGATGGCGTAGCAGTCAGACGTCTTTGTCCTTCGTCTTGTCGTGTCCCATGTATATATCTTTTAATAGCTTTTTCTTTGCATATCTTTTTTATCTTTTTCTCAACCTCAACTTCAAAATACTCTCCTGCAACCCGCATCACCCAATGTGGTGTGGATCTGTTTTTTCTAAAGTATTTTTATTTACCTCGGAACCGGAATCCCCCAACAGAAGCTAGCCAGGTCACTAGCTACTAGCTATTAGTCAGCTAACCACTGCTAGCGGTCATCAGCTAACCTTTAGCTCGGAAAGCTCTCGCCAGTTTGTACAACGCGACTCAAACTAGAGCATACCGGACCTATTTTCTCTCAATATCCCCGGATTCCTACCGCAAGCTCTGAAACTTTTCACCAGATCATCGAAGCTAGCTAGCTGCAACCCGAGTGACTACTCCTGGCTAACATCTGTCCCGAAGCAATCACCAATTAGCCTGGAGCTAGCCCATGCTAGGACCATTCTCCCGGCTAGCTGAAGAGGCCCATCAGAAACTCCTGGGCTACAATACCCGGACCCCTTCTACTGCCGGTACGGGGCCCGGAACCCCGCCGATCCTTCACGACTGGACTACGGTTCAAACGACCACCCCTCATCACTGTCAAAATCGCTCCCTAAAACACTTCAGTGAACAGGCCTTTCTTATCGACCTGGCCCGGGTATCCTGGAAGGATATTGACCTCATCCCGTCAGTAGAGGATGCCTGGCTATTCTATAAAAGTGCCTTCCTCACCATCTTAAATAAGCATACCGCATTCAAAAAAATGTAGAACCAGGAACAGATATAGCCCTTGCTTCTCTCCAGACCTGACTGCCCTTGACCAGCACAAAAACATCCTGTGGCATTCTGTATTAGTATCGAATAGCCCCTGTGAAATGCAACTTTTCAGGGAAGTTAGGAACCAATATACACAGGCAGTTAGGAAAGCTAAGGCTAGCTGTTTCAAGCAGAATTTTCATCCTGTAGCACAAACTCAAAAAAGTTCTGGGACACTGTAAGGTCCATGGAGAATAAGAGCACCTCCTCCCAGCTGCCCACTGCACTGAGGCTAGGAAACACTGTCACCACTGATAAATCCACTATAATTGAGAATTTCAATAAGCATTTTTCTACGGCTGGCCAAGCTTTCCACATTGCTACACTTACCACCATCAACAGCCCTGCACCCCCCACAGCAACTCGCCCAAGCCTCCCCCATTTCTCCTTCACCCAAATCCAGATAGCTGATGTTCTGAAAGAGCTGCAAAATCTGGACCCCTACAAATCAGCAATCTGGACCCTCTCTTTCTAAAATGATCTGCCGAAATTGTTGCAACCCCTATTACTAGGCTGTTCAACCTCTCTGTCGTATCACCTCAGATTCCCAAAGATTGGAAAGCTGTCGCGGTCATCCCCCTCTTCAAAGGGGGAGACACTCTAGACCCAAACTGCTATAGACCTATATCTATCCTACCCTCCCTTTCTAAGGTCTTCAAAAGCCAAGAAATAAAAACAGATTACTGACCATTTAGAATCCCACCATACCTTCTCCGCTATGTAATCTGGTTTCAGAGCTGGTCATGGGTGCACCTCAGCCACGCTCAAGGTCCTAAACAATATCATAACCACCATCCATAAGAGACAATACTTTGCAGCCGTATTTATCAACCTGGCCAAGGCTTTCGACTCTGTCAATCACCACATTCTTATCGGCAGACTCAACAGCCTTGGTTTGTGAAATGATTGCCTCGCGTGTTTCACCAACTACTTCTCTGATAGAGTTCAGTGTGTCAAATCGGAGGGCCTGTTGTCCGGGCCTCTGGCAGTCTCTATGGGGGTGCCACAGGGTTCAACTCTTGGGCCGAATCTCTTCTCTGTATACATCAATGATGTTGCTCTTGCTGCTAGTGATTCTCTGATCCACTTCTACGCAGACGACACCATTCTGTATACCTCTGGCCCTTCTTTGGACACTGTGTTAACTAACCTCCAGACGAGCTTCAATGCCATACAACTCTCCTTCCGTGGCCTCCAACTGCTCTTAAATGCAAGTAAAAACTAAATGCATGCTATTCAAGCGATCGCTGCCCGCACCTGCCCGCCCATCCATCATCACTACTGCGGACGGTTTTGACTTAGAATATGTAGACAACTACAAATACCTAGGTGTCTGGTTAGACTGTAAACTCTCCAAAATTAAATCTAGAATCGGCTCGCTATTTCGCAACAAACCATCCTTCATTCATGCTGCCTAACATACCCTCGTAAAACTGACCACCCTACCGATCCTTGACTTTGGCCATGTCATTTACAAAAGAACCTCCAACACTCTACTCAACAAATTGGATGCAGTCTATCACAGTGCCATCTGTTTTGTCACCAAAGCCCCATATACTGCCCACCACTGCGACCTGTACACTCTCGTTGGCTGGCCTTCGCTTCATACTTGTCACCAAACCCACTTGCTCCAGGTCATCTACAAGTCTCTGCTAGGTAAAGCCACGCTTTATCTCAGCTCACTGGTCACCATAGCAGCACCCACCCGTAGCACGCACTCCAGCAAGTATATCTCACTGGTCACCCCCAAAGCCAGTTCCACCTTTGGCCGCCTTTCCTTCCAGTTCTCTGCTGCCAATGACTGGAACGAACTGCAAAAATCACTGAAGCTGGAGGCTTATATCTCCCTCACTAGCTTTAAGCACCAGTCGTTTTTTTTCTTTTCTCCTTTGCACTCCAATATCTATACTAGCACATTCAACTTCTGCACATCTACCATTCCAGTGTTCAATTGCTATATTGTAATTACTTCACCTCCATGGCCTATTTATTGCCTTACCTCCCATATCCTACCTCATTTGCACACACTGTACAATTGACTGTATGTTTGTTTATTCCATGTGTAACTCTGTGTTGTTGTATGTGTCAAAATGCTTTGCTTTTTCTTGGCCAGGTCGCAGTTGTAAATGAGAACTTGTTCTCAACTAGCCTACCTGGTTATATAAAGATGAAATGAAAAAATGAAAAAAATGAAATAAGGCACTATGATGCAATGTAAGGTTCGGGTCCCCTTTTTGGGAGAGATGAAGACTCTGCGGTTCGTCATGAGTGATCAGAGGGTGGTGTTCACTCCTTTCAGGTGATTCTTCTGTTTGAGTAGGATGGTGCAAGTCAAAATTACGAACAGTAATTCTCACAACAATTGATCATTAAACCTCTAAGGCGTGGCCGCACCTCATGAAGATCTGAGTAAGAGTCTCACTACTTATAGTGTGGGAGGTCTCAGCCAGGAAGTGTCACAAAGACTGCCCGGTCACGCCTTCGAGTTTAGCATAGGGCATGTCAATAATGAAACAAAACCTAAGATTTGCTCATAAGTGTTCACAGAATGTTTTGAATAAACAAAAAATCTCTAGGATGAAATATGTAGTCTGAGAGTACAAATATGGCCATGGTAATATCCATACATTTGATGTTACAGGGAAACACACATCATAACTCCTTTTAATGACATAGGAGGACCAGAAGATAAATATCACATTATATTAACATGTCATGAGTCATTCAGTTTAACCCATGCAGATCACGAGACGGTCTGTTTTCTGTCTGCTGGCCGCCCTCAGGGCTATTCATAGTCGTAAACGGGGAAGAAGAGAGGAGTTTGTCTTTCGATAGGGGATGACCTCTCCCCTTTTCATTCCACTGATGCTGCACAGAGAATCTGTTTTCTACCACCCTCCTGAGGCTGAATGACTCCCCTTGTGGGCCCTTGAGTTCTATTTCAAATACTCGTTTCGATGTCTCGCTATAGGATATGGCCAACTCCGATAACACAGACATGCTCTCCAAAGCCTGGGTAGTTCCAACAGCATCAGCCCTCAGAGGCTCCCACATCGAGGGAGTATGCTTGCCTGGCTACCCAAACTCCTTGCTCTGGCCAAACACTATGCCCGTCCATGGACATCTCTGTGTCATCTCTGCAATGTGTCTGGATCTGACTACCTCCCGATGATTTCTAGAAAGCAAACACATTCTAACCATTCTGATTGCTTATGGAAACCAATGGGTTGGGCCAGAGATAGAACACAAGTGTGCAAAGTGGCATTTTGAAAATGTTTAATTTGCTTTGATACTCTGATTGGTTAGAGATGATCCAATCGCTGATAACTTTGTTTTGTACAACAACCCTCATTTTGGTGTCACCACAAACAACTTCAACAATGGGACTCTCAGGCTGAATTATTTAGCGAACGTAGAGCACGGAATAATTCAGTTTGAGTCGTCAGGCAGAGAGTATGCCCAACCATGGTACAGTGACATCCAGTCAGTAAAGACCAAATAAAAATATGAGCTTATTGGCCAAATAAGCCATAGCGCAAATCTGCCATAAGGATATGCCTTATAACAGTGCCCAAAAGGTAACCATACCTCTGATGGAATGAGATCTTCCGGGCTGTAGCCCTTGCTATTATATATTCCAATACAACAATCTCCACTATCTCAAGAAAGTCATTAGTTGTCACTCTCGCACAATACTCATGCTTTCATCCAAGCAATTACGCCTGGCGCATGCTGGACACGAATGGTGGAAACTCTCTACTTTTGTAAAACGGGAAGAGAAACTCAAGGGCATGACAACACAGTTGCCGCTGTCCCTATCCACGAAGGCGGGGTTTGGCTACCTAGGTACCTACTGTAGGAGGACCCTGGGGCAAAGTATGTGCAGCCCTCTCACTCGCTTTGCAGGTGTAGAAGGGTAGACGGTAAAGCGGGTTAGAAAGAGAAGTATTACTACTTTGCTCTTTAATAACAGTCCCCTCTGGGCTTGGGCCAAGACAGACAAGACACATAGCTAATATTTTTCCTAGGATTAGGACATCTGGTTAACAGCATGTTTCCTTCTTACTTTTAGCTACACCGGTTGACACTGTTCGACATTCCATTGGCAGTTTTCTGGTGCAAAAGCCCCGCTCGGTGACACTATATAGCCATACCTATTTCCACTGGGCCGAGCTCCCTGCCATCCAGGATCTCTACACCAGGCGGTGTCAGAGGAAGGCCACAAAAAATTGTCATGCCATAGCCTTTTCTCTTTGCTACCGCACAGCAAACGGTACCAGCACACCAACTCTGGAATCAACAGAACACTGAACAGCTACCCCTAAGCCATAAGACTGCTAAACAAGACTGCTAAATAGCTAATCAAATGGCTACCCGGACTGCCTGCATTGACCCTTGCACTGACTCTATGCACACACACACTGGAGTCTACCCACATACTTACACCACAAAACACAAACACACACACACACTGCTGCTACTGTCTATTACCTATCCTTTTGCCTAGTCACTTTACCCCTACCTATATGTACATAGCTACCTCAATTACCTCATACACCTCATCGACATAACAGAGAGTAGCAGCAGTGTAAAAGAGGGGGAGGGGCTATGCAAATAGTCTGGGGTAGCCATTTGATTAGATGTTCAGGGGTCTTATGGCCTGGGGGAAAAAGCTGTTTAGAAGTCTCTTGGAGCTAGACTTGGCGCTCCGGTACCACATAGGGGCATGCTCAGTCCTCCTTTTTCTGTAGTCCACAATCATCTCTTTTGTTTTGATCACGTTGAGGGAGAGGTTGTTGCCCTTGAACCACACGGTCAGGTCTCTGACCTCCTCCCTATAGGCTGTCTTGTCGTTGTCGGTCATCAGGCCTACCACTGTTGCGTCATCTGCAAATTGAATGACGGTGTCGGAGTCGTGCCTGGCCGTGCAGTCATGAGTGAACAGGGAGTACAGGAGGGGACTGAGCACGCACCCCTGAGAGGCCCCCGTGTTGAGGATCAGCATGGCGGATGTGTTGTTACCTACCCTTATCACCTGGGGGCGGCCCATCACGAAGTCCAGGGTCCAGTTGCAGAGGGAAGAATCTAATCCCAGGGTCCTTAGCTTAGTGATGAGCTTTGAGGACACTATGGTGTTGAACGCTGAGCTGTTCAACACCATAGACAGGTGGTTCCTTTTGTCCAGGTGTGAAAGGGCAGTGTGGAGCGAAATGGAGATTGCATCATCTGTGGATCTTTTGGGGTGGTATGCAAATTGGAGTGGGTCTAGGGTTTCTGGGATAATGGTGTTGATGTGAGCCATAACCAGCCTTTCAAAGCACTTCATGGCTACAGACGTGAGTGCTATGAGTCGATAGTCATTTAGGCAGGTTACCTTAGTGTTCTTGGGTACAGAGACTATGGTGGTCTGCTTGAAACATGTTGGTATTACAGACTCAGACAGGGAGAGGTTGAAAATGTCAGTCAAAAAACTTGCCAGTTTGTCAGTGCATTTTCGGAGCACACGTCCTGGTAACCCGTCTGGCCCTGCGGCCTTGTGAATGTTGACCTGTTTAACCTGTTTGGCGTGCAAGCCCAACGTCGGTACACTTATGACAACAGCCAGCTCAAAGTGCAGGGCGCGAAATTAAAAATATATTTATTAAAAATATTTAACTTTCACACATTAACAAGTCCAAGACACCAGATGAAAGGTACACATCTTGTGAATCAAGCCAACATGTCCGATTTTTACAATGTTTTACAGGGAAGACACAATATGTAAATCTATTAGCTAATCACGTTAGCAAAAGACACGACTATTTTTACTCCATCAGTTTTTTACTACATCAGTAGCTATCACAAATTCGACCAAATAAAGATATAAATAGCCACTAACCAAGAAACAACTTCATCAGATGACAGTCTGATAACATATTTATTGTATAGCATATGTTTTGTTAGAAAAATGTGCATATTTCAGGTATAAATCATAGTTTACATTGCAGCTACAGTCAGAAATTGCACCGAAAGCAGACAGAAAAATTACAGACACCAACGCCAAATAAATAAATACTCATCATAAAACATTTCTGAAAAATACATAGTGTACAGCAATTGAAAGACAGGCATCTTGTGATTCCAGACAATATTTCCGATTTATCAAGTGTTTTACAGCGAAAACACAATATAGCGTTATATTAGCTTAGCACAATAGCAAACATAACAACAGCATTGATTCAAGGCAAAAATAGCTATAACGTATAAACCACCAAAATATATTAATTGTTTCACCAACCTTCTCAGAATTCTTCAGATGACAGTCCTGTAACATCATATTACACAATGCATATAGAGTTTGTTCGAAAATGTGCATATTTAGCGGCACAAATCGTGCTTAGACAATGAGAATAGTGTCCATAACGTCAAGCAATCTGTCCGGCGCCATCTTGTAAAGGCACCTTTTCTTATCGAATACTATTCATAAACTTGACTAAAAAAATACAGGTTGGACAGCAATTGAAAGACAAATTAGTTCTTAATGCAATCGCTGAATTACATTTTTAAAATTAACCTTACTGCGCAATACAGGCTGCGATTACGCAAGGCTACACTGCAGGAAATGGCGTCTTATGCATTTGACATTTTTCAACAGAACAATGAATTATCAGCATAAATAGTTCTTACTTTTAGATGAACTCCCATCAGAATCTTGGGAAATGTGTCCTTTGTCCAAAAGAATCGTTGCTAGGTTGGAGAACGTCGTCTTCAACGTTGCAATTAGCAATAAACAATAGCCATGTGGGCCAGAGATACCCAACTTCCTAAAACGTCACGAAAATAAATACCCGAAAATCGCAATATACTGACAAACTGATATAATTCGGTTTAAAATAACAACATTACGATGTCTTCAACACCTATATCGAATAAAAACAGAGCCGGATATATCTAGGAGCTAATACGGGAGCTTCTAAAATGACATGCCAAGACCCTTCCTGCGTCAGAGCGAAGAGTGGAAAGATGGGACACTTCGGTTCCAAGCAATTTATAACCTTTGGGACCTACGTAGAAACTCCATTTCAACTCTCCCTATTCGCTGATACCCAGTGGAAGGCGTATGCAGTGCATCTCAACCAATAGAGGACAGGCAAATTAATACACAGGTCTCAGAACAGCCAGCAAAATTCTGCATTCTGACATACACATAGGAAAATTGCTCTAAGTCCAGTTCTGTTTCACCCACAGATATAATTCAAACGGTTTTAGAAACTAGAGAGTGTTTTCTATCCAATAATAATAATACTATGCATATTGTACGAGCAAGAATTGAGTACGAGGCCTTTTTGAAATGGGCACCTTTTATCTGGCTACTCAATACTGCCCCTTGAGCCCAAAGAGGTTAAAGTTCTTACCCAAATCGGCTGCAGAAACCATGTTAGTCTACAGCTGTTGTTTACGAAGCATGTGACAAATAAAATGTGATTTTGATTTATTGAAAATTGAACCCACTAGGAAATGGGTGTTTTCATTACGAACTGAAGCTTGTATCCCTTCGTAATAGTAGACAACCCTTGCACATCAATTCTCCGCTATGAGAAAGAGCTGTCCACAATCCTGATGACTCGTGGTCAACATAGGTTGTGTGGTGGCATCCTCTGGTGACTTAAAAGAGAATCACTTTTATCTGAATAACACAGCTCTGTGCTCCTGGTTGCAATGAGACAGAGAGTGATGTATTTATGGAGGCACAGTGCTGTTAGGCACTGAGTGAGGACAGTGCTTGTTGGTGACTAACATGTACTCGTCCAGCCTCGTTTTGAACCTCAAAAGGGGCTAAGGGGAGAGTTTTAACCTCTTTCAGCTAGGTGGCACTATTTTTATGTTTGGAAAAATAACGTTCCCAAGGTAAACAGATTACTTCTCAGGCCCAGATGCTAGAATATGCATATAATTGACAGATTAGGATAGAAAACACTCTAAAGTTTCCAAAACTGTCAAAATATTGTCTGTCAGTATAACAGAACTGATTTTGCAGGCGAAAACCTGAGGAACTCCAACCCGGACGTGCATTTTATTTGGAAAAATCCCTGTTCCATTGCCTGCCCCTCCTCCATTTAAAGGGGTATCAACCAGATTCCTTTCCCAATGGCTTCCTCAAGCTGTGACCAGGCTTTCGACATAGTTTCAAGCTTTTATTTTGAAAAAATTAGCGAGATTTATCAAAACGCGTCAGGTGTCCTTTGATTAGTTCATGCGCCCGAGAGTTGTAGCTCAACATTTTCTTTCTCTGTAGTATTGAATATTTTACCGTCCGGTTGAAATATGATCGATTATGTATGTTAACCTGTCTGGCACCGGGGTTCCGCTAGCGGAACTCCTCCCACATTCCACTGAAAAGGCAGAGCGCAAAAATCAAAAGATATTTTTTTGAAATATTTAACTTTCACACATTAACAAGTCCAATACAGCAAATGAAATATACACATCTTGTGAATCCAGTCAACATGTCCGATTTTTAAAATACAAAAAAGGACAGACATTTTTCACAGCACAGGTAGCATGCACAAAGCCAACCTAACTAACCAAGAACCAACCAAACTAACCAAGAAACAACTACATCAGATGACAGTCTTATAACATGTTATTCAATAAATCTATGTTTTGTTCGAAAAATGTGCATATTTCAGGTATAAATCATAGTTTACATTGCAGCTACAATCAGAAATTGCACCGAAAGCAGACAGAATAATTACAGACACCAACGTCAAATACCTAATTACTCATCATAAAACATTTGTGAAAAATACATAGTGTACAGCAAATGAAAGACAGGCATCTTGTGATTCCAGACAATATTTCCGATTTATTAAGTGTTTTACAGCGAAAACACAATATAGCGTTATATTAGCTTACCACAATAGCCAGAAACACAAGCCATTTCCCAGCAGTAAAAGTTAGCGATCGTGACAAAGCAGTAAAAGATATATAATTTTTGACTAACCTTGATATTCTTCATCAGATGACAGTCCTATAACATCAGGTTATACATACACTTATGTTTTGTTCGAAAATGTGCATATTTAGAGCTGAAATCAGTGGTTAAACATTGTGCTAACTTAGCTACTTTTTCCCACAACGTCCGGATTTTTTCTGACACTTTTTCTGACACACATATTCTGACCAAATAGCTATTCATAAACATAACTAAAAAATACATGTTGTATAGGAAATGATAGATCCATTAATTCTTAATGATATTGCCGTGTTAGAATTCTAAAAATAACTTCATTACGACATACAGCGTTGGGTATAGATAGAGTACCCAAATGCTGGGCGCCGACGACTAGTTCACATGTACGACAGATATATGAAATAGCATCATAAAATGTTTCCTACTTTTGCTGATCTTTCATCAGAATGTTGGACAAGGGGTCCTTTGTCGGGAACAATCGTTGTTTGGATTTAGAACGGCCTCTTTCCCTCTCGATTTAGCAAGCACACTAGCCAAGTGGCACAAATCTCTCCATCGTCAACAAACTCAGAGAACGGAACACGGCAAAACTCCCGAATAAATTTCAATAATCTGATTAAACTATATTGAAAAAACATACTTTACGATGATATGGTCACATGTATCAAATAAAATCAAAGCCGGAGATATTAGTCGTCCATAACGGCAGCTAAACAGAAGGCAAATCCAGGTACCTCCTCACGCTCTCCAGAAAACAGGAAATGGGTGACACGTCATACAAAGAGCTTGTATTCCACTTCAGACCAAGATAAACACTCAATTTCTTCTCTCACCGCCTCTTGACATCCAGGGGAAGGTCTATGAAGTGCATGTATACTAATACATATCATGCCCATTTATAGGCAGGAAGTAGAACAGAGCCTCGATTTCAGACTTTCCACTTCCTGGTCAGGAAGTTTGTGCCGAATGAGTTCTGTTTCACTCACAGATATAATTCAAACGGTTTTAGAAACTAGAGAGTGTTTTCTATCCAATAGTAATAATAATATGCATATTGTACGAGCAAGAATTGAGTACGAGGCCGTTTGAAATGGGCACCTTTTATCTGGCTACTCAATACTGCCCCTTGAGCCCAAACAGGTTAACTTGGAGGGCACTTGGGTAAGTTAGCACAAAAACGACTGAACATTACATGAACTATGCTAGAGAGCCAAGCTAGCAGTGGTACAGCCAGCCTTGATCCGTCAGCTTGCCTGTTTCATATCGTCTCGTAGTGGGGCCGGCTCAGTTATTAAGCACTAAGCAAACTAAATATGAGAGCTAATCTAGCAATACCTAGACTGATTAGCTCGCTGGTGCTAGTCGTGCGGACTAGTAGCATGGCTTATGTACACGGTAAACCCTTACAACACCAAACTCGTTTGAAAGCTTAACTAGCTAGTGTTCACCTATTTGGCTAATGGCTTTGCTAACTAATACCAAGTTAGCATAAAACAACCATATGAATAGAGTTGTTTCTACAATCTTGATTCTTTTGATCATAGTGCCATGAGGTGTAGCTGAAAACAAGTGAGTGTTAGGTGTACTAAACAAAAGAAGCAAGGCGGCCAGTAGTAGCTGACTTTTCAGCATTGCCGTGAATTAGCCTTCACAGGTGTGAGCCAGCACATTAGAAGTTTTGTGGCTAATGGCTAGCTGAAGTGAGTACTGTAGTAATGCTATAGCTGTGAGGCTAGTGCTAGTGTTAGCTAGCTAGTAACCACCTCATGAGGCTAAGGGTAAGCTATAGCTTAGCACAGTGCTAGCCGAATGGAACAACAAGTGGGTGTGTTGTTTGAATTCCGGCTGAAAATCTTCCACGACCGTAATCCCGTGAGGCTAAACAAATCTGTCTATTGAACAAAAACAAGTGAACACAGGTTGTACTAAATGAGAGAAGGGAGCTAGCAATACTATCGTCTGGGTAGGTAGGGTACTCGTTTCCAAGTTAGACACGCTTATTCCACCATATGTGCAGGTAGGAAGGCTAGTGTTGTTAACTTACTTCCCAGTGAGCTAGCCACCATAAGCTAGCTAGTTAGAAGCCTTGCGGCTAATGCTAGCTAGTGTTAGCACAGTGTGAACTCTACATGAAGCTAGTAATGTATGAGCTAGCTAGCAGCTGCCTTATGGCTAAGGTGTGCTGTAGCTAGCATATTGCTGGCCGGGAGGGAACCGTGTGTGGGCAGTTCGACTTCGGGTAACTATTCTCCCACAAATGTAGAGTTGTGAGGGTAGCCAGTTGGTCGAGTAAATGTAGGTTTGATCTAGATGAAAGAAGAGAGCTAGCAATAGTGCCGTATTGCAGGTGTAATTCTGGTGTGGTTAGTTTGCTTTGTAGATAGCTAGACAGGTTAGCTTTGCGGTGGGAGCTAGCCCTTTTTTAGTGTGGTTAGCTTGTTTTGAAGCTAACTAGCCAGGTCAGCTAAAGCCTTGCGGAGGGAGCTAGCCTTTTGTTAGTGTGATCAGATAGCTTTGCAGCTAGCAAAGTTGGCTAAAGCCTTACTTTGGCCAACTTTGCGTGTGCTAATCGAGTTAGCTGAAGCCTTGCAGCAAGGGCCAACCCAGTCTTGGTAGCTAACCTTGTGACGCTAGCTAAAACCAGAGACTGAACGAGCAGAAAGTGCATTCTACTCGAAGCAAAACTTTCCTTTCGGCCAGTACTCATTAGTACTCAACTACCAACAGGAGCTGAGATCCTACGTTTGGCAGCATTTACTTCATGGTTTGCCTGAGAACAGCTCAGTAGGAAGGGAGGTATGTAGTCGTGCTGAGGAGAGCGTTTTGTGAACGTGGTCACTTCCGCAAGGAAGAGAGGCGAGAATGACCAGTTGGCGGGCGAGTGGCTCCCTTTACAGAGGAGAGGAGCTCACCTCATTTGCCACTCGACCTGTCTGTCTCCAACAGATGCTGTGTGATTGGATGCTTGGAGCTTGTGACATGCCCCCTGGGTGATTTCCATAGTGAGACATCGAAAGTATTTGAAATAGAACAGGTATTATCGGAGTGTTTTATTTCGGGATCTCAAAGAGCATTTTGAATATGTGGTAGGACATTGAATCATTTTGTAATAGTGCCACTTGGTGTGTATTGAACATTTTATCAAATACAACAATTGACTGGTATGTTTGCAATGAGTTGATATCCCAGTCTCACCCAAATCATTATCTAACGAGTACAGTAGCAACCCCTTTAATAAGGCAGGAACATGCACTCCAGGAACATGCACTCCAGGAACATGCACTCCAGGAACATGCACTCCAGGTACATGCACTCCAGGTACATGCACTCCAGGTACATGCACCATTTCATTTTTACCAAAGTTTATGTGGTCTTCATAACAAAAGTAATGTCAGTAAATTCTCTACCTACGTCAAAACAAAACCGGACTTTTATCCAAAATGTAGGAGCATAGCACCCTAATGAGTTTAGGCTAACGTAAATAGTGTTTATCAAATGCATTACTTCTGCAGATGAACAGGTTTGAGCAACAAATTTCTCTATTTGTACAAAAATGTAATTAGTGTTGCACAAAAAAAACCTGAATGGCTAAAATGTGGCTGCACTGCAGGCTATCTTTAAGATAACTCTCTTTGCCAGACACGTTTTGTAATTAGTTTTTCTCCTCCACTGGGATATTCAATAACCTGGAGTTCGAGTGATGGTAAAGAAGATAATGATACTTATCTGCAAAGTTTTCTAACCACAAAAAAATGATCCTGTCATTCAAATAGAGGGGATTAAAATAAGAACGTGTTTCTGTCGCAAGTAAACATCAGCCTGAGAAGGACGCTGCCTCATAGAATTTTAAGAGTGCAGTACTATAGTTTTGTTCAGAGTAAAATTTTTAACTAAGCTTCCAAATAACGTTTGCTCTTTTTGTAGTAAACAAGGTTGTATTGAATGAACCAATACAATTATACTAAGAAAACCAGTTAAACTGTTTAGACACTGTGAAATCTGATAATATGTGCAGGGCGACTGCAATGAAAGATGACCTGGAACACCGTTACGTGTCACTAGGGTTTTGTTAATCTTATTGTGGAAATGAAAATAACTCCGAATGTTTGTCCACATTAGCTAACGTACATGTAAGTGACTTGAATGAGTAAGAGTCCTGAGAGGATGTCTTGTTTTCTCTCATGTGAAACAACTCACGCAGCGATCGCACTGCCTCTCTCTCACTGACGTGGCCCTCCAGGCCCAGACACTGGCCCTTACACATGATGGACAGCTTTATGAGGCCTAGCTTCGCAGGTTTCGCATTGGGAGATGTGACTGTCTTTGACAGCTTGTTTGTTCTGATTCCACCTGGATGGTCTCACCCCTGAACCGCACCCAGGCCAAACAGGGCCGTAATGGTACACTGACAAAAAACTATTGTTTAACTGTGCCAAATGCATCACTGATTTTAGGTTGGGGGAATATCGTAATACATTGTCAGTAAGAAAGGAAATTAGCTTTTCTCACTTGATGACATTGAGAAAATTATAGAACATGTACAAAAATGTGATCTCACAATGAAAAAGATGTGGTCTCCTGTACGTTGAAGTCAATCTCAATGCAATAATACCATAGAGAGAAAGATGTAATCAAACATCTTCAATAAGCAGCTATCTCTATCTCTGTGAGATATTAAGCCTAATGAGGATGAGTGCTCCTTTCCACATGTCCAAGGTTCACTCTCAGCTGATTTGTCACACCGTTCAGCAATGGTGTGCATTTTGTGAGCAGCTGCATTTGACAAACAAAAGTGTTGGAATATGAGTGTGTGTGTGTGTGTGTGTGTGTGTGTGTGTGTGTGTGTGTGTGTGTGTGTGTGTGTGTGTTTGCGTCAATTGATGAGGATACATGTTTGAGCTCAATATGACATGACCTGCTTTGCCAAGAAATGCAAAAGGTCAGTGAACATGCGGTCAGCCCTGGGGAACACTACAACAAACTAAAAGCCCCACACCACCCTGTGGTGCTCCTATGGGAGAGGTGGTTCATGGGTGAGGAACTTGTTGCAAATGTAGTGTATGTGCACATCCAATAACTTGCAGGTGCCCGGTACAAAATGAAACCGTGTCGAAACGTTGCACAATAAAACAGCGGGAGCATTAATCGCTGGTATCTATTCTCTATTGATCTTAAGGAAAAACCTTACTGATCATTAAGCTAACCTGCTATTATGACTATGCCACTCCCAATTATGGTTCAAATGAAAATGTACTGTATAAAATGACCCCAGCAAGCTCATAACATTCTAAGAACCATATGTTTCTTAGAGCTTGGTGAAAGCGTGGTTGTCTTATGGATATTTTGCATCTGACCTTCCTTTCTGGGAACGGTGCAGGATAGTTGCTCAGTTTTAAAACATTCTTAGCATATTTAAGGAACTTAACAAAAAAATATATATTTTCTTGGTATTTCACTACTTTATCGGAACGTTTCCTAAAAGTTCAAACATGGTTACATTTCATTTAAATATTGGTAATGTTCTAGGAACGTTCTACAAATCGTTTGACATTGGGAATGCACCGGTTTGAGTGTGTCAAGATAAGCAACGCTGCTGGATTGTTCATGCTCAACAGTTTCCCGTGTGTATCAAGAATGGTCCACCACTCAAAGAACATCCAGCCAACTTGACACAACTGTGGAAAGCATTGGAGTCAACAAAAACATGGGCTTTTGACACCTTGTTGTCCATGCCCCGACGAATTGAGGCTGTTATAAAGGCGAATTGGGGTGCAACTCAATATTATGATTTTTTTTGTACACTCAGTGTGGTTCAGAGAACTTTAAAAAAAAACGTTCTTCTGTACTTCAGAAAAACATTTCATACAGGTTTCCACATAGTTCTATTTAAAGTCATGTTCTCAAATTGTTCTGAGAGAGTTAAGAAAACATTACATAAAAACCACAAGAAAACTTTAGTAACATTCAGAGAAAGTTATAAGAATGTTATTTAAAAACATACACATTCCGTTCTCAGCGTCAACAATACTCTATCCTCTATCTTGTTAACTTTGTTCAGGTGTGTTGGCCATGCCCACTAATTGGCCACACCTAATCTTAATTAGTGATTGTTTGCTTTGAAATGGGGTCTGTTTGAATATACAAAAATTAACAGCTTTGTATGCGTAAAAAAACATGGCATGCTAGTTCCATCCTCAGGGCGCAGTGTAATAATTCCATGGATAAACAACAGAATATTATAGGTTTAAATCTCACTGATGCTGTCACAATAAAAAACATATGTTTAAAGAAATTATTTTCCATGTGTCCTACTTGTGCTTGGAGTTCAAAAAAGTGTATCCAAAATAATCTAGCAGTGTTATCAAAAGTCTTATTGAAACGTTCAGTAAACATTTTATGGAAGTTGTTTTAAAAAACTCCAAATAACTTAACATTTCCATTCTCAGAACGTTAATAAAACCTCAGAGGAAAACCTTAAAGGAACCAGAGTCAAACCATCTGAGATCCTCCCTGCAACCTAAGCATAAATGTTCCCATCCACAGGTACACCTCCAATTGACTCAAATGATGTCAATTAGCCTATCAGAAGCTTCTAAAGCCATGACATAATTTTCTGGAATTTTCCAAGCTGTTTAAAGGCACAGTCAACTTAGTGTATGTAAACTTCTGACCCACTCTAATTGTCATACAGTGAATTATAAGTGAAATTATCTGTCTCTAAACAATTGTTGGAAAAATGATTTGTGTCATGCACGAAGTAGATATCCAATCCTGCCAAAACGATAGTTTGTTAACAAGAAATTTGTGGAGTGGTTGAAAATCGAGTTTTAATGGCTCCAACCTAAGTGTATGTAAACTTCCGACTTCAACTGTATGTTCCCACAATGTCCAAGAATCCAAATGGAAATGCAAGCTTTCAGTGTATCTAGGTTTATTTAAAAAGGTTTACAAGGATTGTAATTTCCACTTAAAAATGTCAGATTTGATTTGCCCTAACAGAAAATGTATCAACCCCTATAGAAATGTCCATTAATAATCATCCACACCATAAAACCCTGTAAAAGTAAGCACCTCTTTCGGTTTACGTACATATAATTTCCCAGAATCTTTTGAATGGGCTTGATGATTATATAATCAAATTTGTGAAAACATAGTCATTTAAGATATATTTTGTTTGTGGATTAATTTACTTCTGTCAGATTACTTTTATCAAGTTTTTGTGCTGAAGACTGTTGCGCTACAATTTTTGCACATTGAATACCATTTAAAAAGCCTACAAAAGTATTTAAAAAATGAATAAATACAAGGCTGCTTCCTCAGAAACAATAATTTTTCTAATGTGAGATACTATTCAAATTAAGATCCTACACCTGTAGCATAAAACTTTCCATTGTATCTCTGGTTTTGGTCTCAGTCTAACATTCCACCATCTTTGGTTCAGATGGTTCTAACAAAGTTGATCTTGTTGCTAAATACCCTGGACATTCGCATTAGCATGCAAATTGACTGAGGGCTGCTGAAAATAACTACTAAACTGAGATCATTATAAAAAATAAAAAATAAATGTGTTTGGGAACAAATTCAAACTTGCCACACAACGAAGAAAGAAGCAATACAACTAGCCTCCTTTATACGAGTTGAGTTTCTGGAGCATCAGCATTTGTGAGTTTGATTACAGGCTCAAAATGGCCAGAAACAAATAACTTTCTTCAGAAACTCATCAGTCTATTCTTGTTCTGAGAAAGGATTGCTATTCCATGCGAGAAATTGCCAAGAAACTGAAGATCTCGTACAATGCTGTGTACTACTCCCTTCTAGGAACAGCGCAAACTGGCCCTAACCAGAATAGAAAGAGGAGTGGGAGTGGGAGTGGGTCCTCTTGCACTGAGCAAGAGGACAAGTACATTAGAGTGTCTGGTTTGAGAAACAGACGCCTTGCAAGTCCTCAACTGGCAACTTCATTAAATAGTACCCGCAAAACACCAGTCTCAACGTCAACAGTGAAATTGGCGACTCCGGGATGCTGGCCTTCTAGGCAGAGTTCCTTTGCGCTTCTTAATCTTTTATATGTATTGGCCAGTCTGAGACTGGTGTTTTGCGGGTACTATAGTCATTTACAACATTATCAATGTCTACACTGTATTTCTGATCAATTTGATGTTATTTTAATGGACAAAAAATGTGCTTTTCTTTCAAAACAAGGACATTTCTAAGTGACCCCAAACTTTTGAACGGTAGTGTACACAGAAGACTGAAATATAACAAAACCGATTGACATAGAAACACCAGATTTTTGTCACTTGCTACTATTCGTAACATTCCATCCATGGGGCCAAAGAGGGTGCTTTTGGTCAATGACTGCAGGAAAGGGCTAGTGTGAAAAACCTGAGTCAAAGCGTAATCCCGTTACCATGGTCTTTACCCCATGGTAAAGACAGCCACTCAATAAATGAATGCATTAGCAGTAAATGTAAGAAATTGAAGCATGAGTTTCTGAAACATCTGAATGTGAATGAGGGACAAATGCCCGAAGAAGAGAAAAGAGTATAAGAAATTTTTCAGCTGAGCCATTTGAATAATACATGTTCTGCATACAGCACATACCTTACTTCAGTAATCCAGGTAAAAAAGGAACTTCCAAAGCTGATTCAACAGAATATTGAGAGCTGTTGCAATGGTGCTAGATTATTTCTTAAAGCTCCATTTGCTGTATCAGAAGTAGCTAAATTACCGACTCCAATCACCAGTCACCCCCTTGCCTAAAGAACCCCTCTCCTCCCCCTTACCTCCACAGGCAATGTGCAGCCCCCCGGTTTCAATTCCGTCTTCACTCATGCACATTCACAAAGCATATCATTAAACACAATAGGGTTTTATCACGGGCTGTCATGAAATACAGCTGGATTTGCATAAAAAAAGTATTTTGCGTACTGAATCTCGCACATCCAAGAAATCCCCCCTCTCTTTTCCTCTATCTTTCTCTGTCTCTGTCTCTCTCTTTATTTTACACACACACACACACACACGCACGCACGCACGCACGCACGCACGCACGCACGCACGCACGCACGCACGCACGCACGCACGCACGCACGCACGCACGCACGCACGCACGCACACACACACACACACACACACACACACACACACACACACACACACACACACACACACACACACACACACACACACACACACACACACACACACACACACACACATTCTATTTTCATGATTTTAATGCTGTCATAAACAGCTTTAATGATGCACGGTAGAGTCAGGTCCAAAATTATTGGCACCCTTGTTAATGATGAGCAAAAAATACTGTCTAAAAGACTAATAAATATTACAAAAATGGAGCTATATCGTATGCTTAAAAATATGGAAATGTATATTATTTTATAGTAATACAATTGCTCAGAGAAAGAGTTTCTGTTTAACAAACAATACTTTTTTTCTCAAAAAGATAGGGGTCCAAAATATTGTTTTGTTTTCAATACCTTTCAATACCTCACTGTGCGAGGCTAACGGCACTGAGCCTTTAAAAAAAATGTTTTATGAGATTAGAGAACACATTGGGAGGGACCTTAGAATATTCCTCCATAAAGAATCTTTCCAGATCCTTGATATCCTTTGTCTATGCGTATGGACTGCCCTCTTCAATTCAAACCACAAGTTTTCAATGGGGTTCAAGTCCAGAAACTGAGATGGCCATTGCAAAATGCTGATATTGTGGTCAATGAACCATTTATTTGTTGATTTTGATGTGTGCTTGGTGTTTGTGTCCTGCTGGAACACCCACTTGCGGACAAGTTTCATCCTCCTAGAAGAGGCAACGAGGTTTTTGGCTAAAATGTCCTGGTACTGGGTAAAGTTAATGATGCGGTTGACCCAAGGATCCCAGAACCAATGGAAGAAAAATAGCCCCGTAACATCAAAGATACACACCATATTTTACAGTAGGTTTGGGGTGGCAGGTAGCCAAGCCGAAAGGTCGCTTGTTCGAATCCCCAAGCCGGCAAGGTGGAAAAATCTGCCGTTCTGCCCTTGAGCAAGGCAGTTTACCCCCAACAGCAACTGCTCCCTGGGTGCCAATGACGTCGATTAAGGCAGCACTCTGCACCTCTCTGATTCAGAGGGGTTGGGTTAGATGAGGAAGACACATTTCGGTTGAATGCATTCAGCTGTAGAACTGACTAAGTATCCCCTTTCCCTTTTCTGCATATGCATCTTTCTTTCAACGGAAAACCTGCCACTGGTGTGCATGGCCAAAGAGCTGTATTTTTCATGCCATCTGACCACAGAACCAGGCATTTATATTTGTTGGATGACATGAAAAGAGCGCTCTTTGGCCACACACACCAGTGGTGTTTTTTGTGTCGAAAGAAAGATGCATGCAGGAAAGAGGTTTGGACTACTGTAAGGCCTTGTTTCAGGGTAGCTATTGCACTAAGCATTTCTGTATAACATCAAGCATTTTATATTCTTATTATTTACTAATGAAATACAAGACAGTACCACAGTATACAATGGCAGTATTACCTATGGCAAATGTAATGAACAAGTTATGTCCCCAACGTCACCAACAAGGTTCAAACCCAGGTCTACTGCATGCTACAAGACTGTGATAGCCTGCTGAGCTATAGCTTAGATACGTTTAATGTATCTAATCAAGACCTAAGTGCAGGTGTTTTTACAGCTACAGCAACTTTGGTTCAGGCAAATAAATCTCATCCCTACATTTGGCTTTTCAATTCAAACCGAATACACCAGCAGGCCAAAGTTATATTAAAAAAAGAATTGAGTTTGCTGCTCTCTCTTTCTTTCCCTCTTTCTTTTTTCTTCCATTTCACAGACAAAATATCCTCTGTAGCAACTGTCAGTGTTTACCAAGTGGATTGAGTCTTTATCTGAAGCTTGACATCTAATATATAAAAGAAAATGCCCTGCAGGTCCAATGCTTTTCCATTCCAACCTTCACAAACACAGAGCGGGAAGAGGGAGTGAGGGAGGGAGGGAGAGTTCCCACAGTCAGTCTCACTCACCAGGGAGCATTGGCAAAGTGACAGAACACCAAACGCCATTCACAGAAATCTAGAGACTGTCTGAGAATAAGTAATCGCAAACACCCAGAACTAAAGGCTTATGTAATTCTATCAGATGCTCGATTAATTTCTGGGGGAGACATGTTAGAAAATGTACTAACGAGGTCTCTACCGCTATAACGCAAGAGGATAAAGCCATTCACATGCTACACACAGAAGTTGATACATGGTACAGACTTCAGACTAGTCTCTCCAGAGGAGTCCCTTGAAGCTTGTGGGGGTCGTAGAGCAAAGGTTCAGTGTGATGACGTCATGGCAGGGGTTTCCAATAGACAGCACAGCCACAAAGTCAAAATTGGCTACATCGTAAAAATGAATGAAAACTCAAATTAAGTGGAGTTTATGACTTTGTGGCCATGGTAACTAGTGACGACCTAGGGCAGGATGTCAAAATCAATGGAGTAAGGTAAGGACCATCCTCCTCAGTGTTTTCATAAAAATTGTAAAACATAAGGTGCATTTTTACTCCTGAACTTATCTTTTATTTTATTTCACCTTTATTTAACCAGGTAGGCTAGTTGAGAAGTTCTCATTTACAACTGCGACCTGGCCAAGATAAAGCAAGGCAGTGCAACACAGTCAACAACACAGAGTTACACATGGAATAAACAAACATACATTCAATAATACAATAGAAAAAGTCTATATACAGTGTGTGCAAATTAATTAGGATAACGGAGGTAAGGCAATAAATAAGCCATAGTGGCGAAATAATTACAATATAGCAATTAAACACTGGAGTGATAGATGTGCAGAAGGTGAGTGTACAAGTAGAGATACTGAGGTGCAAAGGAGCAAAATAAATAAAATAGATAACAGTATGGGGATGAGGTAGTTGGATGGGCTATTTACAGATGGGCCATGTTATAGTTAGGGATGGAAATGTCAGGGTTTTTGGTGGTCTTCCTAAGCCAGGATTCAGACACAGCTAGGACATCCGGGTTGGCAGAGTGTGCTAAGGCAGTGAATGAAACAAACTTAGGGAGGAGGCTTCTAATGTTAACATGCATGAAACCAAGGCTTTTACGGTTGCAGAAGTCAACAAATGAGAGCGCCTGGGGAATGGGAGTGGAGCTAGGCACTGCAGGTCCTGGATTAACCTTTACAGCACCAGAGGAACAGAGGAGGTGTAGGATAAGGGTACGGCTAAAGGCTAACAGAACTGGTCGTCTAGTACGTTCGGAACAGAGAGTAAAAGGAGCAGGTTTCTGGGCATGGTAGAATAGATTCAAGGCATAATGTACAGACAAAGGTATGGTAGGACGTGAATACAGTGGAGGTAAACCTATGCACTGAGTGACGATGAGAGAGATATTGTCTCTCAAAACATAATTTTAACCAGGTGAGGTCACCGCATGTGTGGGAGGTGGAATTTAAGGGTTAACTAAGGTGTATTGAGCAGGGCTAGAGGCTCTACAGTGAAATAAGGCAATAATTACTAACCAAAACAGCAATGGACAAGGCATATTGACATTAGGGAGAGGAATTCATAGCCGAGTAATCATAGGGGTCCAGTGAGTGGCTCGGGCCGGAGACACGATGATTCAGGCAGCTAGCGGACCGGGGCTAGCAAGCTAGCAGAAGGGCCTTAGAGGGACGTCGCGATGGAAGAAAGTCTATTGTAGCCAATGACAAGACGAGGACAAAAGACATCTGACTGCTACGCCATCTTGGTATTATTGTTATTTAGGCTTGCCATAACAAAGGGGTTGAATACTTATTGAGTTAAGACATTTCAGCTTTCCATAAAAAAATTAATTGTAAACATTTCTAAAAACATAATTTGACTTTGACATATGGGGTATGGTGTGTAGGTCAGTGACAAAAATATTCTCAATTTAATACATTTTAAATTCAGGGTGTAATACAACAAAATGTTGAAAAAGCCTAGGGGTGTCAATACTTTCTAAAGGCACTGTATGTTCATTATCAACTACATCATTTTACCATATGTAATTAGTGGTTTACCCTGCTTAAAAGCCACACTTCTCATTTGCTCCCACCCACAGCGAGCCATAAAATGTAAACTGTAAAGTGAGGGGTGGGTCTTGGCAAATTCAGCAAATTAGTTATTGAACCAAAACCAAAACAAGGGGGCAGTTCACACTGAATTTAAATAACTCTGACGCAGTTATATTTGTCAAGAAGTCCCACCACTCAGTTTACAAACACATATATTATGGGCTCACTGTGGGTGGAGGTAGAGATTGAAGAGTGTGGCTTTAAAGGCTTATGTAGGGCATACAGTATAACATGCAGGACAAGTCCAGATCATACTGATGGGTATCACTTGCTGTCAGTTCTGTAGTGATAAATTATCTCACAGAGTGTGTTCTTTCAGGGGCTATGACTGTGAGGACTGTGAGGGATGGAGCAGTCTAATATCACTCTCTCGCTCTCACTTTCTCTCTCTCCAAGGAAGCTACGTTTAGAAGGCATTATGAGGAGGCAAGCAGGACACAGAGTGAATAAATCTAGTACCCATCAAGGCCTCCTGGCAATCACTACCTTACAATAACAACACGTGAAGCAGAGAGAGGAAGTAGGGGAGGAGAGAGAGAGCGAGACAGTGATGCACACAGATTGTGGGAGTAAGAGGAGTTAGAAGGACATTTAGCGAGAGAAAGAATAAAAGAGACATCGGAACAGCCTCAAGTCGTCGGGGCATGGACTCTACAAGGTGTTGGAGACATTCTGAAGGGATGCTGACCCATGTTGACTCCAATGCTTCCCCCAGTTCTGTTTAGTTGGCTGGATGTCCTTAGGGTAGTCGACCATTCTTGATACACACTGGAAACGGTTGAGTGTGAAAAATCCAGCAGCATTGCAGTTCTTCTGGAAACACGAGACAAAGGGCTGTGAGACATAGGTTTAATCCTAGACACATGAACAGTGGGATGAATACGGAGGGTACAGGGCAACAGAAGAAAAACAGCAGAGGGGTGGTCTTGAGAAGAGTCCGACCAGGCTCTCTTCCAGGTACGGCTACCGCGGTGGACAAACATCTTGGCAGAGGGTATGCCGACCTCTTCCTCTTGCTCCGGGAAGAGCGGGGGCTGATACCCCAAGGTACACTCGAAAGGCGAGAGCCCAGTGGCAGAGCAGGGAAGGGTGCTGCGGGCGTATTTAACCCACTCGAGTTGCTGGCTCATGGTGGTGGGGTTGGCGGAGATAAGGCAGCGAAGAGTCGTCTCCAGGTCTTGGTTGGCTCACTCCGACTGGCTGTTGGACTGAGGGTGGAACCCGGAGGACAGGCTGGCCGACGACCCAATGAGCGTGCAGAACACCTTCCAGGAAGACCGGAAGACGTGCTGCACCATGAGCTGGGCAGTCTCTTTAGCAGAGGGTAGCTTGGGGAGAGGAATGAAGTGGGTGAATTTGGAAAACCGGTCCACTACCGTCAGGATGGCGGGGGGAGACATGTGACGAAGTCCAGGGAGATGTGAGACCAGGGACGGTGATAACCCCTATAACTGTTTTAAAGCCACCATTGGCCTAATGGTGAAATCCCTGAGCGGTTGCTTTTCTCTCTTGCAACAGAGTTAGGAAGGATAATACACCCAGTTGTCATGACGTTGGCCTGGGGGTAGGTTTATGACAGTCATAAATACCTCTTTCCCCCTTTTTCCCTCTCCCTACTATACTGATGTGACATAAGAAAACCCTTTGGTTAACATAGAGATTCTGGGAACATCAGAAGTTGGGGGGAAATGAACTATATTCTGGTAATCCGACCAACTGAACATATGCGGTGGTACTTAAGGTATACTATGTCAGTTCGGTTGTCATCTCAGACACTCTCATCAATGATAGGATGACATAAACTCTACTGTGGAAAGTCTAAACATCAGAGGTATCGGATTCACATGGAATTGTTGTTTAATTCAAATGTTTGAATATGAAATTATTTGTGAAGAGATGAAATGTAATTTTAGCTTCCAAATGAGAGATTTGGGTTTTCATAAGTTTGGGCCTCTGCTCAACCAGTGGCCCGCCCCTGTGAAGAGACATGGGTTATTAAACTTTTCAGACACCCCCCTCTCCCTCCACCTATATAAGCCATTGACAAAAATATAACTTCCTGTTCCGAGGATATGAGGGTGACGATCCCATGTCAGAATGGTTCAGGTAATAACTACAGAACTAAGCCAACATCAGCATGAGCTTTGGTTGTGAATGGTATGAACTTTGAACTCGTATTCACTACAGAAGTGATACCTCCTAGCCGTTGAGTTAGCAACAGCTGCTACAAACGCAGGTTAGGAAGGACAGTCAGAGTATCCCGTCTACTACACAACGACGTTACTACAACGTATCTAGTGACCACCAGAGACATTCTTCAAAGGACAGAGGACTCGGTTTGGCAACACGGTCTTCCATCTACCACCAACCTACTGAAGCGCAGCTCAGAGTAAATATATATTGCATTTTCCTTTTCCAAATGGGCGGTAATTTAGAATGCATAAGATACTGTATTTACGATAGCACAGCTTCGCCTCTGTTCCAGTCTCCCGCTCTTTCACTAAAACCCAGCCCCCTTTCCTTTGTGTAACAAGCTGTCATATCTGTTCCGCCCGCTAGGGACGTTTTCCTTTACGACGGCAATTTGTAATCAAGTTATGATTTAGTTGTGTATGTGTGATTCTGTGTGATTAGTTAGGTATTTAGTTAATAAATAATTAAACCCAATTTTGTATTGCTGATTCAACTTGTTAGCCAGGATTCTTGCAGATAACCAAGAATTTACAACTTTCAGAATATGAGACTGAAGTAAGATGACGATTGATGTTGACTGCTATTGATGTAAAATATTGCTAAATCTTTAAGAGTTTATTCGGAAGATAACGGCTCTATAAATATTATTTTGTGGTGCCCGACTCTCTAGTTAATTACATGTACCCGATTAGCTCAATCAGGTGATATTAATTACGGAGAAAGTATTTTATAGGATAGCATGTCATAGCAATGAATCCGGCATAGCCCAAGTCACGACACAGTCACTGTATCTTTGTAGTGACTGGGTGTATTAAAATTTGTGATCTATGTTGAACATATTTACAGATCATAGATTATTTTGTCATTTAAGATGAATACATATATGGATCACGGTTTCATTTGTGAAATATGTTTACATATTCACCGATTACGGTTTAATTTATTTTCTTTAAAAAACTACATATTTACGGATCGTGGTTCTATTTACTAAATATTTTAATATATTCACCAATCATAGTTCTATTTGTGAGTTATGTTGAATATACACACAGCTTTTGTTAGACATATTTACAGAAAAAAGAAACAAATCTCACTCCATAGAACCTCTCAGCCAGTTTCGGGGCAAATCTATGGGCAAAATGTCCCCTCCCCTTCTGAAATTCGAAAGATGGAAGCATCTGCAGATCATCATTTGTCCAAATGATTAGTTATGGAAAATCTGTGTACCGGAAAGACAATTCCTTTATAGTTGTCACATCCCACAGTCTGTCGTCAACGTGCATCTGTCCACGAGAGATTAGAGAACAAGTGCCAAACACTTGCAATGCCTTCATAAAGCTGTTGTTAGACTAACATAACATACCATATCAGTTAAATGACAACCTACCTGTCATGACCGTCAACTGGCATGACCCTGGAAAAACCCATGAGACACACTATATTTCAATGGCAGGGGTTGTCATCGCTCTTATGTCATAACTACTACTGCCTTTTGAATATGGTATGTTTGATCACTTAGGAAGAGTCACGGGAACATCAACATTGATGAACAACATTCATAAAATCAATTATTGATGCATGACAACAGCATTAACATTGATAAGAGGAACAAAAGAGGAATTGAAGGAGTAATGATATAATGATGATAGATGCAAAACATGTACCGATGTGGGTTCTTAATTTGACCCGTTTCTCGCAGCATGAAAATAATCCTGAAGCAACAGGAAATGTGAATTATTGTGTAGATTATAATTAATGGGTCTTTTTGTAGGGGATGATATATTTTTAGTTAGGGCAAATCACGTCTGAATGCTGTGCAGGAAATTTCCTGCAACAACAGGGTGATCAAATTCAGATCTGACATCTGTAGTTTTCATCTTTTACCCCTGCACAATATGTAGCCCAATGAATGATGCCCATTGAATGGGTAAGAGATTGGAGTGAAATTGGTCAAATTAGAGTCTTTCATGCAATGGAATTAATAAAACGAAAGGATCATTCTCAACCAATAGTTTTTTACCGTGTAGTGCATTTTATAAGGCATTAGTACAAATTAGAAATTCGAATTTCACAACCCATGTGGAATTGCTGGTCTCCGGCAGTGTTTGGAACTGCAGATCAGTAAATCTCAGCCTATGTTCAGTCTGATGAACTTTTGGTCCTGACAGAGACATGGATCACCCCAGAGAACTCTACTACTCCAGCTGCTCTCTCTTCATCTGACTACATGTTATCTCATAGTCCAAAAGCATCTGGTCATCGTGGTAGTGACATAAGGATACTCATTTCTCCTAAGTGGATATTTTCTCTCACCTGTCATCTCCTCATTTGAATTCCATGCTGTCACTGTCACTTGTCCACTCAAGCTTAACATTGTTGTCATCTGTCGCCCACCAGGTGCCCTTAGAGAGTTCCTCAATGAGATTGACACCTTGATAAACTCATTTCCTGACGATGGCTCACCGCTCTTTGTACTGGGCGTCTTCAATGTCTGCCTTCTATTCATTTCTTTCTAGTTCTTTCTTTCCACCTCCTTGCCTTTTTTAACCTCACCCTTTCCCAGTCTCCTCCCACTCACAAGGCAGGCAATACGCTTGACCTCTTTTTTCCTAATGGCTGTTTGCCTACTAATCTCACTGCAACCCCCCTCCAGGTCTCTGATCACTACTTTGTTTCCTTTTTTCTTTTTTCAGCCTTACCCACTCAGCCCCTATGCAGATGGTCATTCGCCATCAGAATCTTCACTCTCTCTCTCGCACAACTTTCTCTTCTATCCTATCATCTCTCCATTCTGCTAAATCCTTCTCCCTCCAGTCTCCTGATTCTGCCTCTTCGACCCTACTCTCCTCCCTTTCCACATCCTATGACTCGCACTGTCCCCTTTTCCTCCCAGCCAACATGGCTCTCCACTCCTGTTCCATGGCTGTGTGATACATTGCGAGCTTACAGAACAGGGCTATGGGCAGCTGAGCAAATGGAGTAAAACTAAACTTCCGGAGGACCTATTATCCTTTCACTCCCTCCTCTCTACCTTCTCTTCCTCTGTATCCGCTGATAAAGCCCATTTTATCACTCTAAATTTCAAGCTTCTACCTCTAACCCTAGGAAACTCTTTTCCACCTTCTCCTCCCTTCTTAATCCTCCAACCCCTCCCTCTCTGCAGATTATTTCGTCAACTACTTTGAAAAGTAGGTGGACGACATCCGCTCCTCGTTCATTCAGCCTATTGGGTCCACTGGTCCCACTCACACAGAACTACCCTACGCCCTGCCCTCTTTCTCCTCTCTCTCTCCAGATGAAATCCTGCGACTAGTGAGATCCGTCCTCCCAACAACCTGCCCGCTCCACCCTATCCCCTTCTCCCTTCTCCAGACCATTTCTGGAGACCTTCTCCTATTCCTCACTTCCCTCATCACCTCATCCCCCCCTGACTTCAAAATTGCCGGAGTCACTCCCCTTCTCAAGAGATCAACACTTGACCCCTCTGACGTCAAAAACTACAGACCGGTATCCATTCATTCTTTTCTTTCCAAAACACTTGAGCATGCTGACTCTTTTTTAGAACAATCTTCTTGACCCTAACCATTCAGGCTTCAAGACGGGTCACTCATCAGAGACTGCTCTCTTCTGTGTCACAGAGGCTCTCTGCACTGCCAAAGCTGACTCTCTCCTCTGTTCTCATCCTTCTTTCTACTACCTTTGATCCCAGATCCTCCTCTCCACCCTCTCAGGGCTGGGCGTCTCAGGCTCTGCACACTCTTGGATTGCATCCTACCTGGCAGGCCGCTCTTACCAGGTGACGTGGAAAGGATCTGTGTCTGCAGCACTGACTCTCACTACTGGTGTCGCGCAGGGCTTGGTTCTAGGCCGTCTCTTTTCTATACACCAAGTCACTCGGCTCTGTCATATCCTCACATGGTCTCTCCTATCATTGCGGTGCGGATGACACTCAACCATTTTTCTTCTTCCTTCCTTCTGACACCCAGGTGGCGACATGCATCTCTGCGTGCCTGGCAGATATCACAGCTTGGACGTCGGCCCACCACCTCAAGCTCACCCTCGACAAGACGGAGCTTCTCTTCCTTCTGAGAATGGCCGGTCCGTTCCAAGACTGTTCCATCACGGTTGACAACTCCACGCTGTTCCCTTGCCAGAGTGCAAATAACCTTGTTGTGACCCTGGAGAACAAACACCCTGTTGTTCTATGCAAACAGTGACTCGAACAGTGACTCGCTCCTGCAGGTTCATGCTCTACAACCCATAGAGTATGACCCTACCTCACACAGGAAGTGGCACAGGTCATCTCCTGTCTGGACACTGCATCTCATTGTTGGCTGGCTCGTCCCTACCATCAGGCTATGCTCAAACCCTACACCCCAACCTGAGTACTCCGTTCTGCCACCTCTGGTGTCTTGGCCCTCCCACCCTTAAGAGAGGGCAGCTCCTGCTCAGCCCAGTCAAAGCTCTTCTCTGTCCTGGCAACACAATGGTGGAACCAGCTTCCCCCTGAGTTCCGGTCCATCTTCCGAAAACATCTGAAACATTGCCTCTTCTGTCACGCCCTGACCATAGAGAGCCTTTTTATTCTCTATTTTTGTTAGGTCGGGGTGTGACTAGGGTGGGTAATCTAGGTTGTTTAATTCTATGTTGGCCTGGTATGGTTCCCAATCAGAGGCAGCTGTTTATCGTTGTCTCTGATTGGGGATCCTATTAGGCAGCCAATTTCCCCACTGTGTTTTGTGGGATCTTGTTTTTGTGTTGTAGCTTGTGAGCACTCCAGAGCGTCACGTTTCGGTTATTCTTTATTGTTTTTGTGCGTTTCATTAAATAAATGATGTGGAACCCAGATCACGCTGCGCTTTGGTCCGAGTATGCTTCCAACGACGATCGTAACATCTTCAAAGAGTATTTTAAATAATCCCACAGCAACCTCCCCCCCCCCCCCCATTAAACTACAAAAATGAAAGATAATACATTCGTAAACTAACAATCGCACTTTTCCCTCCTTACTAGCATTGACTTTAATGATGGCTACTTTATCGAGCTATCAGCAAAATCGGTGCTAGTGTACATGATGTACATGATTTTCCAACCTAGGGGGTTTCTAAAGGAAACTCCCTCTTGAGTAGCATATAATTTTACAATCCTTCTCTGCTTACACCTAGACTGTAGAAGTTAATGACAGATGCCTCGTATCCTCTCTCTCTCTCTCTCTCTCTCTCTCTCTCTCTCTCTCTCTCTCTCTCTCTCTCTCTCTCTCTCTCCGTTTGTATATCCTTTCACTCTCACTCTCTCTCTCACTCTCTCTGTCTCTCCATTTGTATGTCCTCTCGCTCTCTCGCTCTTTCTGTCTCTCCAATTGTATATCCTTTCACTCTCTCTCTCTCTCGCTCTCTTTCTCTCCATTTGTATATCCTCTCTCTCTCTCGCTCTCTCTCTCTCTCTGTCTCTCCATTTGTATATCCTCTCGCTCTCTCGCTCTTTCTGTCTCTCCAATTGTATATCCTCTCTCTCTCTCGCTCTCTCTCTCTCTGTCTCTCCATTTGTATATCCTCTCGCTCTCTCGCTCTTTCTGTCTCTCCAATTGTATATCCTCTCTCTCTCTCGCTCTCTCTCTCTCTGTCTCTCCATTTGTATATCCTCTCGCTCTCTCGCTCTCTCGCACTTTCTGTCTCTCCAATTGTATATCCTTTCACTCTCTCTCTCTCGCTCTCTCTCTTTCACACACACACAAACACACACACCGACTAAAACTATATAGGGACTAATATCCAATTAGCTTGATTATTAATTAAATGAAGCACTCATGTGAGAGTGGGTGAGTGTGGGTGGAACGGCACACAGGGAGCGACTGTTGAGACGGGTCTGGAATATCAGAGGCAGCAGAGTGATTATACTGGATGGCCATTATACCCATCCAGGGGTCTCCTCTCTCCCTCCTCTGCTTCTTTGGCACAGAGGTGTGTGTTTTTGGGTTAGGTTAAGGTTAGGGTAAGAGTACGGGTTAGGTTTAGGGACTGAATTGTGTGTCCCCAGAAGGTTAGCTGTACAAGAGTGTGTGTGTGTGTGTGTGTGTGTGTGTGTGTGTGTGTGTGTGTGTGTGTGTGTGTGTGTGTGTGTGTGTGTGTGTGTGTGTGTGTGTGTGTGTGTGTGTGTGTGTGTGTGTGTGTGTGTGTGTGTGTGTGTGTGTGTGTGTGTGTGTGTGTGTGTGTGTGTGTGTGTGTGTGTGTGTGTGCGTGTGTGTGTACTGGGAATAGGGGTTGTTGGACTGGTGACAGGAATTTGAAAGATGAGATTTTGGTAACACACTGTACAACAGCCATCTGTGCTCAATGCATTATTATAAACACACGATAGACATTGTCCGCATTTATGAAGGCTCTTATAGAGAGATACATAGATAATTAAGGCCAGGATTCAATTCGTCTTTAAAGGCACATCCCCAGACTTTCGATGAGATCGAGTTCATGAGTCCCAGCCAAAGCCCATATATAGTGTCAGATGAGATCAAAGGTCATTCAAGTAACCCTTTCAATGAACCCCTTGTTTATAATGCACTAATAGCATTACACAGCATTTGAGGTGTATTAGAGCAAGACTGGAGCCAAAGCAGGCACGCCCTGCAGCCCTTGTTTCCCCTGTTGCACCTGCTGGTCTGTTCAGATTGGGTTGATAGGATGTAGGGTGGTGCCTAGAGGCCAGAGAAGTATACAGAGAACACCTTTCCTACCTACCTGTCTGTCCCTATTCATTAGAGTGAGCTCAGCTGCACCAACACCCCTCTCATCCGCCCTGCTGTCTCCCCATGTTGAACCTTTCTGGGGACAAGGCTGACTCTGAAAGTGTTCCCAATTGGCACCCTATTCCCTATATAGTGCAATAAAGTAGTGCACTACAAAGGGAATAGTGTGTAATTTGGGATGCAGCCTGTGTCCTTGCACAACAACAGGCACCATTATGATCGGGTATGATCAGCCTCAGGCCAGAATCTTTCAGCTGTTGATTCAAGTGGGGAATCTCTCTCCCGCAATCTTTCTCTTCAGGTCATGCGAACAGTCCCCTCTGGGCTTGGGGGGTGGGTTCGGGTAGGTGTCGGTGCGGAGAGAGAAATGTCCTCGCCAATCAGCAAAGACCCCCTCAACCTTGTACTGAGGTTCCATCCAGACGTCTGTCAGAGAGAGAGAGAGAGAGAGCGCGAGAGAGCGCGAGAGAGCGCGAGAGAGCGCGCGAGAGAGAGCGAGAGAGAGCGAGAGAGAGCGAGAGAGAGAGAGAGAGAGAGAGAGAGAGAGAGAGAGAGAGAGAGAGAGAGAGAGAGAGAGAGAGAGAGAGAGAGAGAGAGAGAGAGAGAGAGAGAGAGAGAGAGAGAGAGAGAGAGAGAGAGAGAGAGAGAGAGAGAGAGAGAGAGAGAGAGAGAGAGAGAGAGAGCGAGTTTGTCACAGTGAGGTGGATTGGTGTGGACAGAATCTGTTATCTAGTCTTATTTACTCGCCCCCACTCTATAACAACCACTCTGGTGGCGTTTTACTTCAGAGCATGAGAGCCCATAAAACATTCTGTTTTTGTCTGTTTTGTTTTGTTTTCACCACAACTACAACTCCCTTCCTCCTACCCCCTTTGGTAGATTTTTCTCAAGGCTCTTTGCTGACATGATGCAGATAAATTCCCATCCGCTTGCCGTCGTCCCTTTTTCATGTCATGTCTATTAAGTCTCTTGACACTACACATAGGTAACTTCACACGTACAGTGGGTGCGTGAATAAAAGTGTGTGAGTATGTAACGTTCTCTGAAAATAATAATAAAGAAAGATACTTTACAACAAAAAAAAGAGGTCCTTGTTTGATTTCCTGAAGGGTTTTTCATTTTGGGGCCCTGTTGGAGCCCATTCTCACTGTGTATTTCATTAGCCAGGAGGACTGCAGAGCAGGGGTTGTGCTTTTCATTATAAGCCATGTCTTTGAGATAGGATGTAAATCAGGAGGTCAGGGGGTCTGCAGCATGCATTAATTCTGAAGCTATGTTTGAACATAGAGGAAGCCTTGCCCCCAACAACTAATGTTATATTGCACATCACAGGCCTGGATCTGTAGCAGAGGATGAAGGCCTTGTAAAATGTATTCAGCGCCGGGCGCCCCTCTTCGAATTATAGGTACCACATCCTGGCCCGAAGATATGCTTGTCCACAACTTAAAGCATAACTTGACTTAAATGTTATATCTGTCTTTAAATTATGCTATAGCCTGTCTCTAAAATGTTATATCTGTCTTTAAATTATGCTATAGCCTGGCTCTATGGCATTTTGGTACATAAATGATACTATCCAGGCTCTACTGGCATCCAAAGTCTACAGTCTTTGCTATTAAAGGCCCAGCGCAATCAAACACTTGATTGTCCTGTGTTTTATATATATTTTCCCAATATGAGGTTGGAATAATCCTGTGAAATTGTGAAAATTATGATAATGCCCTCATAGTGTAAGAGCTGTTTGAAAAGGCCAGCAGAAATGTAAGCCTGTTGTGATGGGATGGAGTTTTGGCCTGCCTGGTGACATTAGTTAATAATAGACCAATAAGAAAGAGAGTTCCAAACATCTCTGCCAATAACAATTAGTTTTCCGTTTTCTCCTCTCCTCTCAGGCCACTCCCAGACAGGTCACACTCCTAGACAGGTCACACTCCCAGACAGGTCACACTCCCAGACAGGTCACACTCCCAGACAGTCCTAGTCCTTTTTGTTAAGATGCTATTTATTTATTTGATTTTTTTGGGACCATTTAATTGAAAACAATCCCTGTAAGGTATAATTGTTACCCCAAAACTATTTGATATTGAGATAAAAATGTCGAAATTGGAACTTTAACACACGCAGTTAATCTGATAGCCACAATTTTAGTTCAATAGATTAAGAGATCAATTAAGCATAATGATTTGTGGGTTGAAGACAATTAATGCTTTCTTAAGGTTCTCAGAGCAGAGAAAAAGAGCAGTTGTGTTAGATCAGGGATTATTTCAAGAGAGAGGGCAGAAAGGATGCATTTTCTAATTTCTCCCAGAAAGACCTGCTTTCCATTTAATAAAATAAAGATTAAGATTAATTTCCATCCTCCTATGTTTTATTACTTTATGTTCTTAATTTCTTTGTCAACATTAAAGAACATACCAATTTACTTTTGATGTAATATTGAGCTGCTTCGCGTTGATGAATTCTACTCAAAGGAAAAACTATCTACTTGTTTAGTTAGAGAGAAGGGAAGATACAGGGCAAACAAAACGAATAACGAATGTTTTTGATGACGTCAGAAATAGTGTGAGTCTATGTGACAACATTAGGCCTGAAGCGTTTGTTTCACGCTGTGCTTAATTCCAGAAGAATATTGATAAAAAGACACAATCTCAAATGGAAGTGAGTACAATAAAGAGAAAGATGGAACATGCCATTTCCTTGTCTGAGGGATGATTGAACTCTATGAGGGTGCTTGCATAAATCACAGTCCTAGTTAGCTTTTGACCTCTAAATAAACCCTTACACGCTATTCACCCATGACTGCGTAGCCACGCACGTCTCCAACTTAATCATAAAGTTTGTTGATGACACAACAGTGGTAAGCCTGATTACCAACAATTTTGAGACAGCCTACAGGAAGGAGGTGAGAGTCCTGGTGGAGTGGTGCCAGGTAAATAGCCTCACCATCAATGTCAATAAAACAAAGAAAGCAATCGGTCGCAGTGGCGAGGGTCACAAGCGTCAAGTTCGTCGGCGTGTACATCACTGATGATCTGCAACAGCGCCTCTTCAACTTCAGGAGGCTGAAGAAATTTGGCTTGGCCCCTAAGACTCTCACAAAATTCTATAGATGCACCATTATCACATAGTCATTGAATATATATATATATATATATATATATATATATGCAGTACTAGTCAAAAGTTTGGAAACACCTAGGCATTGAAGGGTTTTTCTTTATTTGACATATCTTCTACATTGTAGAATAATAGTGGAGACATCAAAACAATGAAATAACACATATGGAATCATGTAGTAAGCAAAAAAGTGGTAAACTATTTACACACTCTTGGCATTCTCTCAACCAGCTTATTTTTTCCTGAATTTTGTTACGTTACAGCCTTATTCTAAAATGGATGACATTTTTTTTTAAACCCTCAGCAATCTACACATAATACCCCAATACTGACAAAGCGAAAACAGATTTTTAGATATTTTGACACAATGGCTTCTTGAAGACAGTCCTAATATAAATACTGTAAACTGAAGCCGATAACCATGTAAAGACATGAATATCTCCTACAAAGAAGACTTTGCCACAAGTGTAGAAAGCCATCCTGCATCCACAGCAATTAAGGCATCAAACTTCCTTGGAGTGCGAGGAGGGTGATCAGAAAACTTAGCTCCACGGTTGGGCAAAAACTCAGTAAATACAGATCTGTGTTTATCCCCCCCCCCCCCCCAAAGCCTACCTCCTTCCCCAGGATTTGGGTGTGCATCCCAAATGGTACAGTATTCTCTATATTGTGCGCTATGGCCTCTGGTCAAAACGAATGCACTATATAGGGGATAGGGTGCCATTTGGGACACAGACTGGGGCCCAATGGCAGCGGTATCTCATGCATCCCAATACCTGGAAAGTGCCATCTGGATGAGGGAAATATTAATGACAAACACAGATCCCAGCATGTCTCCCAGTTCTAATCAAGCCGTGCTGCTTCCACAGTGCTCTGTTTTCTAGGGAATTGGGGGGGAAACAGCCTGTGTGCTGAAGCACGATTGATGCTTTGTGTGGCGTCTGAATACAAATGAAGGATTTGTCAAACTGGGTCCCAATAGATTACCATAGAGCACAGGGGTAATTATGCACACAGTTGATTGAATGGAGTCAAAACAAGGGGATGTGTAAACTTGTGACTGCCACTGCGTTTGATTTCCATAGAAATGGGCTTGGTGACACACAAACAAGGCACAAACGCACATGCAAACTCACACGCTCGTGCACACACACACAAACATGCATGGATATACAGTGCTTTCAGAAATAATTCATACCCCTTGACTTATTCCACATTTTGTTGCGTTACAGCCTGAATTCAAAATGGATGAAGAAAAAAAAAATGCACCCATCTACACACAATACCCCATAACGACTAAGTGAAAACATGTTTTTAGAAATGTTTGCAGATTATTGAAAATGAAATACAGAAAAATCTAATTTACATAAGTATTCACACCCCTGAGTCAATACATGCTATATTCACTTTTGGCAGTGATTACAACTGTGAGTATTTCTGGGTAAATCTCTAAGAGCTTTACTCAGCTGGATTGTACAATATTTGTCCGTTATTCTTTTTAAAATATTTAAAGCCCTGTCAAGTTGGTTGTTGATCATTGCTGGACAGCTATTTTTAAGATTTGCCATAGATTTTCAAGCCAAAACTCTAACTTGGCCCCTCAGGAACGTTCAATGTCATCTTGGTCAGCAACTCCAGTGTTTATTTGGCCTTGTGTTTAAGGTTGTCCTGCTGAAAGATGAATTTGGCTCCCAGTGTCTGTTGGAAAGCAGACTGAACCAGGTTTTCCTCTAGGTTTTGCCTGTGCTTAGCACTATTCCGTTTCTTTTTATCGAAAAAAAAACTCCCTAGTCCTTGCCGATGACAAGCATACCCATAACATGATGCAACCACTACTAAGCTTGAAAATATTAAGAGTGTTAATCAGTGATGTGTTGGATTTGCCACAAACATAACGCTTTGTATTCAGGACTTAAAGTTCATCTCTTTGCCAAAATTGTTGCAGTTTTACAACAATCTCATGTACTGTATATTATATTCAGAAGCACACACCTAGACCCAGAAATAACATTACCATAAAGACACAAATCAAAGTTTCTTGGTCGCATACACAGATATGCAGCTGTTATCGAAGGTGCAGTGAAATGCTTGTCTTTCTAGCTCAAATAGTGCAGCAATAATAACTAGCATTACAACAACAATACATATATAATCAACATTTTTTTTTTTTTTATAAAATAAAAAATACCAGAACGAGCAACGAGTCCGGAATATAAATAAATACACTGAGTGTACAAAGCATTGAAAACACCTGCTCTTTCCATGACTCAGAATGACCAAGTGAATCCAGGTGAAAGTTATAATCACTCATTGATGTCACTTGTTAAATCCATTTCAATCAGTGTAGATGAAGGGGAAGAGACAGGTTAAAGAAGGATTTTTAAGCCTTGAGACATTATTGATACATGGATAGTGTACCATTCAGAGAATGAATGGGCAGGTTTGTGTCAAAAACTGCAACGCTGCTGGGTTTTTCACGCTCAACAGTTTCACCGTGGAATGTTTTTGACTCCTTGTAGAGTCCATGTTCCGACCAATTGAGGGAGTTCTGAGGGAAATATGGGGGGGTGCAACTCAATATTAGGAAGGTGTACTTAATGTTTTACTTGAAAATTAAGGAGAGCTCAGATGCAAAAATGTAATGTCCACTGTTTCGACAGACAGTCTTCATCAGGGTACTTAATGTTTTATACATACAGTGTGTGTGTATATATACACTACCATTCAAAGGTTTGGGGTCACTTGTCCTTGTTTTTGAAAGAAAAGCACATTTTTTTGTCTATTAAAATAACATCAAGTTGATCAGAAATACAGTGTAGAATGTTTTAAATGACTATTGTAGCTGGAAACGGATGATTGCTTATGGAATATCTACATAGGCATACATAGGCCCATTATGTGCAACCATCACTCCTGTGTTCCAATGACACGTTGTGTTAGCTAATCCAAGTTTATCATTTTAGAAGGCTAATTGATCATTAGATTTGACTCCTGTTGCAATTATGTTAGCACAGCTGAAAACTGTTGTTCTGATGAAAGAAGCAATAAAACTGGCTTTCTATAGACTAGTTGAGTATCTGGAGCATCAGCATTTGTGGGTTCGATTAGAGAATCAAAATGTCCAGAAACAAAGAACTTTCTTCTGAAACTCGTCTGTCTATTCTTGTTCAAATAGAAGACATCCGGTTTGGAGCGAGCGGTCGCATTTGCATTCGCTCTGCAGGTAGTATAACTTTTCATTACATTTCATTACATTTCATTATAGTACAACGGTTTAATTTGTCCAACCTTAGCAATTTCTTCTTAACTAGCTACATAGCCGTCTGTGTATCAAAGATAATTGCGTAATTATCGTATTTCGTCGTCTATCGTAGTCCACACTGCTATCTGCCCAGCAGCTAGCAAACGTCCACCGTCTACCGAATAGTAGTATAACTTTTCATTACATTTCATTATAGTACAACGGTCTGATTTTCATTTTCATTACAGTACAACGGTTTGATTTGTTTGATCTTAGCTAGCTACATAGCCGTCTTTGTATCAAACATAATTGTGTAGTTATTGAGGTTCGCTAGCCAGCTATTTTCGTCCTAACGTAACGCAACGTAGCCAACACTGCTAGCTAGCCAGCTTGCCACCGAATAGCAGCATTGTAGAAACGAGTGCATTACAACGGAACGACTTGATTAGTGTAGTGTTAGCTGGCTACACAGTTGTCTTTGCTATCTTTGATTTGTTTGATCTTAGCTAGCTACTTAGCTGGCTACATAGCCGTCTTTGTATCAAAGATAATTGTGTAGTTATCGAGGTTCGCTGAGGTTCGCTAGCCAGGTATTCTCGTCCTAACGTAACGTAACGTAGTCAACCCTGCTAGCTAGCCAGCTAGCCACCGATTAGCAGCACTGTAGAAACGATTACATTACAACGGAACGACTTGATTTGTGTAGTGTTAGCTAGCTACATAGTTTTCTTTGCTAGCTTTGTATCTAAGATAATTGTGTAGCTTTGAGTAATTATCGGTTAGCTAGCCAGCTATTTTCGCCTGCCGCGCTGCCGTCCTCCTACCTAGCCAACACTGCTAGCTAACACTGCTAGCTAGCCAACTTCTACCGAATAGCAGCACTGTAGAAACTTACATTACAACGGAACGACTTGATTAGCGTAGTGTTAGCTAGTTGTCTTTGCTGTCCTTGTATCCATGATAATTGTGTAGTTTAGAGAAATTTAGAGAAATTGTCGAGGTCACCTAGCCAGCTTCACTTTCAACAACGCAGCTACTGCTAGCCAGGCTACTTCACCAGCCAGCAGTACTATATCATTTTAGTCAATAAGATCTTTTATTTTATTTATTTTTTGCAACGTAAGCTTAAAACCTGTTGGGGATGGGGGCGCTGTTTAGACTATTTATGCTAATGTGGCTAATTTTTTAAACGGCTTCCCACAAAATCCTTGATCGTACAATATGCATATTATTATTATTATTGGATAGAAAACAGTCTATAGTTTCTATAGGAGTTGAAATTTTGTCTCTAAGTGGAACAGAGCCCATTCTACAGCAATTTCCCTGACATGGAGTCAGATTTGAGAAACGTTGGCCACTTTTCTGAAGTCATTTAAACGGGCACTGTCGTTGCTATGACTATACGGACACTTCTTACGTCTTCCCCTGGATGCCTTTACGTGATGACGATTCCAACGGGCTCGATTGCTCGTTCACAGGCCCTACAAATGAAAAAAACCTTTAGCTAGCAAGTCTTTTCTTGCTGCGTAACGCGCGTGGAAGACACCGACCCTCTCCTGTTCCAAGCGTTAGTTTAGCCTGTTATATTTCTCCGGTCATCTTTTCACTCGTTATAGGAGTTACAAACATCACAAAGTAGTTAATTTAAAGCGTTTTATAGCAATTTATATCCGTTTAGTGCGATTTTGGGACATTTATTTTTGCAACGATGTGAAAAGTTGGTCACGCTTTTCAGTTCATCCCGAACGTAGTTGACATTTCCACATGGCAAGAGGACAGCTTTCCACCAAAAGACGATTTCTCCCAAGAAAGGATCCTTTGCCCAAGATACTGATGGAAGAACAGCTCAAGGTAGGACATTTTTATTATGATAAATCGTGTTTCTGTCGAAACATTTTAGTGGCTTAGGACGCCATGTTTTTTGACGTAGCTTCGCTTGGCGCAAACTGTATTGAAAAGTAAGGATAAATTAAAAAATGTAATAACGCAATTGTATTAAGAATTAAATTGTCTATCAATCCCTGTCCACCCTATATTTTTTAGTCACGTTTATGAGTATTTATGTATAAGAGTAGATCACTGTCTAAGTGGCGCAAGGACGTTTTCTTTACCAGCTTGTCTACATTTCACATTGTCTAACCATGATTTTGGTGGCTAAATATAAACATTTTCGATCAAACTGTATATGCATGTTGTAATGTGATGTTACAGGAGTGTCATCGGAAGAATTCTGAGAAGGTTAGTGAAAAAATTAATATCTTTTGGCGATGTTGACTTTTATCGCTCACTTTGGCTACAATCAATGCTGGGCTGCTAATTGCTATGTGCTAAGCTAATATAACGATTTATTGTGTTTTCGCTGTAAGACACTTAGAAAATCTGAAATATTGTCTGTATTCACAGGATCTGTGTCTTTCGATTCGTGTATGCTGTGTATTTTTACGAAATGTTTGATGATTAGTAGTTAGGTAAACACGTTGCTCATTGTAATTATTCTAGTCCATTTGTGATGGTGGGTGCAATTGTAAACTATGCCATATACCTGAAATATGCACTTTTTTCTAACAAAACCTATCCCATACCATAAATATGTTATCAGACTGTCATCTAATGAGTTTTTTTGTTGGTTAGGGGCTATAAATATCTTAGTTTAGCCGAATTGGTGATGGCTACTGGTGTTGGTGGACAAATAAAAGATGGTGGAATATGCTAATGTGTTTTTAGGTAATAGATGTACATCTTTACATATTGTGTCTTCCCTGTAAAACATTTTAAAAATCGGAAATGTTGACTGGATTCATAAGATCTGTGTCTTTCATTAGCTGTATTGGACTTTAATGTGTGAAAGTTAAATATTTTAAAAAAATATTTTTTTTGAATTTCGCGGCACTGGTTTTTCAGTGGGGGGGGGGGGGGAGTGCCGCTAGCGCCACGCTGATCCTAGACAGGTTAACTTTCTGAACATTCGAGACGTGTAGCCCACTTGTCATTCTAATCTCCTTTGCTTTAGCGTAGCCTCTTCTGTAGCCTGTCAACTATGTGTCTGTCTATCCCTGTTCTCTCCTCTCTGCACAGACCATACAAACGCTTCACACTGCGTGGCCGCGCCCACCCTGACCTGGTGGTCCCAGCCCGCACGACCCACGTGGAGTTCCAGGTCTCCGGTAGCCTCTGGAACTGCCGATCCGTGGCCAACAAGGCAGAGCTCATCTCAGCCTATGCGTCCCTCCAGTCCCTCGACTTCTTGGCACTGACGGAAACATGGCTCACCACAGATAACACTGCTACTCCTACTGCTCTCTCTTCGTCTGCCCACGTGTTCTCGCACACCCCGAGAGCTTCTGGTCAGCGGGGTGGTGGCACCGGGATCCTCATCTCTCCCAAGTGGTCATTCTCTCTTTCTCCCCTTACCCATCTGTCTATCGCCTCCTTTGAATTCCATGCTGTCACAGTTACCAGCCCTTTCAAGCTTAACATCCTTATCATTTATCGCCCTCCAGGTTCCCTTGGAGAGTTCATCAATGAGCTTGATGCCTTGATAAGCTCCTTTCCTGAGGACGGCTCACCTCTCACAGTTCTGGGTGACTTTAACCTCCCCATGTCTACCTTTGACTCATTCCTCTCTGCCTCCTTCTTTCCACTCCTCTCCTCTTTTGACCTCACCCTCTCACCTTCCCCCCCTACTCACAAGGCAGGCAATACGCTTGACCTCATCTTTACTAGATGCTGTTCTTCCACTAACCTCATTGCAACTCCCCTCCAAGTCTCCGACCACTACCTTGTATCCTTTTCCCTCTCGCTCTCATCCAACACTTCCCACACTGCCCCTACTCGGATGGTATCGCGCCGTCCCAACCTTCGCTCTCTCTCCCCCGCTACTCTCTCCTCTTCCATCCTATCATCTCTTCCCTCTGCCCAAACCTTCTCCAACCTATCTCCTGATTCTGCCTCCTCAACCCTCCTCTCCTCCCTTTCTGCATCCTTTGACTCTCTATGTCCCCTATCCTCCAGGCCGGCTCGGTCCTCCCCTCCCGCTCCGTGGCTCGACGACTCATTGCGAGCTCACAGAACAGGGCTCCGTGCAGCCGAGCGGAAATGGAGGAAAACTCGCTTCCCTGCGGACCTGGCATCCTTTCACTCCCTCCTCTCTACATTTTCCTCTTCTGTCTCTGCTGCTAAAGCCACTTTCTACCACTCTAAATTCCAAGCATCTGCCTCTAACCCTAGGAAGCTCTTTGCCACCTTCTCCTCCCTCCTGAATCCTCCTCCCCCTCCCCCCCCTCCTCCCTCTCTGCAGACGACTTCGTCAACCATTTTGAAAAGAAGGTCGACGACATCCGATCCTCGTTTGCTAAGTCAAACGACACCGCTGGTTCTGCTCACACTGCCCTACCCTGTGCTTTGACCTCTTTCTCCCCTCTCTCTCCAGATGAAATCTCGCGTCTTGTGACGGCCGGCCGCCCAACAACCTGCCCGCTTGACCCTATCCCCTCCTCTCTTCTCCAGACCATTTCCGGAGACCTTCTCCCTTACCTCACCTCGCTCATCAACTCATCCTTGACCGCTGGCTACGTCCCTTCCGTCTTCAAGAGAGCGAGAGTTGCACCCCTTCTGAAAAAACCTACACTCGATCCCTCCGATGTCAACAACTACAGACCAGTATCCCTTCTTTCTTTTCTCTCCAAAACTCTTGAACGTGCCGTCCTTGGCCAGCTCTCCTGCTATCTCTCTCAGAATGACCTTCTTGATCCAAATCAGTCAGGTTTCAAGACTAGTCACTCAACTGAGACTGCTCTTCTATGTATCACGGAGGCGCTCCGCACTGCTAAAGCTAACTCTCTCTCCTCTGCTCTCATCCTTCTAGACCTATCGGCTGCCTTCGATACTGTGAACCATCAGATCCTCCTCTCCACCCTCTCCGAGTTGGGCATCTCCGGCGCGGCCCACGCTTGGATTGCGTCCTACCTGACAGGTCGCTCCTACCAGGTGGCGTGGCGAGAATCTGTCTCCTCACCACGCGCTCTCACCACTGGTGTCCCCCAGGGCTCTGTTCTAGGCCCTCTCCTATTCTCGCTATACACCAAGTCACTTGGCTCTGTCATAACCTCACATGGTCTCTCCTATCATTGCTATGCAGACGACACACAATTAATCTTCTCCTTTCCCCCTTCTGATGACCAGGTGGCGAATCGCATCTCTGCATGTCTGGCAGACATATCAGTGTGGATGACGGATCACCACCTCAAGCTGAACCTCGGCAAGACGGAGCTGCTCTTCCTCCCGGGGAAGGACTGCCCGTTCCATGATCTCGCCATCACGGTTGACAACTCCATTGTGTCCTCCTCCCAGAGCGCTAAGAACCTTGGCGTGATCCTGGACAACACCCTGTCGTTCTCAACTAACATCAAGGCGGTGGCCCGTTCCTGTAGATTCATGCTCTACAACATCCGCAGAGTACGACCCTGCCTCACACAGGAAGCGGCGCAGGTCCTAATCCAGGCACTTGTCATCTCCCGTCTGGATTACTACAACTCGCTGTTGGCTGGGCTCCCTGCCTGTGCCATCAAACCCCTACAACTCATCCAGAACGCCGCAGCCCGTCTGGTGTTCAACCTTCCCAAGTTCTCTCACGTCACCCCGCTCCTCCGCTCTCTCCACTGGCTTCCAGTTGAAGCTCGCATCCGCTACAAGACCATGGTGCTTGCCTACGGAGCTGTGAGGGGAACGGCACCTCAGTACCTTCAGGCTCTGATCAGGCCCTACACCCAAACAAGGGCACTGCGTTCATCCACCTCTGGCCTGCTCGCCTCCCTACCACTGAGGAAGTACAGTTCCCGCTCAGCCCAGTCAAAACTGTTCGCTGCTCTGGCACCCCAATGGTGGAACAAACTCCCTCACGACGCCAGGACAGCGGAGTCAATCACCACCTTCCGGAGACACCTGAGACCCCACCTCTTCAAGGAATACCTAGGATAGGATAAAGCAATCCTTCTGCCCCCCCCCCCCCCCCCCCCTTAAAAGATTTAGATGCACTATTGTAAAGTGGCTGTTCCACTGGATGTCATAAGGTGAATGCACCAATTTGTAAGTCGCTCTGGATAAGAGCGTCTGCTAAATGACTTAAATGTAAATGTAAATGTGATAAATTAAGTCTATTCCATGCGGGAAATTGCCAAGAAACTGAAGATCTCGTACATTGCTGTGTACTACTCCCTTCACAGAACAGTGCAAACTGGCTCTAACCAGAATATAAAGAGGAGTGGGAGGCCCCGGTGCATAACTGAGCAAGAGGACAAGTACATTAGAGTGTCTAGTTTGAGAAACAGACACCTCATAAGTCCTCAACTGGCAGCTTTATTAAATAGTACCCGCAAAACACCAGTCTCAACGTCAACAGTGAAGAGGCGACTCCGGGATGCTGGCCTTCTAGGGAGAGTTCCTCTGTCGAGTGTCTGTGTTCCTTTGCCCATCTTAATCTTTTATTTGTATTGGCCAGTCTGAGATATGGCTTTTTCTTTGTAACTCTGGCTAGAAGGCCAGTATCCCGTAGTTGTTTCTTCGCTGTTGACGTTGAGACTGTGAAAAGTGCAAATCAATCCCAGAAGAACAGCGAAGGACCTTGTGAAGATGCTGGAGGAAACATGTACAAAAGTATCTAAATCCACATTAAAACGAGTCCTATATCGACATAAACTGAAAAGCCGCTGAGCAAGGAAGAAGGCACTGCTCAAAAACTGCCATAAAAAAGGCAGACTACGGTTTGCAACTGCACATGGGGACAAAGATCAAACTTTTTAGAGAAATGTCCTCTGGTCTGATGAAACAAAAACAGAACTGTTTGGCCATAATAACCATTGATATATTTGGAGGAAAAATGGGGAGGTTTGCAAGCCGAAGAACACCATCCCAACCATGAAGCACGGGGGTGGCAGCATCATGTTGTGGGGGTGCTTTGCTGCAGGAGGGACTGGTGCACTTCACAAAATAGATGGCATCATGACGGAGGAAAATTATGTGGATATATTGAAGCAACATCAAGACATCAGTCAGGAAGTTGAAGCTTGGTCGCAAATGGGTCTTCCAAATGGACAATGACCCCAAGCATACTTCCAAATTTGTGGGGAAATGGCTTAAGGGCAACAAAGTCAAGGTATTGGAGTGGCCATCACAAAGCCCTGACCTCAATCTTATAGACAATTTGTGGGCAGAACTGAAAAAGCGTGTGCAAGCAGGGAGGCCTACAAACCTGACTCAGTTACACCAGCTCTGTCAGGAGGAATGGGCCACAATTCACCCAACTTATTGTGGGAAGCTTGTGGAAAGCTACCCGAAACGTTTGACCCAAGTTAAACAATTTAAAGGCAATGCTACCAAATACTAATTGAGTGTATGTAAACTTCTGACCCACTGGGAATCTCTACTATTATTCTGACATTTCTCATTTTTAAAATAAAGTGGTGATCCTAACTGACCTAAGACAGGGAATTTCTACTAGGATTAAATGTCAGAATTGTGAAAAACTTTAAATGTTTAAATGTATTTGGCTAAGGTGTATGTTAACTTCCGACTTCAACTGTATATATATATTTATATATATATAGTACCAGTCAAAAGTTTGGACACACCTACTCATTCAAGGGTTATTCTATATTTGTACTATATTCTAAATCTTTACGATTTTCTACAATGTCGAATAATAGTGAAGACATCAAAACTATTAAATAACACATATTTAATCATGTGTCAACATATTCTCAAGCAACATTTATAACACTTGAAGCGATAGCTCAACCCTACATTTATATTGCTGAATTATTTTAGCATCTGGTAAAAGGTGCATCCACTGGTTGCAATCCACCAGTAGCCACAGTTAGTACACACACTTCCCTGAACACACCCACACCTCCCCAACAACACACACCTACCACAGATAGACAAATAGACAAATCCCAATAGATGCACTGAGGGCTACCAGTTGAACCACTGACATTTACAAACCTTACTATGCACCTGCAACATAACAACCGACAGAACAAAAAAGAGAAAGCTATTTCGTTTTCTCTCTCTTTCCTTTTCCTGTTTCTTCCTCTTCGCTTGTGATTTGTGGGTGGGGGTGGAGAAGGGGAGAGGTGGATAGGTGGGGACAACAGAAAACAGGCAGAGATCAGCACTAGCTAATAATCCCCTCTTTCAACACGTAGCCTCATATTTCTAAATTAAAGAGGAGTGCAGAAGGGCTTATTAAACATTAAAGGCCGCTCCATCACTGCGCTCCAGCGCAGCGTGCCTGCCCACCCCTCCCCTCTCTGCCCCCTGCTTCCCGCCCCACACCCCCGGGGCTCCTGTGCACCCTGGATTTGTGGCGAGTTAACTAAACCCCATACATCATATACACATCAGGCCCACAGAGCTCAGGCACGGGCCAATCATTTTGAGGTTAAACAATGTAATTTGGATCTTGTAAATGCAATTTATTTTCGGCCGTCAGGAAAAAGTTCCAACATTTTTCTTTTTTTTAATTTGGATTAAAAGGAGGGTGATATTTTGGCAAGGGGGAGGGATTCCTGTTGAGACAGGGGTGTTTATCCAGACTATTTACTGTACTTTATGTGTTGGCTGTGAACCTGTCATTGTTTCTGTGGTGTTTTTGGAGAGGATATCATGTCATGCTCCCAAAACATAGGTGAGTGAGAATCAGAGGATGATGTTTAAATCCATTGGGGGTCAGAGTAATCACAAGGCAATGAGCCATAAGTAAAGAGGTGTACGGTGTCCATTTTATGACACCCTTAGCCTCAAGCAAAGTCACTTATAGCTAGTCACCTAGAAGTGCTTCTTCCGACCCCCTAGTTTAACATCTAATCCCACAGATGGTATTATCATCCTGCCTGTTATCCTTTTTATTTGTGGTTGCTTATATCTCTTAATGTCTCTGCAGTGATTTGAAGACATGTAGAAAATCTCCAGCCGTTTAGAGGATTAGGAGCTACAAAAGTGCCTTTTGGAAGAAAAAAAAGGCTAGCCATCGGAGTGATACAAGTGAATTAAGAGATTAAGATGGTTTATGAAGACTGATTACAAAGCCACAGGGGTTTCTGAATAGAAAGACAAACCTTGAGATGGGATAATTCCCTTGTACTTTCCTCTCATGCTCAGGCTATTTCACTTTGCACTTTCTCATCTGAATCGATTTCAAAAGGAAAAACAGATCAAAAGAGAGAGAGAGAGAGAGAGAGAGAGAGAGAGAGAGAGAGAGAGAGAGAGAGAGAGAGAGAGAGAGAGAGAGAGAGAGAGAGAGAGGGAGAGGGAGAGGGAGAGGGAGAGGGAGAGGGAGAGGGAGAGGGAGAGATGGCATAGGTAGAGGCAGGGTTAGCTTATACAATCAGATTCCTTCTTTTGTATTTATATTGCATTGTAATTATATTTACAGTAAGAAAGGTGTTTTTGTTTTTTATCCAACTGTGGAAAACTACTGCTGTTTTACCAGGATAAAGAATGGAGAGATGGGAACTGGACATGTCAGTTAATTAACCACTTTACCGTGGCCGCTAACAGTGGCAGACAACACTCTGGCTAACAACACTTTCTCATCACTTCCCAGTCATGACCATGGTCCAAAACAAAACTGTGTTGATCTGAAAAAGCAACTGCAAACTAGCCAAATCAATACTTCCAGGAATTAACCTGGAACAAATCGATCCAAAAATCCTTGCTTGCCAAGCACTGCTGCTCCTTGGTCCTGGCAAAGTGTTAAGGACCAGCAGAACAAACGAAATGAATAAGAAAAAAAGGGGAGAACAGATAGGTAGGGAAATAGAAAGTGCTGGCCACTGAAAAGTATCCAAACAAAGAGGATATGTGAGATGTGTTCCTCAAGCCTTTTCCCTTACAAGAAGACCCAGTAAGCACTTTTCTCTGAGCTGAAACGCCCGCTCTCGTGCTCATGTCCCATCAGCAGTTTTTGGCGCAGAGCACGAACGGCAGATCCAGGTGAGAAGAGTAAATGTAAAGAATTTCTCCCCCATCAGTCTCTTTCACTGTCTCACACAGCTTTCCCTACCGCTCTCCCTCTGCTTCTCTCACCCTCTGCCAATATTTTTCTCTCTCTCTACTAGTCCCTCTCATGCTCACTCTTGGCAACTCTCCCTCTTCATTGTCTCCCTGGAGATATTTTCAAACCCCTATCCCCCTGTTTCATTCACATTCTCTCCCTCATTCAATCTTTTCCTCTTCTCTGTCACTGCATGTAGTGAGAATTCCCATGCGATTGGAGTCTCATCCCGAGATCATGCCCCTTCCTACATCTTTTTCTCATCTTATGCTGTGCTATCAGCCTCTAGCGACGAGAGAACCAATGGGAGAGTGACACAATGCTGTGGCAGTTCATGTTCATGTTATCATTTCCATAGCCCAAGATATCCTCTCTGTTTCTCCCTACCAGTTTTTGTACTTACATGCAGTAGCCTACTGTATTTACAGAATATGTCACCATGATTTATGGTCAGGTTGTTTTAAATAAAATGTTGAAAATGTTCTTGACACAAAGCATATTGTTATGATATTGAACTAGGCATATTCATATCAATTATATTTTTTGTTGCTTTTTTATCACATAGTGGGTAATGGTATTTTTGCACCTCGTTTACTGATAAAGGACAGAAAATATGAGCAGATTACACACACATACATACACACACACACACGCACGGTTCCCTGGTGGATGAATAGCTATTCAAGCAACCGGAATCCACCCTGCTGTGAACACCACTCTCCCAAGGAAGTGAAGCTGGGACACAAATCACATTTTCTGCACAATTAAAGTGGATCCATGGCTAAGTGTATTAGCGCCTCACTCTCCGCTGGAGCCCTGGGAGCCAGCAGGATCCAACAGTACGTCCCCTTACTTCCATTGCTCCTTTCCCTATAATGACAATGTGATGAAGATGACTCCATCCCCATCCTTTAATTAGTTTCTCAAATTTCAAATGTATTTATAAAGCCCTTTTTACACCAGCAGATGTCACAAAATGCTATACAGAAACCCAGCCTAAAACCCCAAACAGCAAGCAATACAGATGTAGAAGCAAGGTAGCTAGGAAAAATTCCATAGAATGGCAGGAATCTAGGAAGAAACCTAGAGAGGAACAAGGCTCTGAGGGGTGGCCAGTCCTCTTCTGGCTGTGCCGGGTGGAGATAAGAGTACATGGTCATTAAGGCCAGATTGTTCTTCAAGATGTTCAAACGTTCATAGATGACCAGCAGGGTCAAATAATAATCAGTGGTTGTAGAGGGTGCAACAGGTCAGTACCTCAGGAGTAAACGTCAGTTAAGCTTTTCGTAGCCAAGCATTCAGATAATAAAATACAATAAAATGGTATTGTTGCTGATGGCAATAGAGCCCCACAGTAGAGGTGTCATAATACCCATAAAACCTAGCTGTCAACCAGAAAAATGGTTCCAATTGTTTTTCCACCATTAGTTTTCCCATAGGGGATTTTAGAAACACTTAAAATAAGGGCTGTGTTTCGTGTAGGCTTACCCTGGCATGACGGTTTGATAACCATATAAATCTCTCTAGGACAAGGTGATTTTTCTCAATATATTTTTCTCTATTTACTCTCAGATTCGAAAATGCTAATTAGCATAAAAGTAGACATCATGCAAAACTACAAATCCCTGCAAGCTCCTGCACATCATCTCTAGCTGACATTGTATCAATTTAAAACTTGCACAAGACAGTTCACAGAATTGTCCATTTAAAAAAATATAGCCAAGTTACTCATTACTACATTTAGCTAACATTAGATAGTTAATCCAGAGAATCTTACCCTTGCCTCGATTTGGCAATCTCGTCCAGCTCATGGCATTTGTAGTTCTTTATGATAGCCACATTAGTAGATAGATAGCATTTCATTTTTTGGGAGTAAATACAGGCGAATATAATGATGACAAGTCACCTTGTCCGAGAGAGATTTACATGGTTATCAAAATGTCATGCCAATGTAAGCCTACACGAAACACAGCCCTTATTTTAAGTGTTTCTAAAATCCCCTATGGGAAAAATGAATGGTGGAAAAATGATTTCAACCATTTCCCTGTTTGATTGCTAGGTTTTATGGGTATTGATACTTATACTGTGGTACCCTATACTTGTTAAGACATTGAAAGAATGTGCTTTTATGAATATTATAATTTAAACTATTTCAAGTAGTACAGGCCTGGCCCCCTATGGTTAGCTGAACCTGGTGTATACATGTTGGTCTGTAAGAAAAGCCTCCACACCCTGTAATGTTCTAGGATTCGGATTAGTGAAGACTGCTTGCAAGTTACTTTTACAATACACCCCACTTATGGGACTGAGATACAGAGGCCAAGAAAAATAGAAAGCGAGGGAGACATAGAGGTAGAGAGGGAGAGAGTGAGACAGCAATCCAATATGCTTCTTCCTTAATACAGCACCAGTGAAAGGGGAGTTAAAATCCTGGATTACAAACGTGTCCTCGTGCAGAGAGGGATGCCCCAGAGGAGAATGTGTGTGACCCATCCAAGTGGAATGCTCAATAGCTGTCATTTGGGATCAAACTAATTCGCGGCCCACAAGCTTCCACATGTAAACACTCTGGTAATGTTGAGAAAATACCTCCAAGGGACAAAACTCCAAGGAAGTTTGTTACCATGTTGGTCTCGCAAGTTGTTTTAAAAGGTACAGTTTCGATCACTGGAAAAATTCAACGTGCAGTGATATTGGAAGAACCTGTTGCAATGTGTAAGCAACTGAAGTGTATCCCAGCTAACAATTCTAGGGAGAATGAACATTTTTTTAATGTTACTTGTAATGTTCCCCTGATGTTTGTGTATCCAGTCTATCGTTAGTTATGGGTACATTCTATGTAAGTTAGTAAAAACCTCATAAGAACCTATTTAGCATGTTTTGGAATTACAGTTAGGAGAACATTCCCTTAATGCCAAGCAGGATTTAGCCAGAACGTGATTACCATGTTCTCAGAATATACAATATTAATGTTCTGGACATGTTTCATTGTAATGCTCTAGGTGTCGGGGTGTTTGTGGAATCAGACGCAGGAACAGCAGAGCTTCAATAGGTTGAGTTTAATTCCCAACTCGTCAACAAACAATGTCCAAACCGGACTACTGGGTGTCAAATAAACACCTGTCTTCAAACATGAAGACAAAACCAGTACACACACACGAACCACTCCCGAAATCGAAAGAAACAGACGAACAATCCCGCACAAAGAAGCAGACAGGCTGGCTGACTAATAAAGCCACCCTGATTGCCAATTCCCTCAAACCAGGTGATAACCATAAACACATAAGGAGGGGGAGGAAAAAGAGTCAGTAGCAGCTAGTAGGCCGGTGACGACGACCGCCGAGCGCCACCCGAACGGGAAGGAGAGCCTGCCTCGGTTGAAGTCGTGACAGTACCCCCCCCTCTGACGCGCGGCTCCCGCAGCGCGCCGACACCGGCCTCGAGGTCGACCCGGAGGACGAGGCGCAGGGCGCTCCGGATGGAGGCGATAGAAATCCTTTACCATAGATGGATCCAACATGTCCTCCACCGGTACCCAGCACCTCTCCTCCGGACCGTACCCCTCCCAGTCCACGAGGTACTGTAGGCCCCTCGCCCGGCGTCTCGAGTCCAGAATGGCCCGTATCGTGTACGCCGGGGACCCCTCGATGTCCAGAGGGGGAGGAGGGACCTCCGGTACCTCACCGTCCTGCAGGGGACCAGCTACCACCGGCCTGAGGAGAGACACATGAAACGAGGGGTTAATACGATAATAGGAAGGGAGTTTTAATCGATAACACACCTCGTTTATTCTCCTCAGGACTTTGAATGGCCCTACACACTGCGGCCTCAGCTTCCGGCAGGGCAAGCGGAGGGGTAGGTTTTGGGTCAAGAGCCAGACCCTTTCCCCCGGTACAAACACGGGGGCCTCACTGCGGTGGCGGTCAGCGCTCCTCTTCTGCCTTCCAGTAGCTTGTTGAAGGGACTCCCGGACGGCCCTCCAGGTCTCCTTGGAGCGCTGTACCCACTCCTCCACCGCAGGAGCCTCGGTCTGGCTCGGATGCCATGGTGCCAGGACCGGCTGGTACCCCAACACACACTGAAAGGGGGACACATTAGTAGAGGAGTGGCGTAGTGAGTTCTGGGCCATCTCAGCCCAGGGAATGTATCTCGCCCACTCCCCTGGCCGGTCCTGACAATACGACCGCAGAAACCTACCCACCTCCTGGTTCACTCTCTCCACCTGCCCATTACTCTCGGGGTGATACCCGGAAGTCAGGCTGACCGTGACCCCCAGACGCTCCATGAACCCCCTCCACACTCGGGACGTGAACTGGGGGCCCCGATCAGAAACAATATCCGTGAGTGAATAAGGCCTCCGCAGTCTGTAGGGCAGTAGGGATACCGGGCAACGGGAGGAGTCGACAGGACTTAGAAAACCGATCCACAATTACCAGAACCGTAGTGTTTCCCTGAGAGGGAGGCAGATCGGTCAGGAAGTCTACAGACAGATGAGACCATGGCCGTTGTGGAAAGGGGAGGGGTTGCAACTTCCCTCGAGGAAGGTGCCTAGGAGCCTTACTCTGAGCGCATACCGAACAGGAGGAGACATAAACCCTAACGTCTCGAGCTAAGGTAGGCCACCAATACCTCCCCCGAAGGCTCCCCACTGTCCTTGTCACCCCAGGGTGACCCGAGGACGGTAGGACATGAGCCCACCGAATAAGGCGGTCCCGAACACCAAGCGGTACGTACTTACGGCCCGCCGGACACTGAGGAGGCGCGGGTTCCGCCCGTAGCGCCCGCTCGATGTCCGAGTCCACCTCCCATACCACCGGCGCGATCAGCCTCGAGGCGGGGATGATGGGAGTGGGTTCAGTGGTCCTCTCCTCCGTGTCGTAAAGGCGGGACAGTGCGTCTGCCTTTACGTTTTTTGAACCGGGTCTATAGGACAACGTGTACCTAAACCGGGTGAAAAACATGGCCCACCTTGCCTGACGTGGGTTCAGTCTCCTAGCTGCCCGAATATACTCCAGATTCTGGTGGTCGGTCCAGATGAGAAAAGGGTGCTTAGCCCCCTCAAGCCAGTGTCTCCACACCTTCAGAGCCCTGACCACCGCTAACAACTCCCGATCCCCCACATCATAGTTACGCTCCGCTGCACTGAGCTTACTAGAGAAGAAAGCGCAGGGACGGAGTTTTGGTGGCGCACCCGAGCGCTGTGATAGCACGGCACCCACCCCAGCCTCGGAAGCGTCCACCTCCACTATGAATGCTAAAGAGGGATCCGGATGCGCCAACACGGGAGCCTCCGTGAACAGAACCTTCAACCTGTCGAAAGCTCCGTCCGCCGCCGCTGACCACCGCAACCTCACCGGACCCCACCTCAGCAGTGAGGTAATGGGAGCCGCTACCTGGCCAAAACCCCGGATAAATCTCCGGTAGTAGTTGGCAAAACCCAAAAACTGCTGCACCTCTTTTTACCGTGGTCGGAGTCGGCCAATTACGCACGGCCTTTATGCGGTCACTCTCCACCACCACCCCCGAGGTGGAAATGCGATAACCCAGGAAGGAGATGGCTTGTTTGGAAAACACACACTTCTCAGCCTTGACGTATAAGTCATGCTCCAGCAGTCTGCCAAGCACTTTGCGCACTAGAGATACATGCGCGGCGTGAGTAGTTGAGTAGATCAGAATGTCATCGATATATACAACTACCCCCTGCCCGTGCAGGTCCCTGAGAATGTCGTCTACAAAGGATTGGAACACGGCTGGAGCATTCTTTAACCCATACGGCATGACGCAGTACTCATAGTGGCCCGATGTGGTACTAAATGCGGTTTTCCACTCGTCTCCCTCCCGAATATGCACCAGGCTGTACGCGCTCCTGAGGTCCAGTTTTGTAAAGAACTGCGCTCCGTGAAATGATTCCACCGCCGAAGCGATGAGAGGTAGTGGGTAACTAAACCCCACCGTGATGGCATTTAGACCTCTATAATCAATACACGGACGCAAACCTCCCTCCTTTTTCTTCACAAAAAAGAAACTCGAGGAGACGGGTGAGATGGAGGGCCGAATGTACCCCTGTCCCAGAGATTCCGTGACATATGTCTCCATAGCCAACGTCTCCTCTTGGGACAAAGGGTACACGTGACTCTTAGGAAGCGCAGCGTTAACCTGGAGATCTATCGCACAATCCCTACCCGGTCGATGTGGTGGTAATTTCGTCGCTTTCTTTTTACAGAAAGCGATTGCCAAATCGGCATACTCGGGGGGAATGCGCACCGTGGAACCCTGGTCTGGACTCTCCACCGACGTGGCACCAATGGAAACTCCCAGGCACCTTCCAGAACACTCCTCTGACCACCCCTGGAGAACCCCCTGTCTCCACGAAATATTGGGATTGTGCCGGGCCAGCCAGGGAATACCCAGCACCACTGGAAACGCAGGCGAATCGATAATGTATAGACTGATACGTTCCCTATGATTCCCCTGCGTCACCATGTCCAGGGGAACTGTGGCCTCCCTGACCACCCCTGACCCTAATGGCCGGCTATCTAGGGAGTGCACGGGAAAGGGAGAATCTATCGGCACAAGCGGAACACCCAACTCTCGGGCGAGTCCGCGATCCATAAAGTTCCCAGCTGCACCTGAATCGACTAGTGCCCTATGCTGAGAAGAGGGGATAAAATCAAGGAAAAAAATTGAGACAAACATGTGACCGACAGGAGGTTCTGAGTGAGTTTGGTGCTGACTCACCTGGGGTGATCGAGAAGCGTCCCGCCTGACATCTCGACTCCCAGACAGACCCCCCCAGCACCGATCGGCCGTGTGTCCTCTCCGACCACAGTTGGTGCAGGGGAGGCCTCGTCCTCCGATACCCCTAGGCGCGGCCCCTCCCAACTCCATCGGGATGGGAGCCGGGACGCTGGGTGGTGGAACGCACAGGACCCTCTCCGAACGCCCGCGGGCAGCCAGCAGATTGTCCAGTCGGATGGACATGTCGATGAGCTCATCCAACGACAGAGCGATGTCCCGACACGCTAGCTCCCTACGGACGTCCTCCCGGAGACTACACCGGTAGTGGTCAATAAGGGCCCTGTCGTTCCACCCTGATCCTGCGGCCAAGGTCCGGTACTCCAGCGCGAAATCCTGTGCGCTCCTCCTCTCCTGCCTTAGATGAAATAGTCTCTCACCCGCCGCTCGGCCGTCTGTGGGGTGGTCGAACACAGCACGAAAACGACGGGTAAACTCCGGGTAGTGCTCCTTCACCGAGTCCGGGCCATTCCAGACTGCGTTGGCCCACTCCAGAGCACGACCCGTTAGGCAGGAGACGAGGACACTCACCCTCTCCGCTCCCGAGGGAGTGGGGCGAACAGTGGCCAGGTATAGCTCCAGTTGGAGTAAAAACCCCTGACAACCTGCCACTGAGGACATGTTGAATAATGAATGATCACATTCAAAATGATCACATTCAAAATGTGATCATGTACAGTATGTTAAATATGTAAGCTGAAACTGTTGATAGCACTGTTTGTGTGTGGTGGTGTCCCTAACCTTACAAAGAGCTATCAGTGGTTCACCAAGCAGGGTCTTGATGGGCTCTACAACAGTAAATAGGGGTGATGACTAATTTAAACATGTTTGGGGGTGAGCATGTTTCTTTGGGACCGTCAGAGGCAAAGTCCTGAAAATCTATTTTAGGACATCCCCAGAACAAGCTGGGAACTAGACAAAACCCTCCAGGGGACAATGAGTCACGGTAATCTCCTCTTATGCACTCTGGAGATGTGTTAGTAGTACCCAACTAGCTGATGATCATCAGGTCACTAATGGCCTGATACTCAGGGCTCTATTGTCCCGCTAACCACTCTGACATCAATGCAATCGCAATCAAAAATGACATCAAACACTTATCAAAACAGTATGTGCTTTTTAAAACTCACCTCACTGTGATTGATCAATTTGAAGAAAGAAGTTCGACAACAGGTTGAAACTGAGTGGAAAACATGGTGGTTGTGGATGTTGTTTCAAAGCTTGACACAACAAAATGTGCAGTGCTTTCTAATGTGATGATTAATTAAAAACACCTATATGCATATTCATAAGTCCTATATATGAGCCCAAGCCCCCCCCTCCCAAAAAAAAACGGAACTAAAATAATAATTGTGCTGTTATACAACACATAGCCTACTGCAAATTATACATTGCAGAAGAACATTAAAAAAATACTGATTTAAGATGTTTGTTACATTACAGTCTAGCCTAAATTAAACCAATTCAGAGTTAGACTACAATTATAGTGAATTTGTATTTGCTTTTGAATAGCCTAGTAATTGGGCCCTTTCATATTTTCATAATTAGTAAGCAGAAATTACATTTAGCTACAGAATATCTCTCCAACATGTGTTTCTATCACCTCCCATCTCTTTTTCATTCCAGTTCAATCAAATATGTTTTGTTGTGAAAACATGTTACTATCAATGTTCCCAAACATATTTTATTGGTTTTCCAAATTAAGCACTGGGTAGCTGCAGGAATAGGGTTGGAGAGCCCACGGCATACAGAGTTTGGGCAGAATATCACCTGTCTGGCCACAAAATAACTGGAGTAGCCTACCCTACTGTACATGAGTGAAACAAACCAGCAGGAAAATGGCCTGCATTTTCGCTTTTTTGTTTTTTTCTCTTGCACCTGTTCCTGACAATTTGATAATGGGCCATTCTAAATCAAAACAAATTTTACATATTAGTAAAGACAAGATTAAATTGAGAATAGTCTGATGGGTGAAAATAGGATCAGTTGATGAGAGAACAGGCAAGGAACAGAGCAGAACTTGTTTTGCATCTTTCTCAAATCATCAAGTCTATAGTCGCAACATGCAGCCCGTATATCTGTTGATTTCTAAGGCATTCCATGGTTTGTATCTTTCACAACTAAAGTTGCCAAATAACAAAAAATGTAGCATGTTTCAAATGATCCCTTTCACGCTCAACATAGCCACTTCTTATGCGCACTGTCGCTCCGGAATGGGAAAAATATCCTTTGTATTTTATTCAGCTAAATTCAATTATATTCTTCTTACTATAAAATCATATAATAAAAAATGATGAACAAGCCTACAGCTTATTGCATGTGGCATAGCACATGGGCGAACTCACATTCTGTTCTTTCGTTCTTTCATACAGTGCATTGGGAAAGTATTCAGACCCCTTCCCCTTTTCCACATTTTCTAACGTTACAGCCTTATTCTAAAATGTATTTTTTTTGAATGACATCATCAATCTATACACAATACTCCAGAATGATCAAGCGAAAACAGGTTTTTAGTATTTTTTGCAAATGTATAAAAATAAAAAATAAAAAAAAATCTTACTTACATAAGTATTCAGACACGTTGCTATGAGACTCGAAATTGACCTCTGGTGCATCCTGTTTCCATTGATAATACTTGAGATGTTTCTACAACTTGACTAGAGTCCACCTGTGTTCAATTCAAATTATTGGACATGGTTTGGAAAGGCACACACCTGTCTATATAAGGTCCCACATTTGACAGTGCATGTCAGAGCAAAAACCAAGCCACGAGGTCGAAGGAAATGTCCGTAGAACTCTGAGACAGGATTGTGTCGAGGCACAGGTCTGAGGTCTGGGAAAAAATGTCTGCAGCATTGAAGGTCTCCAAGAACACAATGGCCACCATCATTCTTAAATGGAAGAAGTTTGGAACCACCAAGACTCATCCTACAACTGGCCACCTGGCCAAACTGAGCAATTGGGGGAAAGGGCCTTGATCAGAGAGGTGACCAAGAACCCGATGGTCACTGACAGAGTTCCAGAGTTCCTCTGTGGAGATGGGAGAACCTTCCATAAGGACAACCATCTCTGCAGCACTAAACTAATCAGGCCTTTATAGTAAAGTGGCGAGACAGAATCCACCCCTCATTAAAAGGCACATGACAGCCCATTTGGAATTTGCCAAAAGGCACCTAAAGGACTCTCCATGACAAACAAAATTCTCTGGTGTCACATCTGGAGGAAACCTAGCACCATCCCTATGGTAAAGAATGGTGGTGACAGCATCATGCTGTGGGGATGTTTTTCAGCGGCAGGGCCTGGGAGACTAGTCATTATCAAGGGAAAGATTAACGAAGCAAAGTACGGAGAGATCCTTGATGAAAACTTGCTCCAGAGAACTCAGAACCTCAGACTGGGGCAAAGATTCACATTCCAACAGGACAATGACCCTAAGCACACAGCCAAGACAAAGCAGGAGTTTCTGAATGTCCTTGAGTGGCCAAACAGAGCCCAGACTTGAACCTGATCAAACATCTCTGGAGAGACCTGAAAATAACTGTACAGCAACCGTACCCATCCAACCTGACAGAGCTTGAGAGGATCTGTAGAGAAGAGTGGGAGAAACTCCCCAAATAAAGTTGTGCCAAGCTTGTACCGTCATACCCAAGAAGACACTATAATCACTGCCGAAGGTGTTTCAACAAGGTGCTGAGTAAAGGTTCTGAATACTTACAGTTGAAGTCGGAAGTTTACATACACTTAGGTTGGAGTCATTAAAACTTGTTTTTCTTGTTAACAAACTATAGTTTTGGCAAGTCGGTTAGGACATCTATTTTGTGCATGACACAAGTAATTTTTCCAACAATTGTTTACAGACAGATTATTTCAATTATAATTTACTGTATCACAATTCCAGTGGGTCAGAAGTTTACATACACTAAGTTGACTGTGCCTTTAAACAGCTTGGAAAATTCCAGAAAATTATGTCATGGCTTTAGAAGCTTCTGATAGGCTAATTGACATAATTTGAGTCAATAGGAGGTGTTCCTGTGGATTTATTTCAAGGCCTACCTTCAAACTCAGTGCCTCTTTGCTTGGCATCATGGGAAAATTAAAAAAAATCAGCCAAGACCTCAGAAATAAAATTGTAGACCTCCACCAGTCTGGTTCATCCTTCGGAGCAATTTTCAAACGCCTGAAGGTACCACGTTAATCTGTACAAACAATAGTACGCAAGTATAAACACCATGGGACCACACAGCTGTCATTCCACTCAGGAAGGAAACGCGTTCTATCTCCTAGAGATGAACGTGCTTTTGTGCGAAAAGTGCAAATCAATCCCAGAACAACAGCAAAGGACCCTGTGAAGATGCTGGGGGAAACAGGTACAAAAGTATCTAATTCCACAGTAAAACGAGCCCTATATCGACAACCTGAAAGGCACCTCAGCAAGGAAGAAGCCACTGCTCCAAAACTGCCATAAATAAGCCAGACTAAGGTTGCAACTGCACATGGGGACAAAGATTGTACTTTTTGGAGAAATGTCCTCTGGTCTGATGAAACAAAAGTAGAACTGTTTGGCCATAATGACCATTGATATGTTTGGAGGGAAAAGGGGCAAGCTTGTAAGCCGAAGAACACCATCCCAACCATGAAGCAGGGAGTGGGAGCATCATGTTGTGGGGGTGCTTTGCTGCAGGAGGGACTGGTGCACTTCACAAAATAGATGGCTTCATGAGGGAGGAAAGTTATGTGGATATTTTGAAGCAACATTCAAGACATCAGTCAGGAAGTTAAAGCTTGGTTGCAAATGGGTCATCCAAATGGACAATGACCCCAAGCATACTTCCAAAGTTGTGGAAAATGGCTTAAGGACAACAAAGTCAAGGTATTGGAATGGCCATCACAAAGCCCTGACCTTGTCCTATAGACAATTTGTGGGCAGAACTGAAAAAGCAAGGATGCCTACAAACCTGACTCAGTTACACCAGCTCTGTCAGGAGGAATGGACCAAAATTCAACCAACTTATTGTGGGAAGCTTGTGAAAAGCTACCCGAAACGTTTGACCCAAGTTTAACAATTTAAAGGCAATGCTACCAAATACTAATTGAGTGTATGTAAACTTCCGACCAACTGGGCATGTGATGAAAGAAATAAAAGCTGAAATAAATCATTCTTTCTACTATGATTCTGACATTACACATTCTTATAATAAAGTGGTGATCATAACTGACCTAAAACAGGGCATTTTTACTGGGATTAAATGTCTGGAATTGTGAAAAACTGAGTTTAAATGTATTTGGCTAAGGTGTATGTAAAATTCCGACTTCAACTGTATGTAAATTTGCTTTGTCATTATGGGGTACTGTGTGTAGATTGATGAAAAAAAACCTATTCAATCAATTTTAGAATAAGGCTGTAACGTAGCAAAATTGGGAAAAAGTCAAGGGGTCTGAATTCTTTCCGAATGCACAGTACCTATATATTCTTTAGACCTGTCTAAAATAAATCATGGATTATTTGTGTTGGTGTATATTAAATGTATTTATTAGACTTTTTTAAACGTAGATGTTCCAAATGTGTGCATCAGCGGCTTGTATCCGTGGAAGCCTGGAGTTTCTAAACGCGTTTATGTTAATTAACGGTCAATTACCGTGAGACAGGTAGTCTTTTTCATGACAATATAATGCTGACAAAATTTCATGACCGCCACAACCCTGCATTGGACACAGGAATGTTTTTGCAACGTTTCCATGAGAGCACGGTAACCATATTCTGTATATGTCTGGTGTGACGTTGATGGAATATTCTCCTAACCCCTAAAAAATTGGTCATTGGATTATTCTTGCAACGTTCCAATGAAACTTGAACATCTTGAACATTAATATTGAATATTCTGAGAACATGGTAACCACGTTTTCGGTAAGTTCTGTTCGGTATTAAGGGAATGGTCTCTTGGAAACAGTCCTTACACATCACTGGAACATTCCTATGAAAACATTAGGTAATGAGACTCTGAAGGGAACGTTCCCTAAAGTTGTGGGATGTTTGTTGTTAGCTGGGTTGTCAGTATTTGTACCTGATCGAGTGTTGAACCTAGGTGGTATTTTATCGTACTTGATATGAATTCCATAAATACCCAACATCCAACACTTTTTAGCCTTCGTCATTTGGGTTTAAAGGTTTGGAAAATGTTAAGGTTAGGTTAAAGGCATATTTCTATGGTTAAGATGTTAAAACAGAATTGTCATTGTAAAAGCAAGTGAGCATAATGTTTCTTTGTGTTTCTACCACTAGACCTGCATACTGATCACAGCACAAGAACACCCACATGCCCACACACATCTCCGCACACCTTCCCCCCTTCTCTTGTCCTCAAGGATGAGCATGCAACCATTTCGCCCGAGGAACGCGGTTTTGCCGCTTCGGCCTTGGCCCTAATTATAAGGAAGGGAGCGCTGCATGGTGCTAGGCAAGGCAGGCTTGGTAGCGGTGGGAGTGTGTGTGTGTGTATGTAGTGCAGCGAGAAGCAATCTTCATTAGGCTACCCAGGGGTCCATTGGCCCTGCCACTCAGCCAACACACTGCCAAAACCTCCATCATGTTTCCCTCTCCTCATCAGAACGCTCATCTGGATGCACTATCTGCGTGTTCTCTCTCCCTCCTGATTCTCAGTCATTTGGGCCCTGTGTATGTACGCTATGTATTCGTAATGCACCTTCTAGGGATGGCTTCTGCTCCTGGCTTAGTACAATGTTTTAATATCCTTGTTAATTATTCACTTGCTTCCACCCCAAATCACATTTTGATGTTTGCCCACTCCATAGTCTCAGTGGCCCTGAAAAACATGGTAATACACGATGATGGATCCAGTCATAATGTTGTGACTGGGGCACCTCTCTTCACCCAGGGAAATGTGAATGTGGCTCCATGTAATCATCCCAAATGGCACCCTATTCCATAGTGCACTACTGTTGACCAGGGCCCATAGAGCTCTGGTCAAAAGTAGGTGAACTATGTAGGGAATAGGGTGCCATTTGGGACGTAGTCTATGAGGAAGTGGTGAGCCAAAATGTCTGGCCTCCTGCTGAGACAGAGAGGGAAGTGAGGAGGGCCTCGGGTGGTGGTTCTAATCTCCCACACCGGAGCCTCCGACTGCCTGTTCCCTGACACTCCTTGCTGTCACAGCTCTGCCGCCTCCCCAAAGAAATAACCAGCCATGGCAAGAGCCAGTGGCTGCTTGTGAGGAGGTGCTATTGGCCCTTACAGGATATATCGCTTATGAGATCAGATGTCTGCAGGGGAAGGGGAGGAACGAGAGGGCGAGAGAGATATACAGCTGCAGCGTGTTGGGAGGAAATTGCTTTGCCGCCACCAGCCCTACGGAGGTAAACACACAGAGTTAGTACGCGCCAGAGAGTGGGTATAATTGTCTTGAGGTGGACATTGTTTCGATGGACAGAGAGAGCCAAGCAAGGTAGAGAGAAGAGGAGGGGGGAGGAAGGGTGTGAGGTATGGATTCAGGAAATTGGCATGGCGTTCACACACCGCCTCAGTAAAAGTGGCTCATCGGCAGGGCTCAAAAAAATTCTTTATGAAGCTTTCCATCCCCGAGTCTAAACTCTACAGCACGAGAAGGGGAAGAAAGGAATGGAGGGGGGAGAAAGATAGACAATTGGATGCGAGATCATTCTGGGAAGAGGGGTTGAATAAGAAAATGGAGCGTGGGAGGGAGATACTGATTTAAAATCAGATAGACGGCAGAATTGCCTCTGAACCTGGTCATGGCGATGAAAATGGAGACTGTGCCAGGTAGAATTTCTCCTTTCACTTCAGAACCTATGGTATCGCACATAACATTATACAATCTCATTATGATTACGACCATAATTCACATGCTTAACCATTCAGGCTGAATTTATGGCGCTATCATTTATGGTTACATAAAATGACATTGTATAAAAATGCCATTGCTCTGTTTGGCAACACAAGAGGCATATTACTCGGGTGACATGCACAATGTTTCTGTTTGCCATGTTGGTTGATGGGTGAGGTGAAAGTACAGCAAATAAAATATATATTTTATGCATGAAACCATGACATTTTAAATACTGAAAAATGGTTGCTGACCATGAATATATCATATTCTATCATATTTCATCTAATGCACATGAAAGTATTATAAAAACCTATATCGGCTTACTATTGATTGACATAACCTCTATAATGTGTCCACATCCCTGTGCACGGCACATAAAGTACAGCAGGGTGGGTCTATTTTATAACTATTAGTTAAAGTGAGGATAGATATTTAGAGGTAGTGTTGTTGACCAATGCCATTCCTCATTTAGCTCAGCTAATTGGCCCTGCCACTCAAAGCTGACTCTGTTAATTTTCCTTTGTCCACAGAGCTCCCAGTAAAGTGATGCATCTGAGCTCAAGCCATTGTGTCACCACACATCAATCAAATCCTCGTAGAATATACAGTTTGCCATGTTCCCATCCCTCTCCCTCTCCATCTTCCTCTCCATATTCCCCTCCCTCTCAATATTCCCTTCCCTCTCCATATTCCTCTCCATATTCCCCTCCCTCTCCATATTCCCCTCCCTCTCCATATTCCCCTCCCTCTCCATATTCCTCTCCATATTCCCCTCCCTCTCCATATTCCCTTCCCTCTCCCTATTCCCCTCCCTCTCCCTATTCCCCTCCCTCTCCATATTCCCCTCCCTCTCCCTATTCCCCTCCCTCTCCATATTCCCCTCCCTCTCCATATTCCTCTCCATATTCCCCTCCCTCTCCCTATGCCCCTCCCTCTCCATATTCCTCTCCATATTTCCCTCCCTCTCCCTATGCCCCTCCCTCTCTGCATACTAGAAGGTTGCTTCAGCCCACATCAACTAGGATAAAGGTTTCTTGAAACTTGAGAACTAGCATGATTAATGCAACTACGACTCCCATTGCTGTACCTAGAACATCAAAGGTTTCAAGGTTCTATAAGTCTTTTTGGGGAAAATGTGGGATTCATGACCAAAAACTGGGAAGGCCGGGGGGGGGTGGGGGGGGGGGGGTTAAATCATTGTGTTCTACAGGGAAACAGACAACGTTACGGTTTCCAGGTTGTTTCCATTTCAACTGACCTCAAAGACAGAACAACCTATAGTCTCTCCTAGAAAGCAATGCACTGTACTTATAAGGGCAGATCTAATTTGCTGGGAAAATTGTCCTCTGTCCTGAAAGCTTTACAGAGAAAGGAAATATGCACTGTTGCTATCAAAGTCATTCCAAAGGGAAGGTTTAATAGAGAAAATGAAATGTAACCATACTCTAGCATTTGCGAAGTCATCCATTGTTTCAATTCAACCCAGGGTTCAACTAAAAACAGACAATTCATATAAGCCTAGGGTTTCATGCTTTGGTTGATGTTACATTTCATCTTCAAGTTAGTAATGAATATGTTGGATTTACGTCTCCATTTCAACCAAAAAATCTCAGTTAAAGAACAGGATTAAATTATATCAAACTTTAAAGTGCATTTAAAGTTTGATTTGATTCAGTCCTTTTCTGTAACTTAGATTTTTGCTTGAGATGGAGACTTGAATCCAGCATATCAGTTATGAATTTATGAAGAGCAGTCTGAATGAGTGGACCCTAAAGTGTCACAGAGCTTTTTCATGCGCGAGACGGAGAGAGTGCGTTTCTTGTTTACCTTTTAACAAATTGTATGCTGGATTCATGTCTCCAACTAAACCAAAAATAAAAGTTAAACAATAGGATTAAGCCAGTGGCTCAGATTAAACTATCCAAGCATTATATACATCTTCTTTAAATGTTGATATTGACATAACACATTTCGATATTACTTTTTTCAAAACAGAAAATAGGCTACAGATAAGGCTATCTTATGAACTAATGTTACAGTTTTTATTCAACCTTAAAATGAGTACAGTAACTCCTCCATGGCCACATTATGGGGTTACTGTAACTGTAAAAGTCATATTTTGTAATCATAGAAAGCGTGCATGTTCAAGATAGCATGCAAAAGTCACAGGTCTGTGGAGACCTTGCCAATATAAATATCTGGAAAGAATCTCGAACAGCATTGATCCCTTGCACTATGTACTTTTAATGTTATCTCAACTACAATCCAGGTAATTTGGTTGTGCTACTATTAGATGAAGCACAGTGATAAGACATTAAGTTGTTGTATACATACAAAATATTTGACATTGTATTCCCTTCTGAACTGGTTGAAAGTGCAGTGATAACACATTCAGATGACAACTAAACAAAAAATCAAACATTGTTTTTCCATTGGAATTTGTATGTGCTTTAAGATGGTTTAAAGCATAGTGATAACACATTGGGAATTGAAGACATTTCTGACTGCCTTTTTTAGTGGGTGAATCTCATTGATCTCATTGATCTCATTGATCAACGTCTCATCCAAAAATGACCAACATTTCCACATTGAAATGACGTGATGTGCCCAGTGTGAACATACACACACACACACAAACACACACACACACACACACACACACACACACACACACACACACACACACACACACACACACACACACACACACACACACACACACACACACACACACACACACACACACACACACACACACACACACACACACACACACACACACACACACACACACACACATTCCCAAGGGAGTGTACGAAGGGAAAGGGAGCTCTAAGCAGAGAAGGGCAGAGCTGCAGGCCATGGTAGGCAGGAGTCTGTGATGGCTCCCCAGCAGTAGTGGGCGACAGCAGCGACAGGGTTGGGGATAATCCAGGCAGCTGCTGAGTAGAGCATGCATCAGACGTACCGGAAGGAGTGGATTACCCAGCCTGGCAGAGATAGGGAGAGTGGGATATGGAAGAGAGAGGAGAGGACTTGGGTCCAGATAAGAGCAGGAGGTGGATGATTTGTCTAGTAGGGGATATAAGACATAAGAGAGGAAAAAGAAGAGGAGGGCTGTGTTGAAATGGTTCAAGGGTTCCTCTCACGGTGTCTTTCTACCTTGGGAAGTTTTTCCTACCTGTTGGCACCTCTGCTTGCTATACAGAGCTGTATACATGTGATTTGATTGAATGAAAACTCACTTGTTTGAACTTCGCAAGGACTTGGCAGAAATGAGTTGATAACAGCAGTTGATTCTGACCTTGTCGTTCAGGAAGTGCATGAGGATCTGGCCAGTGGCACTCAGGTGACTCCTATAATACAAATGGCATCACAGTGAACTGGAAAAAGTCCTAATCTGAATACTTTGTCTTGTGTTTACGTGCCCTCACACTGGCAGTTCCCATCACAGGGTTGGGGTTGGCCTTTAATGTAATGGGCCTTTAACTAAATGTAATCTAAAATGTAATCTACATAATCCCCAAAAGTAAATATTTATCATGAGAGGGCCATAAACAATAACTAGTAATGCTGCATACACCAAGCAATGTTAAAATCTTACCTTTCTGGTAAAAGAAAGTTATAAATTGCTGGGGTGTAGGCAGTTTGGAGGCACATTACAAATATGATAAAACATATGAAAATAGGAAATATTATTGTCACGTTCCTGACCTATTTCTGTTAGTTTATGTGTGTTAGTTGGTCAGGACGTGAGGTTGGGTGGGCATTCTATGTTTTCTGTTTCTGTGTTGGTTTTTGGGTTGCCTGGTATGGCTCTTAATTAGAGGCAGGTGTTTGGCGTTCCTCTAATTAAGACTCATATTTAGGTAGGCGTTGTCACAGTGTTCGTTGTGGGTGATTGTCTTCCGTGTCTGTGTCTGTACACCACGCAGGACTGTTTACGGTTTGTTCGGTTTGTGTAGTCTATGTTTCCTATTCGTGCGTTCTTCTTGTTTTATGTAAGTTCGTCATCTAGGTCTGTCTACACCGTTTTGTTGTTTTGTTAGTTTAGTCAAGTTCGTGTTTTCGTTAATAAAATATGTCATTTCACTACGCTGCGCCTTGGTTCCCTCAATACTCCTCCTCTTCAGATGAAGAGGAGGAGGACTGCCGTTACAGAATCACCCACCAAATCTCCAGAACCAAGCAGCGGAGTAAACGGAGTAAGGGACAGAAAAAGAAGGAGGAATGGACTTGGGACGATGTATTGGACGGGAAAGGTTGCTACACATGGGAGGAGATCCTGGCTGGTAGGGATCGCCTCCCATGGGAACAGCTGGAGGCACTGAGGAGAGCAGAGGCAACCGGAGAAGGGAACCGGAGTTATGAGGGGACGCGTCTTGCACGGAAGCCCAAAAAGCCCGTGAGTAACACCCAAAAATTTCTTGGGGGGGGCTAAGAGGTAGTGGGCCAAGGGCAGGTAGGAGACCTGCGCCCACTTCCCAGGCTTACCGTGGAGAGCGGGAGTACGGGCAGGCACCGTGTTACGCAGTAGAGCGCACGGTGTCTCCTGTACGAGTGCATAGCCCAGTGCGGGTTATTCCACCTCCCCGCACTGGTAGGGCTAGATTGGGCATTGAGCCAGGTGTCATGAGGCCGGCTCAACGCGTCTGGTCTCCAGTGCGTCTCCTCGGGCCGGCATACATGGCACCTGCCTTACGCATGGTTTCTCCGGTTCGCATGGTTTCTCCGGTTCGCCTACATAGCCCGGTGCGGGTTATTCCACCTCCCCGCACTGGTCGGGCGACCGGGAGCATTCAACCAGGTAAGGTTGGGCAGGCTCAATGCTCAAGAGAGCCAGTACGCCTGCACGGTCCGGTATTTCCGGCGCCACCTCCCCGCCCCAGCCTAGTACCTACAGTGCCTACACTACGCACTAGGCTACCAGTGCGTCTCCTGAGCCCTGTTCCTCCTCCACGCACTCTCCCTGTAGTGCGTGTATCCAGTTCGGTGCCTCCAGTTCCGGCACCACGCACTAAGCCTCCTGTGCGTCTCCAGAGCCCTGTACACACTGTTTCTTCTCCCCCTACTAATCCTGATGTGCTTGTCCTCAGCCCGGTGCCACCAGTGCCGGTACCACGCACCAGGTATAGAGTGGGCTTTGAGAGTCCAGTGTGCCCTGTCCCTGCTCCCCGCACTAGTATGAAGGTGCGTGTCCTTAGCCCGGTGCCTCCAGTTCCGGCACTACGCACCAGGTCTACAGTGCGCCTTATCCGGCCAGAGCCATCCGTCTCCCCAGCGCCATCTGAGCCATCCGTCTCCCCAGCGCCATCTGAGCCATCCGTCTCCCCAGCGCCATCTGAGCCATCCGTCTCCCCAGCGCCGTCTGAGCCATCCGTCTGCAATGAGCCTGCAAAGCCGCCCGTCTGCCATGAGCCTGCAAAGCCGCCCGTCTGCCATGAGCCTACAGAGCCGTCCGCCAGACAGGAGCCGCTAGAGCCGTCCGCCAGACAGGAGCCGCTAGAGCCGCCCGTCAGACAGGATCTGCCAGAGCCGCCAACCAGACAGGATCTGCCAGAGCCGCCAACCAGACAGGATCTGCCAGAGCCGTCAGAGAGCCATGAGCGTCCAGAGCCGTCAGCCTGCCATGAGCGTCGAGAGCCGTCAGCCTGCCATGAGCGTCGAGAGCCGTCAGCCAGCCATGAGCGTCGAGAGCCGTCAGCCAGCCATGAGCGTCGAGAGCCGTCAGCCAGCCATGAGCGTCGAGAGCCATCAGCCAGCCATGAGCGTCGAGAGCCGTCAGCCAGCCATGAGCGTCGAGAGCCGTCAGCCAGCCATGAGCGTCGAGAGCCGTCAGCCAGCCATGAGCGTCGAGAGCCGTCAGCCAGCCATGAGCGTCGAGAGCCGTCAGCCAGCCATGAGCGTCGAGAGCCGTCAGCCTGCCATGAGCGTCGAGAGCCGTCAGCCTGCCATGAGCGTCCAGATTCGTCAGTCAGCCATGAGCTGCCCTTCAGGCAGAAACGGCTATATACCCAGAACTGCCCCTCAGTCCAGAGCTGTCTCTCTGTCCGGAGCTGCCTTTCAGTCCGGAATTGCCCCTCTATCATGATCTCCCTCTCTATCTTGTCGTCTAGGTCTGTCTACACCGTTTTGTTGTTTTGTTAGTTTAGTCAAGTTCGTGTTTTCGTTAATAAAATATGTCATTTCACTACGCTGCGCCTTGGTTCCCTCAATACTCCTCCTCTTCAGATGAAGAGGAGGAGGACTGCCGTTACAATTATGTATTTCCTATTCAACAAAACTGTTTGCATAAGGCTTGAAATGACTTATATGCTTTCTAAATATAGTATAACCAAATGACAAAACATTTAACTATAAGATTTCACCTTCCTTATAACTGTAAAATACATATTTGAACATTTCAAAAGGTCTCTATTGACGCCTGCCCTCGCCGCTGTGAAAGTCACGCAGAACTCTAGCATGGCTTCCTGAACTCGTTAGGAACACGCCTTTCTTCTTGTCCATATATGAAAAACAGAAAGTACTTTTTTAGATTACATTGATCAAGTTGGCTATAAATCGATCGATTTCTGAATTTGCTAGAGCAGTGCTCACCAACTGGTTGATCGCGGTCAACTGGCCAATCTCCAAGGCATTCGTAGTAGATCACAAAACGTTTCTGTAAAAACCAACAACGATAAATCCTTGTTCCTATTTTACTTATTATTTTGCGCTGTTTGTGGTACGTGCACTTGATACAGCAGCCCTAACGCTGGGAAGGCAAAGTGCTCCCATTTTTTTACAATTGTATGTTTCTGGTAGAACCCGGCCGGCCCAGAGAGCAAATCAAGTGCACCTACTGTATAGGCCTATCGCTGGTCTATCGGATAGCTCAGCTCACCGTGTCTAGCATAGTTTCCTCGAGCCAAAGGCTGAAAAAAGAAGCTTCGAGGGCACAGCAAAGTTGATGCTGTGAGTTTTCTAAACGTTTAAAACCATAACTGTTTTTTATATCTAACTTCATGTTTAAGTTGTTATTCAGCACTGGTACCACTTTTATAGCCCTGATTCTTGGACTGTGTGAAGCAGAACGTGAAATCTGACACCTGTTGAAGCTGGGATGTCCCTCCTACCATTTAATTCGCTCTTCCGACTGACCATAAACTCCTGTCTGAACACTACAGCCACTGACAAAGTAGCGCAACAAGAGAGAGTGGTTTCATCATGGCAGGACATTGATTTATATCCATGAATCTAAAATAATTCATTGATTATAAATTAAAAAAAACATGTTCTGTTTGTCATAAAAGGACAATATTAATATGAGATGAAAGGCGAGTTCCTAACGAGTTCAGGAAGCCAAACTAGAGCTCTGTGTGACGTTAATAGTGATGAGGTAGACATTTTGGTCAAGTGAGACCTTTAGAAAATATGCACATTTTCTCTAACACTAACATACAAATATTTATTTTGCAGTTATAAAGAAGGTGAAATCTTAGAGTTAGTTGTTTTATAATTTAGAAAGCATATAAGTACTTTCAAGCCTTATTCATACAGTTTTGTTTTCATATTTTTTATCATATTTGTACTTGAGCTTGTGTCCTCAAAAGTGACTACACCTCAGCAGTTTATAACTACATTTAACAGAAAGATGAGATTTGAACCATTCTTAGAATATGCAGCATTACCCGTTATTGTTTATGGCCCTCCCGTGAGAAATAATTACTTTGGGGGATTACGTAGATTACATTTAGTTACAGTTTCATATCGATGAATATTTCACTTTCTCTGGCCGTAGGACTAACAAAATTAATTGTTGCATGAGGCAGAAATAATGCAGTGCATCTTGAGTTTCGCCATCAGCTGGATGGCGAAACTCAGCGAAGGGAGGGAGAGTGGAAGGTTGCTGAGTCGGGTGAGAGGTAGCCTCACCGCTGCTCTCTCCCTCCCTCCTCTCAGACTGACCATCAGATGCAGGCCATCAGTCCAGTAAAATAAAAATAGCAAATTGTTATGCTCACTCAGATGTGCCTCACAAGTAATACAACAAATTATCTACTATCCTCTGAAAGTCTAAGCCGTTTGGGGGTGGGTTCTACTAAGCTAACATATGGAATTGTTTTAAGATGGTCATACCATGGATAATTTAGCTATTTGATTTAGAATTTTAGGACCCCTTCAGGTATAACAAAACATATATATTTTTTGGGGGGGGGATAACATATTGAATAACACATTCATAAATGGCCAAAAAGGCTGCTTTCCGTTTCATCCGGCTGGATTTAGGACCACATGGACACCACAGAGCATGTGAACAGGATGTGTGAAGGTAAAGCTGCTGAAAGGCTGGTGTATAGGACTAGAACGGGAGAGATGAACAGAGGCAGCAGCTGTCTGTGTTGCACATTTTCCCCGAGTTGTAAAAGCAAGCAGAACAGAAACGGGCTAATCTTTTGACTGATCTAGCTGGCAAGGTAAATGCTGTTTGACAGAAATAAAAGTATTTATTGCCAGTGCGGAGCTAGTAGTGTATCTGACATGTTACGTTAGCTAATGTTTCATACCCTCTTGACTGAAGTCAATTAACTATTTATTTTTTATTTATTTAACCTTTATTTAACTAGGCAAGTCAGTTAAGAACATATTCTTATTTACAATGACGGCTAGCTAGTAGCTACCACAGCCAGTTCAGCTCTAGCTAGCTGTCTGTCAGGTAGCAGTATCTAACAGCTGTTGTGTATATGAAATGTTTTGTAGCATTTGTTTTGTCCCGTTTCAACAGAAGTACATTTAAGCGGGGTGGAGATGTTATTACATACCCTCACCACCTGGGCCGCCCCATGCTGATCACTGTTCTCAAAACCTGTCGCAAATCTCACACTGCAAGAGCATTGTACATTTTGTGCCTAATACAATCAAACAGGTTTGAAAATATCAGGACGTCTGGGATGGCTCAAAGACGGCATTGGTAGCCCTCAGATAGAGTCTCTGACCTGCTCACATTTAAACAAGCCTTGGTGACAGCCGCAAGCCCCGAGTAGGAAATTACAATGTGGATTTTGTCTCAGAGCTCAAAAATTGGGGCCAAAATCATGTAGTGTACACCCAGCTTTAACCAACCTGTGCTTACTGGCTTTAGCGTGTGTTGAATGAATTCCACGTTCCGGACATGAGTGAATGCTCGGCTCGTTCTCTACACTGTGTGCATCCGTATGCTCGCTGAAATCTACTCCTACCGTGATCTTTAACACCGCCCACTGGGTGAAATGGTATGAAAAGAGTGTGTCCCATGCGATCCAGGGCTACCACTCAGTGCAAACCATTTCGATCTACGGTGTCCACAGATAGATTTATAAGCAAAAAATGTCATGGGACTTTACACCTAAGAGGTTTTAAAGCTGCATTTCATTTCCAGTCCTCTAGCTCATCTGCCGATGCACACCTAGTTTGCGTCCCAAATGGCACAATATTCCCTATATAACAGTGCACTTCTTTTTACCAGGGCCCACAGCGCTCTGGTCAAAAGTAGTGCACTCTATACGGAATAGGGTGCAGTTGGGGATGCAGATATAAAGGCATTTGCTTGTCAGGTAACAGCCCTACACTATGAGGATTAGTATCAATAATGTATCAAACAGGTGTGAGGGATGATCCTCAAAGGCATTTGCTTCTCTCCAATGCCAGTTACCGCTTTCATACAGTGGTTCGTTTCACACGCGTTGGTCAGGGAAACATCACATTTACAATCACATGAATGTCGTTCCGGGCTCTGCTGTTGCCATATTCTGAGATGCTGAATTGCTTTGACCAGATCTATATACTTAGTCCTTGTAAGCTTTTGTAGCATAGTCCACTATATGCATTGGTTGTCATAGATACAGAATCCAATTGCTGTGAGTATTTGTACACCCAGAGCCATATGAGGCCTTTTCACACGGGCAATCTTAGCCCCTGGCTAGTTTAGCCTGTGTTCACACAAGTATTTGTTAACTCTGGGCTAAGCTTTTACCCTGGGCTAAGGATTCACACTTGTATTCCAAAGCTCTGGGCTAACAGACAATAACAACATGCGACCAACATTCTACCTCTGACTCGCGACCAACGTTATAAATAATAAGACATTTGTTAACATGTTATTTCCTCTTGCTTCTGGCCTAGCGTTTTGAATTCCAGCAGTGATGCTTTGTATACACTTTCTGATCCAGGTGAAATCATGCAGCAATATTACTATCATGGATATATGCAATTACATGTCAACAGAAAAGTTCTGAAAACGGAATAAAATGTAGTGTTTGCTGCCATTCCAACTGGTGAGTTTGTAGTTTTAATTGGCTAAGTGAGAAGATGTTAGCCAGCCTGCATAGCAACCATCTTTGTTTGGCATAGCAACCCATGTTTTAGCATGGAGTAAAGTTTTTTTTTTTTGGGGGGGGGGGAGTCATACTAAGACCATGGTCCATTTTACAGATGAGCCCTGAGCCCCAGTCTAAAATGTCCCTTAGCCCAGGACTAAGGAGGCTCTTTGACCTGGGCTAAGGTGCAGTGTGAATGTGCCTATATTTAGTTAGTCCAACTTTTAAAAATGTGAATATTGTTCTAGTTGTAGACATTCAGTTACATAGCATTGTTTAAATATTTTGCATGTAATGTTAATGGAGAGCTAACATAGCTGCCACAAAATGTTGAAGTGTAAATGCATCATAATGCTCATTTCAGACAATGTTATAGTATTTTCTTATTCTCCATGTAATGTTAATGGGAAGCTAACATGGCTGCCATTGAATGTTGAAGCAGTGGCGGTTCTAGACCATTTCAACTGGGGGGGCCAAGCTGGGGCCAGTTTTACTGTTAGAGGGGCCAGTTACATTAGACATTATTGTTGTCATCGTTTTCTTCACTGCATTGCAGGCATTAGCAGGCAAAAGACCATGTTCTACGTTGCCACTGTCTAATAACGGATGTAAAAAAAGAACGGTAGCAAAAATGTGTTGTGTAAAAATTATTTCATACTCCACATTTAGGGGGGCCACAAGGTGAACCATTCCACCATGTATCTCTTTGATGGCTTTCATCTGATGCTAAGCAGGGACGAATTGAGAAGCCTTGCCTCTAGTGCAGCTGTACATTTTCATTATAGTGATGTGCACAATATGCCCAAGTCAAGATTTTGATAGTCTGATTGTTGATGGATGCTCGGGGCGGTTTTTGAGAATACAGTTACAAATACCTGAATGTCATGTTACTACTGTTGGGGTCAAAGGGTAGTTTGAAGATGTTGCAGATGCACACTCCACGTCGATCCTAATACACTGTATGTGGGGCGGCAGAGGACTACAAACAGTTGTGACTAGCATGTGGAAAATAAATGACTGGGACGGTAGCCAACGAGTGAAGTAGGTGGAGAACAATCAAAACCGTAGCTGCAGGCTCTCTTTGGTCGCGAGTTGTGACAGGGCAAGAAATTGTTTTCGTGGCGATTGTGAGATTACTATGACAGGTGCTGGCATCCCCAAGACACCAGAAGTAAGACACTACGCCAATGGAAATTAAAATGGCAAAGGCTCACCAACAGTACAGGTTTGCTTGTGTTGATATTGATTAGTATTTATTGAAATAAATTATCTACTTTTGAGAAAGTGCTGTGAACCTTTATTTGAACCTTTCTATGTGTGATTCCTTCAGCTAGCTGTCAATACTTTATGAGGTGAGAATGCAACCATAACATGGACCTCGCCACCATACTTTGAGGTAAGAATGCAACCATAACATGGACCACTCCACCATACTTAATGAGGTGAGAATGCAACCATAACATGGACCACTCCACCATACTTTATGAGGTAAGAATGCAACCATAACATGGACCTCGCCACCATATTTAATGAGGTAAGAATGCAACCATAACATGGACCTCGCCACCATATTTAATGAGGTAAGAATGCAACCATAACATGGACCTCGCCACCATATTTAATGAGGTAAGAATGCAACCATAACATGGACCACGCCACCATACTTTATGAGGTAAGAATGCAACCATAACATGGACCACGCCACCATATTTAATGAGGTAAGAATGCAACCATAACATGGACCACGCCACCATATTTAATGAGGTAAGAATGCAACCATAACATGGACCACGCCACCATACTTTATGAGGTAAGAATGCAACCATAACATGGACCACGCCACCATATTTAATGAGGTAAGAATGCAACCATAACATGGACCACGCCACCATACTTTATGAGGTAAGAATGCAACCATAACATGAACCTCACCACCATACTTTATGAGGTAAAAATGCAACCATAACATGGACCTCGCCACCATACTTTATGAGGTAAGAATGCAACCATAACATGGACCACGCCACCATACTTTATGAGGTAAGTAGCAACCATAACATGGACCACGCCACCATATTTAATGAGGTAAGAATGCAACCATAACATGGACCACGCCACCATACTTTATGAGGTAAGAATGCAACCATAACATGGACCACGCCACCATATTTAATGAGGTAAGAATGCAACCATAACATGGACCCCGCCACCATATTTAATGAGGTAAGAATGCAACAGTAACATGGACCACGCCACCATACTTTATGAGGTAAGAATGCAACCATAACATGGACCACGCCACCATATTTAATGAGGTAAGAATGCAACCATAACATGGACCACGCCACCATACTTTATGAGGTAAGAATGCAACCATAACATGGACCTCACCACCATACTTTATGAGGTAAAAATGCAACCATAACATGGACCTCGCCACCATACTTTATGAGGTAAGAATGCAACCATAACATGGACCACGCCACCATACTTTATGAGGTAAGTAGCAACCATAACATGGACCACGCCACCATATTTAATGAGGTAAGAATGCAACCATAACATGGACCTCGCCACCATATTTAATGAGGTAAGAATGCAACCATAACATGGACCACTCCACCATATTTAATGAGGTAAGAATGCAACCATAACATGGACCACTCCACCATACTTTATGAGGTAAGAATGCAACCATAACATGGACCTCGCCACCATATTTAATGAGGTAAGAATGCAACCATAACATGGACCACGCCACCATACTTTATGAGGTAAGAATGCAACCATAACATGGACCACGCCACCATATTTCTATTTAGTATTCCAAGTCAAGTACTATTCTATCTGAAAGCCTTTGACTACTAATGCAATTCCTCCCATTGCTCAGGGCATCAGATTTTTTTGTTGTCACGTAGGCTATGCACCCAGTAAAACCCACCAAACAATAATGGAAAAACATTGGACACCATCCAAGTCTTTGTTCAAACAATTCCTGGACCAGTGAAGTAGAAGGTCTTTCAAGTAATGACCCTTTTGGACACATTCCCTGCGGTATATCTCATTCACCTCTCGCTGAACTGGTTAATCACATTTTAGAATCAGGGCCAATGAAGGAAGAACGCTTAGCAGAGCAGACGTCCTCTGGGGGTCCGACCCTTGGAGCCGTGGCTCAGAAGATAGACACGGGGCTTTGTGGTCGAACCGACAAGACAGACAGTGCATGGAGCCAGAATGTCATCTCTCATTTGTCTTAGCCATTGGATAACCTTATATGTGAAGGTGTGCATGCACACAGATGTGCACAAACACACACACCTGCACAAGTGCACAGACGTGTACACACACACATATACACACACACATTTTGTGCATAGGCACACATGTGCACAAGCACATACACACGTTTATACACACACACATTCATTGCCCCCATTGGCAAGATTTTTGCATCTAAACCAAGGTCAGAAAGAGTTCAGCATGAATACACATTACAGACACAAACCCAAATACACACAGTTTATTATTTCCATTTAAACTTGGTCTGAGTGCTCGCAGCCCCTACCGTCAACAATCCTTAGATCTCACTAAGCCACTGTGAACAGAGTTGTTTTTCTGTATTCTAAGAATAAAGGAGGCTGCTTTGGAGCAAGAAACTATGTTTTTTTAATAGTATGCAAAACCAGTCGGATGTTTTATTTGACTACAGAAACAATATGTTTATTTGCTACTGAATAAATCACATACTTTATTCAAGATTCAGTTAAATTGAACCCCTCGTCACTTTCAATATGACTTGCAATTTTACCATTTACGATATTCAGATACACCATAACAGTCTTTTCCCAGTCCTTTGCAATAGTCTAACCTTTCTCCTGAGAAACTCAAAGCAAATAAGACACAAAGCACTGACAAAAAGAGAACAGAGGGAAGAGAAAAAGAGATTCAGACAGAAAGAAAATGCAAGAGAAGACGAGATACACCCAGAAACAGAAAGTAAGAATAGTAAGAAATATTGAAATAATCCTTCAGAGGTGAAAGAAAGAAAGAAGAGAAAGAAAAAGAGAGAGATGGAGAGAGAGAGCTTCCTGGAAGCTCATTGATCACGGTGGATTCCAGCACGCGCTCCAGTCACTCGGTGTGGTGTCGGCCTAGGCCCAAATCACTCAGACAACACCTTTGAAATTCACAATGGCTTCTTGTGAATCAGCCGTCCCCTTGCATGCCTGTCTGAAGCCGATAACAGGCTGGCCCGTGCCCCTGAGGTAACAATCTCTGCTAATAGACTTCTCCCCTGTCAATCACACTTCAAAATCCCAATAGAGCAATACGGCTCATGTACGTGAGCGTGCACACACACACACACACACACACACACCACACGTCTTTCAATCGTGGCTCATCTGTCATTGCATCCCTTTTAATTAACCCCCCTACCCCATCACCCCTCCTGTCACTAGCACTCATCATCATGCTGCACTGGTAAAATAATGTATTTTAAGCCCCCTAACCATGTCGACTTTAGAAGCAGCCTATATGAAGAGTTTTTAAATAGGAGTTTGGAACTAAGGGTTTTGTACCCCCTGAGCACACCCCGAATAAACAGTGGATAAAAAGGATTTCCACAAGCGACAGAATGCTTTTGATAAACTTGGTGTTGTTAACAGCACCTGCAAGTAAGCTACACCACCTATTTAATTCCTGAGTTCCCAAACACTTTTCTTAAGAAATAAAAGAAAGTGTGTGTACTTTTAAGGATAACATCGTCCCTGGCGAGCGTTCACAACACAACACAGCAGTACCATGAAAACAGAGTAAACAGCAAATATCAACAAGCTCGCTACCAAACAAACCTACAGCTATAGTATGTCTGTGCTCCGTTTCTCATCTCTTCCAAATGCATTTTTTTATAAAAAAAAAAGTGGGGTATATAAGCGCAATAACAATTTCATTATCAGTGTAAATAATAAAACGGGTAGGTCTGGAATGAAGACAATTCTGTATTATCTTTTTGTTTGAATGTCAAGTACACCCAGTGCAATGTGTTCCTTTAATTTGCTTATTTAGATTAAATAGATTTTCCAAACTTGCATTCAAATTAAATAGCGTTGTTGCGTGGGATGTGAGCACACGTCTTCTGAAGTCCCTTGCCAACATGCGACGTAGATTAAACAATTTGAAATATCCAACAGGGTTGGTTCGATTAACATGGATTGTGGAGAAAAAACAATATCACGCATCACTACTCAAGTCATTTGGAATACTTTAGTATGATTGTTAGCTGTCTTGATCTCACCAAATGTTAATATTTATCTTAGAGTGTGTGTGTGTGTGTGTGTGTGTGTGTGTGTGTGGGGGGGGGGGGGCATGTGAACATGCGCCCCGTGTGTGTGTGCTGGCCACACCACAGCAGACAGTTATTTAACCCTAAATCGTGCCGGTGTCCCAACTACTGTTCCTCCCGCCACTCCATCCCAAGTATTGGGGTCTGGGCGCCCCACCTGTGTCTTCCAGCGGAACCCAAATGTCTCCACCCTGAAGGGGTTCCAGGCACCCTGGGGCTCCCCATCCATTCCTTCCCCAAGCTGCACCTGCTGCCTCCACCCATAGGTGCCCACTGACAGAGTGACATCCAAACAGCCCCTGGGCTCCCAACACCAGCAGATGGAGGAGGGGAGAGAAGGTGTAAAGACTGAATTTAAATAATATGATATACTGAATATACGTATATGATGAATATGAATATGATGAATATAGAGAAAGACAATGGAGCTGAGGTATAAATCATATGAAAGGATGGGATGTGAGATGGATCTCAAGGAAACAGGTATAATATTGAATTAATAAATATTTATATATTTATTAGTCTTTTATATCCAATTCAATTCAAATAAACAAACTTTATTCATCCCAGAGGGGCAACTTCTTTGGACACACTGTCACGCCCTGACCTTAGCGAGCCTTTATATTCTCTATTTTGGTTATGTCAGGGTGTGACTAGGGTGGACATTCTAGTTTTGTTATTTCTATGTTGGCCTGGTATGGTTCCCAATCAGAGGCAGCCTTCTATCGTTGTCTCTGATTGGGGATCATATTTAGGCAGCCTTTTCCCACCTGTTTCTTGCAGGATCTTGTTTTTGTGTAGTTGCCTTGAGCACTGCAATACTGCACGTTTGTTATATTCTTTGTTGTTTTTGTTGTAAGTTTCACTATTCAATATAATGTGGAACTCTACGCACGCTGCGCCTTGGTCCATTCATTCTATCAACGATCGTGACACACACGAGAAAAACAGGTATCAATTAATCAATCGAATGTATTTTATAAAGCCATTTTTACATCAGCCATTGTCAAAAACTGCTATAGAGATACCCAGCCTAAAACCCCAAAAGCAAACAATGCAGAAGCACAATTCTTAGGACAAAGTCCCTAGAAAGGCAGGGACCTAGGAAGAAACTTAGAGAGAACAAGGCTCCAAGGGGTGACCAGTCCTCTTCTGTGCCGGGTGGAGATTATTAGAGTACATGGCCAACACACAATATAACAGGTGGGAGCGCATACTTTTGTAAAACAAAAAGGGATACCACAGAATGTTTTATACCATTAAAAATAATCATATAAAAATATAATTCAACTGCCAATTACTTATTCCCTAACAAAACAAGTTGAAATCAATACCTGAAAGTTAGAATCCTCAATTTTGTGGTTGTGAGGATATTTTCTAACAGTTCTTTCAAAGTGTCTCCCCCTTCAACAGTCTCAATGGTACTTTTATCATTTTAAAAGAATGGGTGTTGGAGGATAGTAAGTGTGAAATGTATACGGAGGCGTGCGTGAGTGTGTGTATGTGTGTGCGTTCGCTCTCTTTTTTCAGGGAGTGTGTGGACATTTTTGTTCTTTATTTTTCCTAAAGGAATCAGATGTGAGAAAATGTCGAGAGGTGTGAGGAGGCCATTGGGGAGTGGATCACAAAACACACTCACCCAAGGTGTTTCTTCTCCTGCTAAAAATATGATGTGTCACTCAGCATTCCCATCAATGTTCTCCAAGCCATTGAGCCATCTAAAATGGAGACTTCATAATTATACCTTCTGCCTGGGACCTAAGACAGTCAACATCCTTTTTTTATTAGACCGACATGGTCTCATCAGAATATGTCAACATAGTGACATTTAACTATTGTAGATTTATGTCACCAATCCTGACAGTTATATGCATTTGCGGTGACGGATTCCTACCTAGACCCACTGTATTTGGAGGAGGTATAGTCTATAAATGGAACATGCACAACCATGATCCTGCAGATAAATCTGTGACTTCAAATGCTCTGACGTTAAGCCTACAAACACTGTCATAGCACCACCCACACCACTAAGAACACTGATTACCTTAAAGGAGCACTCCACCGCGTTTGACCTCATATCCATTATCTCCAACTCTGTGTCTACGTATGTGAAAATGGCACATTTACAGTATAGGTTCTGTAGTCCAAAAGAAAAGTAGTAAAGGTCCGAAGAATGTATTTATTTTCAACAGTGATTTCCAAAAACTACTTGCCTGATTTCTGTGTCACTGTGAAACTCGTAGTCTATGAAAATCACTGTTAAAATGTTTTAATATGATGACAACTGTAAAAAGATTATACAATAATAAATTGAAAGAGGAAATGAATGTGTGAATAGAGCCCTTAGATTCACAATTTCTTTGTTTGGCTTCGGTGCACTGAAGAGTCTTTGAAGATTCTGAATAAAAGTTGCCCCAAGATGAGGAATTTCCTTTGATTGTCTTTCTGTTTTTACGTGATAAAATGATTAATTATTGTAAGTGCTGCTACAAAGACAGGAATTTGGGAGGTAAATATCTGTATTCCTTCTTAGGATTTCTTAATAAATGTTTTGTATTCACGTGAAGTATTTATAATAACTCATAACAATACAAGTGTTAGCTTGCCTTTTAACTCTGCCTTAAAAATGTCTCCACTGTGGCTCCACTCAGGATTTTTTCCCCAGGTACATTTGATTGCACGGTTATTTGCAAGTGAAAGAGATTTCATAATTAAAGATTCTGGTAAAGCATGACATTGGTAAAGCCAAGCACGCACACATGCACGAATATAAGCACGCATGCGCACACACAGCCCCTCCACTTGTCATAGCTCCCCGGCAGTCAGTTTTGCATCAGTGCTGAAACCACAGGGACGGTTGACATTTCACTTTGGCTCTGTCTCCATTCCCTGTGATCAGAGCCCTGCTGCCTTGGCGCACTGAAAGGTCACAGTTGTTGTTTTTCAAAATCAGTGTATGTGTGTGCGCGTGTCCACATGTGCACGTGTGTGTGTGCATCACAAAATATCTACTTTTGTGACTATGTGTGTTTATTCAATGTGCATTTCTGTTGTGTGTGTGTTGTATTGCGTTATGTGAATGTGTGTGTGTGCGTGTGTTGGGGGTAGGTAGTGCTACATTGAATCGTTAATTCTTTCACCAATCAACTTTTTTTGTTATATAGTTTTGTGTACTGTATGTGTACTTACCAGTATTCAAATGCGTACCCACACATATAGCCTCCTGTTGCTAGAATGCTTTTGAAAGTAGGCTGAGCAATCCATTCTCTGCATTTTTATTTGGCGGTGGCACACACACAAAGTGACAGCCCATTGTTAGCTACCTCCCTAGCTTCAGTTTAGCTGGCATACCTTTGAGTCTCTGTCCCGTGTCCCAAATGGTGCCCTATTCCCTACATAGTGCTCTTGTTTTGATCAGAGTCTTATGGGCCCTGATTAAATGTGGTGCACTTTATAAGGAATAGGGTGCCATTTGGGATGCAAGCTCTCTCTCTGCCAAGCCCAGCTTTTTGAGTCACCAAAATACAGTCAAACAGCTGCACTTCTAATGATGCTTGTACAAACAGACCTTGAATGAGACAAGGAAATAGCAAAAAAGTGTGAGAGAGAGAGAGAGAGAGAGAGGAGAGAGAGAGCAACAAACAGGCGAGATGGAAAGATGAGCTCTGTCTATATTTGTACCCAGGGACACCACAGATGGGAAGAGTAGTTTGGCAACCTGGTTGAAAAACAAACGTGGAAATGAAAGGCCAAAGACCACTGACCATGCTATGTTTGCTTGTTTTTAATAATAGTTGCTTAGTTGGCTAAGACATTGCATGCGTCGCAAATGGCACCCTATTCCCTTTATAGTGCACTACTTTTGCCAATTGGGACGGATAAGAGTCTAAAGAATGTTTGTTATCACTTTGCTTGAACCCTTTCATCATGCAACATTCAATGAATTGAATGAACCTAGCTATAAAGAGCAATCAGCAGTTGCTACATACATTTTTCGACTTATGAATGAATCCTTATGAGTCTATTGATGCACCCATGCGTCAATCTAAGTGACATAATAAAAAAATCCCCATCGAAATCCATCCGTTTTTTGTTCGAGATATCAATCCACCTTTATCCTGTCTAGGATCAGCGTGGCGCTAGCGGCACACCCCCCCCCCCCCCCACTGAAAAACCAGTGCCGCGAAATTCAAAAAAAATATTTTTTTAAAATATTTAACTTTCACACATTAAAGTCCAATACAGCTAATGAAAGACACAGATCTTGTGAATCCAGTCAACATTTCCGATTTTTAAAATGTTTTACAGGGAAGACACAATATGTAAAGATGTACATCTATTACCTAAAAACACATTAGCATAATCCACCATCTTTTATTTGTCCACCAACACCAGTAGCCATCACCAATTCGGCTAAACTAAGATATTTATAGCCCCTAACCAACAAAAAAACTCATTAGATGACAGTCTGATAACATATTTATGGTATGGGATAGGTTTTGTTAGAAAAAAGTGCATATTTCAGGTAGATGGCATAGTTTACAATTGCACCCACCATCACAAATGGACTAGAATAATTACAATGAGCAACGTGTTTACCTAACTACTAATCATCAAACATTTCGTAAAAATACACAGCATACACGAATCGAAAGACACAGATCCTGTGAATACAGACAATATTTCAGATTTTCTAAGTGTCTTACAGCGAAAACACAATAAATCGTTATATTAGCTTAGCACATAGCAATTAGCAGCCCAGCATTGATTCTAGCCAAAGTGAGCGATAAAAGTCAACATCGCCAAAAGATATTAATTTTTTCACTAACCTTCTCAGAATTCTTCCGATGACACTCCTGTAACATCACATTACAACATGCATATACAGTTTGATCGAAAATGTTTATATTTAGCCCCCAAAATCATGGTTAGACAATGTGAAATGTAGCTCAGTTGGTCAGAAAATGTCCTTGCGCCACTTAGACAGTGATCTACTCTTATACATAAATACTCATAAACGTGACTAAAAAATACAGGGTGGACAGGGATTGATAGACAATTTAATTCTTAATACAATTGCGTTATTACATTTTTTAATTTATCCTTACTTTTCAATACAGTTTGCGCCAAGCGAAGCTACGTCAAAAAACATGGCGTCCTAAGCCACTAAAATGTTTCGACAGAAACACGATTTATCATAATAAAAATGTCCTACCTTGAGCTGTTCTTCCATCAGTATCTTGGGCAAAGGATCCTTTCTTGGGAGAAATCGTCTTTTGGTGGAAAGCTGTCCTCTTGCCATGTGGAAATGTCAACTGCGTTCGGGATGAACTGAAAAGCGTGCCCAACTTTTCACATCGTTGCAAAAATAAATGTCCCAAAATCGCACTAAACGGATATAAATTGCTATAAAACGCTTTAAATTAACTACCTTATGATGTTTTTAACTCCTATAACGAGTGAAAAGATGACCGGAGAAATATAACAGGCTAAACTAACGCTTGGAACAGGTGCGCGCCGGTGTCCTCTTGGCTCATGACGCAGCTCCCAAAGAATGACTAGCTTCAGGGTTTTTTCATTTGTAGGGCCTGTGAATGCGCAATCGACCCCGTTGGAATCGTCATCACGTAAAGGCATCCAGGGGAAGACGTAAGAAGTGTCCGTATAGTCATAGCAACGACAGTGCCCTTTTAAATGACTTCAGAACAGTGGCCAACATTTCTCAAATCTGACTCCATGTCAGGGAAATTGCTGTAGAATGGGCTCTGTTCCACTTAGAGACAAAATTTCAACTCCTATAGAAACTATAGACTGTTTTCTATCCAATAATAATAATAATATGCATATTGTACGATCAAGGATTTTGTGGGAAGCCGTTTAAAAAATTAGCCAAATTAGCATAAGTAGTCTAAACAGCGCCCCCATCCCCAACAGGTTATGTTGGCCATCCGCACCTACGGTGGAAGGTGGCCGAGCTACCAGTGATGTTTATCAGACCCCCGAAAATGTGTCTGTTCATGGAAAGGGGAGACTCTCACAAACATGATGGTGTTCTCCCTTTTTCTCTACGACCTCAACAAGTGTCACGGGACTCTCGGTAATGCTGATGTGCCAAAAACACAAAAAATGGCCAGTTGTGAGGATTATTCTACAATGTTTCTATTAGGGTGCAAAAAACATTCACCTGACGTTACAAGAAGGTTTCCAGAACACATTTTGTTTGTTCTTTAAAGATTCACAGAATGTTTCATTAGGTTGTGGTAACATTGTATGGTAACATGAGAAGATATATCTTCCCAAATCACAAACTGTCCAGCTGTGCTGACATTCAGATAATGTTTGTATCAGGGCGTATAAAACATTCCCTTTATGTTGCAAGAAAGTTGACGAAACATCCTTTCTGAGTTCTTTAAAGTTTCCCAGAACATTTAATTAGGTTGTGGGAACAGTCAAAGTACATTACAAAAGATATGTTCCCAAAACACAAAATATGCTCAGCTGTAATGACATTCATACAGTGTTTCAGTTAGGTCGCACAGGATATTCCAATAATATTGGTTTGCTGGGTGGGCTCTATTTTAACAAACCTAAGGCAATGGTAAATCTTAATGCTGGAGTTAGAGCTATGGGTCCGGGGGTGTGTCAGAAATAGTTTTGCTATTTTTACAGGAGGAATTATGAGCGCAATAGCTGGCAGTGGTCTGAAAGGGTTGGGTTTTAAAACTTCTTGCAACTATAGGGGGTGCTGTTTCAAATTAGCATAATTGTCTCTACAGATTAAACTGCCTAGTACTCAATTCTTGCTCGTACAATATGCATATTATTGTTATTATTGGATAGAAAACACTCTCTAGTTTCTATAGTCGTTTGAATTATGTCTCTGAGTGAAACAGAACTCATTCTACAGCACTTTTCCTCCCAGTGTGTGAGATTTAGACATCTTGGCCTCTGGTTCCAGATCAGTTTTTAAAGTCTCTGTTAATCCTATGAGATACAAACACTGCCCACGCCTTCCTCTAGATGTCAGTAAGTGGTGACAATTTGAATGGAGTCGATTGCGCAATCATTGGCTCTATAAATGACAAAATACCGGAAGTAAGCCTTCCTTTGGACACTGCGCTCAACGCGAGAAGGATATCTGACTGGCCTTTTTCCAAGCATTGGTTTAGCCAGTAATATAGCGTCGGTCATCTTTTTACTTGTTATAGGTGTTAGAAACATCATAATGTAGTTAATTTAAACCGTTTTATAGCAATTTATATCCGTTTAGTGCGATTTTGAGGCATTGCTTTGTAATAGACTTTGAAGCTCCGGGCACGTTTCGGGGTCCCGGTCGTACGTTAGTGGGCATTTCGACGGACAAGTGGACATCTTTCGACCAAAAGAAGATTAGACCCAAGAAAGGATTCATTGTCCAAGATTCTGATGGGAGAACAGCTCATAGTAAGAACAATTTATGATGATAAATCGTGTTTCTGTCGATAAATGTTAAACGTTTATGCCGCCATCTTGTTTGCTATAGCTTCACTTGGCGCAACCTGTATTGAAAAGTAAGGATAATTAAAAAAATGTAATTCCGTGATTGTATTAAGAATTAAATTGTCTATCAATCGCTGTCCACTCTGTATTTTTTTGTCAAGTTTATGAGTATTTATGTATAAGACTAGATCACTGTCTAATATGGTGCACGACATTTTCTGACCAGCTGAGCTACTTTTGTCATTGTCTAACCATGATTTTGGTGGCTAAATATGCACATTTTCGAACAAACTGTATATGTATGTTGTAATATGATGTTACAGGAGTGTCATCTGAAGAATTCTGAGAAGGTTAGTGAAAAAATTAATATATTTTGGCGATGATACGATATCGCTCTCTTTGGCTAGAATCAGTGCTCGGGTAACGTTTGCGTATTTGGTATGCTAATATAACGATTTATTGTGTTTTCGCCGTAAAACACTTAGAAAATCTGAAATGTTGTCTGATTTCACAAGATCTGTGTCTGTCCATTGCTATGTGCTGTGTATTTTTAAGAAATGTTTTATGATGAGTAAATTGGTAATACAAGTTGCTCTCTATAGTAATTCTAGGAGCTTTGGTGAGATTTGTGATGCTTGCTGCAATGGCAAACTATGATTTATACCTGAAATATGCACATTTTTTAAACAAAACCTATCCTATACCATAAATATGTTATCAGACTGTCATCTGATGAGGTTTTTTCTTGGTTAGTGGCTATCAATATCTTAGTCTTAATATCTTAATATCTTAGCTACTGGTGTTGAGAGAAAATGGTGATTTTTGCTAACGTGTTTAGCTAATAGATTTACATATTGTGTCTTCCCTGTAAAACATTTAAAAAATGTGCTCCCGGATCCGGGGTAGAGGCTCGTTAGAGGTTAAGGAATTAATAAGTTGTATGTGTGAGTAGGCCTTGGCCAATCAACATGCTCCTAGGGTAAATGCCGCATGCGGTAATCTCAAGTTCTGTACGTTATTGACAGTCTTTGCATTGTCATCAACTCCAATTTGGCTGAAGGCACAGAATATTCTCATCCTAGTTCATTGTAGATTGATACTACAGTTTATTAAATAGCATAGGCTACAGTAATGAATAATAGAACAAATTTAAGAAAAATCCAGTGTTTGCTCAATATGTTTTGAGTGTTGTCAGTCAACATTGCTGAAATTGGCTTCAACAAGCATAGGCCTACATGTCATTACGCATTGCACTTCTCCTAAAATAACAAATACTAGGCTCACGTAAATTGTACAGTATATGTGCTTTGAAAGGCTGGTAATGGCTCACATCAACACCATTATCCCAGAAACCCTAGACCCACTCCAATTTGCATACCGCCCAAACAGATCGATGATGCAATCTCTATTGAACTCCACACTGCCCTTTCCCACCTGGACAAAAGGAACACTTATGGGAGAATGCTATACATTGACTACAGCTCAGTGTTCAACACCATAGTGCCCTCAAAGCTCATCACTAAGCTAAGCATCCTGGGACTAAACACCTCCCTCTGCAACTGGATCCTGGACTTCCTGACGGGCCTCCCCAGGTGGTAAGGGCAGGTAGCAACACATCTACCATGTTGAACCTCAAATCAAATCAAAATCAAATCAAATGTATTTATATAGCCCTTCTTACATCAGCTGATATATCAAAGTGCTGTACAGAAACCCAGCCTAAAACCCCAAACAGCGAGCAATGCAGGTGTAGAAGCACGGTGGCTAGGAAAAACTCCCTAGAAAGGCCAAAACCTAGGAAGAAACCTAGAGAGGAACCAGGTTATGAGGGGTGGCCAGTCCTCTTCTGGCTGTGCCGGGTGGATATTATAACAGAACATGGCCAAGATGTTCAAATGTTCATAAATGACCAGCATGGTCATATAATAATAATCACAGTAGTTGTCGAGGGTGCAGCAAGTCAGCACCTCAGGAGTAAATGTCAGTTGGCTTTTCATAGCCGATCATTAAGAGTATCTCTACCGCTCCTCCTGTCTCTAGAGAGTTGAAAACAGCAGGTCTGGGACAGGTAGCACGTCCGGTGAACAGGTCAGGGTTCCATAGCCGCAGTGTTACGAATCCCTTTGGCCCGGCAGTCTAGGGGGGATGGTAACGAGACCCGTAACATAACTCATGCAAAGTATAATAGTGACAAATTAACAGTGAGAACGAAAAATCACAGACAACTAAATTACCGTCAAACACTCATGGTTTATTTTGTAAACACACGGTAAAGGGGGGCAAGAAAAGGGGCTTAGCTGGACCCAAGGAAAGAAATAATAAGTATCCAAAAACACCCCTAAGCTAGACTACCTGCTTTAAGAACAGCTAGCTAATTAACCAAAAATACAGTGGGTGGTCCACCCAGTTCTAACTAGTGTTCTTAGACAAAGTATTCCTACGGGTAGTGTATGCCCATGGGCGAGTTGTCTAGGTACCCCCTTCTCCCACCATCAAACAAACAGTCAAACACCATAACCAAAACTGTACTCAAATGTGGGACAAAATGACTTGTAGGTGTAAAAACAAAAGACAGTTCAATCCAAGAGAGAGATTTAGAGAGCGAGATATAGCGAGAGATTGAGAGAGAGAGACACAGAGAGATTGAAACACAAAGAGATCGAGCTCCAGAGAGAACAACTGAATGGGTTTTTAAACCAAGGGAAAGGGGATGTGATTGGGTAATGGAAACAGGAAGATGTGTGTCTTCTCATTGATGACTGATTGGTGACTGATTGGGGAATGATGATTGCCACCTGTGAGGGGAGAAGGAGAGAAAATAAACACACAGGATACACACACACAGGATACCTGTATCCGTAACACGCAGACAGAACAGTTGAAACTGGAGCAGCAGCACGGCCAGGTGGACTGGGGACAGCAAGGAGTCATCATGCCAGGTAGTCCTGAGGCATGGTCCTAGGGCTCAGATCCTCCGAGAGAGAGAAAGAAAGAGAGAAAGAGAGAAAGAGAGAATTAGAGAGAGCATATTTAAATTCACACAGGACACAGGATAAGACAGGAGAGTACTCCAGATATAACAAACTGACCCTAGCCCCCCGACACATAAACTACTGCAACATAAATACTGGAGGCTGAGAAAGGAGGGGTCAGGAGACACTGTGGCCTCAACTGGAGCTCCCCAGGGTTGCGTGCTCAGTCCCCTCCTGTACTTCCTGTACTCCCTGTTCACCCACGACTGCATGGCCAGGCACGACTCCAACACCATCATTAAGTTTGCAGATGACACAACAGTGGTAGGCCTGATCACCGACAATGACGAGACAGCCTGTAGGGAGAAGGTCAGAGACCTGGCCAGGTGGTGCCAGAATAACAACCTATCCCTCAACGTAACCAAAACTAAGGAGGTGATTGTGGACTACAGGAAAAGGAGTACCGAGCACGCCCCCATTCTCATCGACGGGGCTGTAGTGGAGCAGGTTGAGAGCTTCAAGTTCCTTGGTGTCCACATCAACAACAAACTAGAATGGTCCAAACACACCAAGACAGTCGGGAAGAGGGCATGACAAAGCCTATTCCCCCTCAGGAATTTAAAAAGATTTGGCATGGGTCCTGAGGTCCTCAAAAGGTTCTACAGCTGCAACATCGAGAGCATCCTGACTGGTTGCATCACTGCCTGGTACGGCAATTACTCGGCCTCTGACAGCAAGGCATTACAAAGGGTAGTGCATACGGCCCAGTACATCACTGGGGCTAAGCTGCCTGCCATCCAGGACCTCAGAGGAAGGCCCTAAAAATTGTCAATGACCCCAGCAACCCCAGTCATAGACTGTTCTCTCTACTACCGCATAGTAAGCGGTACCGGAATGCCAAGTCTAGGACAAAAAGGCTTCTCAACAGTTTTTACCCCCAAGCCATAAGACTCCTGAACAGGTAATCAAATTGCTACCCGGACTATTTGCATTGTGAGCACCCCCCCCCCCCCCCCCCTCTTTTTATGCTCTGTTTTATCATATATGCTCTGTTTTATCATATATGCATATATGCATAGTCACTATAGCTATACACACATGTACATACTACCTCAATTGGGCCGACCAACCACTGCCCCCACACATTGGCTAACCGGGCTATCTGCATTGTGTCGCACCCACCACCCCCAACCCCTCTTTTACGCTACTGCTACTCTCTGTTCATTATATATGAATAGTCACGGCGCACGTGACAAATACACTTTGATTTGATTTGACTCACGTTCTCAATAAGGAAGATATAGCCTAGTTCTAGAGTTGATACTGAATTATAGGACTGAATAATTTAAATACGTTTGGAGGAGTGTGTCTTTGGTAACCGGATGACAGACGCTCTTTGGAGATGAGGATGGATACTTGAAAAAGCTAAATTAAGTATACAGGTAGGCATATGTACATGTTTCAGGATGTGCAGTATATTTTACATTCAAGACACTCTCACAAATGGACCATTTAAACACCTTTTATGGATACGCTACTTGGCTGCAAGGCCAGCATAAAAAAGACACCCGACGACACATTGCTGTTAAACCAGACGTTGTTATAATAGGATGAGGGTATTCTACTGAGGGCTTGGTTTTTCATCAAGTGAAACGAAAAACAATCAACTGTTACAGTAAAATAACTTAAACTTTTCTAAATACAAGGGTCACTGGGAATCATCTCATCTCTCGTTTTATGATGGGCATATGGACACATGCATGGAGGATGTTTTACACATGTCCTAAATATCGGGAGCTGGATAAAATAATGTACAATACATAGATAAAAAGGGAATGTTGGTTCCCTCTTTTTCTGCTCCCAAACTTTATATTTTAATCAAGCTTTGGTGATTAAAATGTATTTCAAAACCTTTATTGATAGGCTTGGCTACTAAGGAAAGGGATAAAATGCCTTTGACCACTGACCATGCACTGTTTGTTTGTTTACTACTACTTTTGCATGACTATTTTAACAAACCTAAGGCAATGGTACATTTTAATCTTGGCGGTAGCGCTATGGGTCCGGGGATGTGTAAGAAATATTTTTGCTATTTTTACAGCAGGAATTATGAGCGCAAATGCTGGCGGTGGTCCGAAAGGGCTGGGTTTTGATTAATAAATAAATGATATGTGTGAGGAGGCCTTGGCCATTCAACATGCTCCTTGGCCTAATACTGTATGCGGTAATCTCAAGTTCTGTAGGTTATTGACAGTCTTTGCAATGTCATCAACTCCAAAAGGGGGATACCTAGTCAGTTGTACAACTGAATGCATGTCTTCCACATTTAACCCAACCCCACTGAATCAGAGAGGTGCGGGGGACTGCCATAATCCACATCCATGGTGCCCGGGGAAGAGTGGGTTAACTGCCTTGCTCAGGGGCAGAACGACAGATTTTTACCTTGTCAGCTCGGGGATTCAATCCAGCAACCTTTCGGTTACTGGCCCAACGCTCTAACCACTAGGCTACTTGGCAAAATGCATTGGACAGGACAAAAGGCAGCAAGTAGCCTAGCGGTTAAGATGTTGGGCCTGTAACCGAAAGGTTGCTGGTTTGAATCCTTGAGCAAACTAGGTGAATAATCTATTGATGTGCTCTTGAACAAGGCACCTTAATACATCCTGCAAGTCGTTCTAGATAAGAGCCTCTACTAAATGACTAAATGTTTTTCATTTTTTTAACGTTCGTGGAGGGGAGGCGATTCTTGTTTTTTCATCAAATGAGACTAAATGGGAAAAAACATTAATTTGGATTTATAAATAAGAGGGTTACCTGCACAAAAAGCACATCTCCTTTTTTGTTCCATGAACATATGAGCACTGTGCATCACGGCTGGATAGGTTGCACTTCCGCTCTCACATTCCATGCCTTTAGCAACCGCGTTACTGCTAACGCCCATAGCCGCGGGACATAGGGATGCCGAGGGTGCTCCAACACTCCCTGAAAAATCTGAAAACATTTTTTAAATTCTATTCCTGTATTAGAGGCCCAAAAAACGAATTCTGCGACACTGGAGAAGGAAACACACAAGCTAAAAGGGACAGTCAATAAGATTGAAACCGAAATGAATTAAATTAAAAAGGAGAACACCGTTCTGAGGGAAGCCTTACTGGACATACAAACTAGATCCATGATAGAGAATCTGGTACTTACAGGTGTCCAAGAGAAAGAAGGAGAAGTTCCTGAATCTGTAGTTAGAGAGTTCCTCCTTACAGCGCTTCAGATTCCATGCGAAGTTATCGACAAAATCCAACTCGAACGTGTACACCGCTTCGGACAGAGAGGCCAAAGGTATGAACGCCCAATCGTTGCCAAATTTGCTTCATTTAAAGATAAAATAATGGTTAAAAGCCTGGGTAAAAGACTTGCTGGGACCAAAATTGGCATGAATGATCAGTTTCCGAAGGAAATTGCAGAACGGCGCAAAGTTCTGTATCCAATTTTCAAAGAAAATAGATTAAAAGCTAAACGAGTAGCTCTCGTCATTGATAAACTATATATTGATAACCAGTTGTTCAGAGACACAAAGACTACTCCATGGTTATTTTAAAAATTACAAAGTTCTCATAATTGAGGAAAATAAACACAATTCTAGCCCGGTTATGGATTTTAACAATACAATAAAAAATATAGCTTTTCTATATATCTTGAACACACAAGCACTAATTCACACAAGCACTAATTGAACACACAAGCACTAATTCAACATAGTGAAGATAAAAACGAAGTAAACAGAAGGCACAGTATGTGTGGATGGTGTGGTGTGTGTTTTCTTTTTTCTTTTATTTGTTATGTTTGGAAAGTTGAGTGAGTGAGTAATGAAATGGTTGCATATCCCAGAGCCAATGTATTGCTGTGAGCTGGGGTATGAGAGGTTTTTCAATGTTGTTCAGATGATGGATATACTTTTATAATGTATTATACGTCTTATTTATTTATTATCCTATCATGGGGAACTACATTTTAAAAATAAATTATATCTAATTATTTATTTATTATCCTATTTTAATGGTATGGTCCATGGCCCTATACCCTAGACACCCACCTGAATGACCCAGATACTAAGGAGAAGTCCCCAACTGTTTTATGTGCCTGCTGTAAGCAGTCTGTATGCAGCTAAAATGAGGTCAAAGACCAAGAGCAGCACTGCCCCCTCAAGATTCTGAGCCTGCTTGGCAGGGTTGGTCCTGCAAAGCCAAAGCCCCCTAAAGGGAGAGCATAATATACAAGGAAATTCCCAAAGCTGCTAATGAGAACCTTGAGGAACTTGTACCTAGCCGGTGGGGATTCCGGTGGGGTGCCCCCACCCAGGCAGTGGCAGTGCTGGCAACACTAGCTGCAGTAACCCATGGGGAGGGGGTCACACTCGGACATTCAGAGAGGGGGCATATTATTGTGACCCTGGTGGCACAAAATCAAAGTCGGACTGCATGGAGATGCTTGGGAATATGGTCATTACGGGTGACCGTATTGTGGGTGTTTCAGGAAGAAGGTGTACATTTGACCTCCATCATCTAGGATGTGACAAAAGTAAATAAAATCTCCCAATTTTTGCCAATTTTTTGCGCGGTCTTGCAGGCCTTCTCATGCAGCTGCAACTGCAAGTGCATTTGTAAATCAAGACCTATCTTGAGTTGGGCTCTGGGATGGTGCAATTGTTGAGAAAGTGAGCTTATGGTTGTGTGGGGGTAAGGGTTGAGTGTGTGTGGGTGTATGTGTATCCCACAACTGTTGCGAAGGAGTAAAAGATGTTAGGGACAATAGAGGATGATCCACAGCTATATATAATAAAAATCGAGGTGAGGGCGACGGAAATGCATTTGGCAGTTGATCTACTTCAATTCGGTAAATGGCACTGTGTGCTCTTTTCAAAGGATGAATCCCAGTCGGTTCAGGGATATGGGATACAGGGGGTCGAGGGTGGTCTGCCCGGGCATTGGGATGACAACCCAACTCGGGATGAGGAGGGCTTTTAGCGGGTGGAATAGTAGGAACCAATTGGAGGTTTACTTAGTAGAAATGCAAACATCATGGTACAGCTATATAGACACTCAATCATCATGTTACTTTTTAATGGTACGTTTACAAACATATATTTTGATAAAAATAATTGAAGGTTGTGTCTCATGGTAAGTGGTGAAATAAGTATAGCCAGTTACAATAAAACAAAAGCAATTTAGATCAAAAGAGTCCATATTAACAAAGGAAATTGAAGGACTAACAGTACAGTTAGATAGCAATAAAAACGGTACCATAGAGGCACAGAATAAGTTAGAGGAAAAACCCCCAAAAATGGAGGAACTTATTCAAGAAAGATCCAGTGTAATATATTATAAAAATAAAGCGAACTGGATGGAATATGGGGAAAAATGCACCAAATTATTTTTCAATCTTCAATATAGAAATGCTACCACATTTTTTCAATTAAAACTTGTTACAAATGATGGAGTCACGCATGATTCACCAAATGATATTTTGAAAGAGACAGTAAAGTACTTTAACAATATGTTTTCGATTCAGGCTCCTCCATCTCCACTAACTGAAACTAATTGTATGGATTTGTTTCCTAATAATAATGTAAAATTAACATCTGTACAGAAAGACTCATGTGAAGGCCAAATTACAGAGGAGAAACTGCTTGATGCAATTTGGGCCTTTAAGGTTGGGAAAACTCCAGGGCTGGATGGCATACCAGTGGAAGTATACAAAGTATACAAAGTATACTTTTTTGATATACTCAAAGGACCATTATTAGCTTGTTTTAACCACTCCTATATACATGGTAGATTATCAGACACGCAACAAGAAGGTGTGATATCATTATTACTGAAACAGGACCCAAGTGGTATATATAAAGATCCAGTCCATTTAAAAAATTGGAGACCTCTTACACTTCAGTGTTGTGATGGAAAAATCCTAGCAAAATGCTTGGCGCATAGAATAAAAAAAGTATTGTCAGATATTATTCATCCTAATCAGACAGGTTTTTTACATGGACGATACATTGGAGATAATATAAGACAAGTACTGGAAACAATAGAACACTATGACACAGGCCTGGTTTTCATAGCTGATTTGCTTTAACTTTATCTGTTCTCAACTGGCCCACCTGGTTAAATAAAGGTGAAGTGGGGGGGGGGTTAAAAACGTAATTCTCCGTGCTGGACAATGACTATAACGGCGATTCTGATCCAATCATAAATTCATACATTGTGCCCTTTGCCTGAGAGTATGGAAGTTCAATATGTGAACTAACAGGTTATACAACAACCAACGCAATTATCACAACACATAGGTTGTAATATGGACATTTCTTTCCTGGCTTGGCTTCCCCAGTGATTTTACCCACGCTCCACTACTGCTTCAGTCTAAGACAAGTTGTCATTCTTATTAAAACCTTAGAAGGCCTTTTGCCAGACCTCTTTTCTTCCTGCTCCATGGCATGCACAATACATTCTAAGAACATAGAATGACAGATAGGAGCTGTTAAGGATCAGGAGGAGAAATACAACACACAGTCAAAGCAAAGATGATAGAGCCCGTTGCTTTAAGATAAACAATAAAGGTTTGGAGGATTTAATTAATACTTTACAGAGTAAAGTAATTTAGCTAACATTTATAATGGAACTTGGTGTTTTTGGTTGGATGCCTGCTGTGAACACAGTTGGAGTTGCCTTGGGCAATTGGAAGCAGGTGAAATTTGTAGGAGCATAAGATATTTTCTTTTTATCATGTTTCCAGAAGGGAAATAGGAAATATTAATGTGTTTTGTTTTTCAATTTCCTCCCATTTAATGCATTAGACTCATGTAATCATACATATATTATATAGATTTTTTTTTAAACAGCTTTTCCAATGTAAATTGTGTCACTGTGTTGCTAACAGTATCACTTCCTCCACTTTCCCCATCCCGTTAGTGGGTTCAAACCAGTCGTCCTCTGATCACAAACACACATGAACGCCCAGTTGACAACGTACCAACCAGTTGCAACACTGAAAAGGATCCAATTAAGTGCCAACATTTCAAGCGGTGAGTGAGTGAGTTTATGCGGTACAATCTCAATCGGATACACCAGCACATGTCCAAAAGCTTTACATTCTAACCAAGGATAGCTAGTAATACAAGATGGCGACACAGAGGGACATTTTCCTTGTGCATAACACCCGACACAGTGAGAAAAGTTACACAGAATTACTTTTAAATAGATAGAATGCTACATTATCCAAGGCAAGTTTCTAGAGCTAGCAATTGCATAATTTTGCAATTGTTGGACATTGAACAGAATTTTCGCAGTCGTTTTTCAACATCTGTTAATTGCCTCATCTTCACAGACATAAGTGTGAGGTAACAACATAAAATATGTTGCAGGGTATTGTGAGCTAAGCAATATGTTTTGCACCGTTCAGTGCTGTTTTGCATTAGAAAAATGTGACTAACAATGTGTAAAATATGCAATGTTTTCAAGTATCGCTTTTGCTGTGTAATTTTTCAACTTAGCACTTTTACCAGCGAGCCAGCCTTCCCTGCGATGACATGATTTAAACCTTAGGATGATTGCTGGTGGTTGTTTCTCCCCAAGAGGAAAAAACGATTTTGTCCAAATTGCCTCAAAAACAATTCAGATGAATGATTGACAGCGAAGCCAATTCATCAAAATGAGTGATAGTCTCAGATATTTGACACCGAGAAAACATTGGAAAATAAACACACATTCACGCACTCGCACACAGACACACACAATCACAAACAAGCCACAAAGTGGTAAAAATAAAATAATTCAATAGCCATTACAAGGTACCTTTATAGAAATGTGGAGGTGAATGATTTGTGGGCAGAGTGGTTGTGCAGGGGCAGAAGGAGGGAGGGATGGAATAGCAGATGTATGAGTGTGTGTCTAGCCGGACTCTCTCACTCTCTCACTCTCTCTCTCACTTTCCCTCTCCTCTCCTCCTCCTACTCCTCCACCTCCTCCTCCTTCACTCACGTCTGTGGCTATTAGTGAGGCGGCAGTTGAGGTTTGCGCATTTTGACAGATGCTCGCTCTGTCCAAATGCATCTCAGAGGACATTATGGCAGTAGTCACACTCCCCCTCACTCCTGTTTCATCTCTCTCTCTCTCTCTCTCTCTCTCTCTCTTCTCTCTCTCTTCACTCCTCTCTCTCTCTCTCTCTCTCTCTCTCTCTCTCTCTTCCTCTCTCTCTCTCTCTCTCTCTCTCTCTCTTCTCTCTCTCTCTCTCTCTCTCTCTCTCCTCTCTCTCTCTCTCCTCTCTCTCTCTCCCACCTCTCTCTCTCTCTCTCTCTCTCTCTGCTCTCTCTCTCTCGCTCTCTCTCTCTCTCTCTCTCTCTCTCTCTCTCTCTCTCTCTTCCTCTCTCTCTCTCTCTCTCTCTCTCCTTGCAGCATCCATGCCATGCTTGCATGCATTACTCTCAGGTCTTCCCATTTGCAAACAAACACATTTCCATGGCACAAACACACACCGTCAATGTTCAGAGCAGTTGACTTGTTTGCGTGTGCACAGTTGGAGCCCTCCCCTTTCCCCAGGCCTCTGTTCTCAAGAGCCACAGAGAAGCAAGTGACAGGCCAGGTTTCACAGGGTCTGCCCAATACAGGAGCCTTAGAGGGACACGCCAGCATAGAGGGACATGCGAGCAGAGTATGTCTGTAGGTCACCCCAGGTGTCTGTCACAACTGGTACAGTCATGGAGACGCTAACTTACCTGGACACAATGGGGCCAACTATACTGTAGATGGTTATGCAGTTCACATAGTCACAGGGTCATGTCTTGTGAGGGCATAAGAGGAACATGCCATACTGCCAGGTCTTTATAAATTGAGATGATGACTTAAATGCAGGCAAACTTAAATCCATTTTAGCTCATTTCAACCAACATGTCACATGTACAATCAAAGGGAATAAACCTTGATCTCCTGTACTCCACACACAGAGATGCACAAACCTCTCCCTCGCCGTCCATTTGGCAAGTCTGACCATAATTCTATCCTCCTGATTCCTGCTTACAAGCAAGAACTAAAGTGTGACTTGCTCAGTACGGAAGTGGTTAGATGACGCGAATGCTAAGCTACAGTACAGTTTTCATAGCACAGACTGGAGTATGTTTCAGGATTCATCCAAAGGCATTGAGGAGTATATCACCTCAGTCACCGGCTTCAACCAATAAGTGCATCGACGACGTCATCCCCACAGTGACCGTACGTACATTTCCCAACCAGAAGCTATGGATTACAGGCAACATTTGCACCGAGCTAAAGGCTAGGGCTGCTGCTTTCAAGGAGTGGACAGTAATCCGGAGACTAATAAGAAATCCTGCTATGCCCACAGACGAGCCATTAAACAGGCAAAGGGTCAATAGAAGACTAAGATTGAATCCTACTACACCGGCTCTGACACTCGTCGGATGTGGCAGGGCTTGAAAACTACTACGGACTACAAAGGCAAACCCAGCCGGGAGCTGCCCAGTGACACGAGCCTACCAGACGAGCTAAATGCCTTTTATACTCGTTTCAAGGCAAGCAACACTGAAGCATGCATGAGAGCACCAGCTGTTCCAGACACTGTGTGATCACGCTATCCGTAGCCAATGTTAGCAAGACCTTTAAAAAGGTTAACGTTCACAAAGCCGCAGGGTCAGACGGATTACAAGGTCGTGTACTCAAAGCATGTGCGGACCAACTGGCAAGTGTCTCCTCTGACATTTTCAACCTCTCCCTGTAATACCTATACTATCGGTCATAAGTTTTAGAACACCTACTCATTCAAGGGTTTTTCTTTATTTTTACTATTTTCTACATTGTAGAATAATAGTGAAGACATCAAAACTGTAAAATAACACATATGGAATCATGTAGTAATCAAAAAGTGTTCAACAAATCTAAGCATATTTGAGATTATTCAAACATCCTTGATGACAGCTTTGCAAACTTTTGGCATTCTCTCAACCAGCTTCACCTGGAATGCTTTTACAACAGTCTTGAATGAGTTCTCACATATGCTGAGAACTTGTTTGCTACTTTGCCTTCACTCTGCAGTCCGCCTCTTCCCAAACCATCTCAATTTGCTTGAGGTCAGGGGATTGTGGAGGCCAGGTCATCTGATGCAGCACTCCATCACTCTCCTTCTTGGTAAAAATAGCCTTACACAGCCTGGAGGTGTTTTGGGTCATTGTCTTGTTGAAAAACAAAAGATTGTCCCACTAAGCCCAATCCAGATGTGATGACGTATCGCTGCAGAATGCTGTGGTAGCCATGTTGGTTAAGTGTGCCTTAAATTGTAAATAAATCATAGACAGTGTCACCAGCAAAGCACCCCCACACCATAACACCTCCTCCTCCATGCTTTATGGTGGGAAAAACACATGCGGAGATCATCCGTTCATCGACACCGCATCTCACAAAGACACGATTCTTGGAACAAACAATCTCCAATTTGGACTCCATACCAAAGGAAACATTTCCATCGGGCTAATGTCTATTGCTCGGGTTTCTTGGCCCAAGCAAGTCTCTTCTTCTTATTGGTGTTCTTTAGTAGTGGTTTCCTTGCAGGAATTTGACCATGAAGGCCTGATTTACACAGTCTCCTCTGAACAGTTGATGTTGAGATGTGTCTGTTACTTGAACACTGTGAAACATTTTTTGGCTGCAATTTCTGAGGCTGGTAACTCTAATAAACGTATCCTCTGCAGCAGAGATAACTCTGGGTCTTCCATTGCTGTGACGGTCCTCATGAGAGCCAGTTTCATCATAGCGCTTGATGGTTTTTGCGACTGCACTTGAAGAAACTTTCAAAGTTCTTGAAATGTTCCATATTGACTGACCTTCATGTCTTAAGGCAATGATGGACTGTCATTTCTCTTTGCATATTTGAGCTGTTCTTGCCATAATATGGACTTGGTCTTTTACCAAATAGGGCTATCTTCTGTATACCACCCCTACCTTGTCACAACACAGCTGATTGACTCAAATGCATTAAGAAGGAAATAAAATCCACAAATTAACTTTTACGAAGGCACACCTGTTTAATGAAATTCATTCCAGGTGCGTTCCTCATGAAGCTTGTTGAGAGAATGCCAAGAGTGTGCAAAGCCGTCATCAAAGGCAAATTATGGCTATTTGTTTACCACTTTTTTGGCTACTAATCATTCCATATGTCTTATTTCAAAGTTTTGATGTCTTCACTACTATTCTACAATTGTAGAAAATAGTAAAAAATAAAGAAAAACCCTTGAATGAGCAGGTGTTCTAAAACTTTTGACCAGTAGTGTACATGTTTCAAACTGACCACCATAGTCCCTGTGCCCAAGAAAGTGATGGTAACCTGCTTAAATGATTACTGCCCCGTAGCACTCACGTCGGTAGCCATGAAGTGCTTTGAAAGTCTGGTCATGGCTCACATCAACACCATTATGCCAGAAACCCTAGACCTACTCCAATTCGCATACCGCCCCAACAGATCCACATATGACGCAATCTCAACAGCACTCCACACTGCCCTTTCCCATCTGGACAAAAGAAACTCCTACGTGAGAATGTTGTTCATTGACTACAGCTGAGCGTTCAACACCATTGTGCGCACAAAGCTCCTCACTAAGCTAAGGACCCTGGGACTAAACACCTCCCTCTGCAACTGGATCCTGGACTTCCTGACGAGCCGCTCCCAGGTGGTAAGGGTAGGCAACAACACATCTGCCACGCTGATCCTCAACACTCATCACCCTCAGGGGTGAGTGCTTAGTCCCCACCTGTACTCCCTGTTCACCCACGACTGCATGGCCAAGCACAACTCCAACACCATTATTACGTTTGCTGACAACACCACAGTGGTAGGCCTGAACACTGACAATGATGAGACAGCCTTTAGGGAGGAGGACAGATACCTGGCAGTGTGGTGCCAGGACAACAACCTATCTCTCAATTTGAGCAAGACAAAGGATCTGATCGTGGACTATAGGAAAAGGAGAGCTGAACAGGCCCCCATTAACATCAACAGGACTGAAGTGGAGTGGGTTGAGTGTTTCAAGTTCCTTGTTGCCCACATCACCAAAAAACTATCATGGTCCAAACACACCAAGACAGTTGTGAAGAGAGCACAACAACACCTTTTCCCCCTCAGAAGACTGAAACGATTTGGCATGGGTCCCCAGATCCTCAAAAAGTTCTGCAGTTGCACCATCGAGAGCATCCTGACCGGTTGCATCACCGCCGGGTATGGCAACTGCTCGGCATCTAACCGTAATGCACTACAGAGGTTAGTGCGTACGGCTCAGTACATCACTGGGGACAAGCTTCCTGACATCCAGAACCTACTGTATATACTAGTTAGTGTCAGAGGAAAGCCCCAAAAATTGTCAAAGACCCAAATCATCCAAGTCATAGACTGTTCTCTCTGCTACCATACGGCAAGCGTTACCGGAGCGCCAAGTCTAGGACCAAAAGGCTCCTTAACAGCTTCTCCCCCCAAGCCATAAGACTGCTGAACAATTAATTAAATGGCCACCTGGACTATTTACATTACCCCCCCCCCCTTTGTTTTTACAGTGCTAATTGTCGCTGTTTATTATCTATGCATAGTCACTTTACAAGTCACCTCGACTAACCTGTAACCCCGCACATTGACTCGGTACCGGTAGCCCCTGTATATAGCCTCGTTATTGTTATGTACATTTCTTGTGTTACTTTTTGATTGATTAGATTTTCTTTTTTTACTTTAGTTTATTTAGTAAATATTGTATTAACTCTATTTCTTGAACTGCATTCTTGGTTAAGGGTTTTGTAAGTAAGCATTTCACAAAGGTCGACACCTGTTGTATTCGGCGCATTTGACAAACAACCTTTGATTTGATTTGTTGGCCCAGTAGTTATTTTAAGTTTTGACTTTGACTTTTCAACTGTATTTGTGTTCCAGATGATTCCATGCCACAATGCCCATTATGATATCAAGCATAACAGGCATTATCTAACTTATCAGCATCATGTTGTCAAAGTAGCGCATACTCCTAATACTTTATCAAAGTATTCTTAAACCTTTTTCCCTGTGAAAAGATTTAGACCAGGGTTCAATCTGATGGCAGTTTGTCTACAACGTTTTGCAAGATTGCATTCACAGTAAAACACTACCTTTAAATTGTGCATTGTCGACAGGTGCGATCAGATTGAATACCGGCCACAGAAGGTTACAGTACCACGTTAAAATTGATGTTATGCCACAGACCGCTATAGCATTGGTACGTAATCCCACTGTAAATGTAGTATTGGTCCATATTGTTGGACTAATACCTGTTTGCTGCATTGCTGAATTACTTCAAACATTTCCAAATAGGCCTCCACAACATAAAACACCAAGGTCTTAATTCTGTCCTTATACATAGCCACCACTTTTGCATAAATCATGCAAGCATATGTCTTAAAAGGTTAGAGTTATGCACACATATCTCAATATAGGGGCAGAGAGAGTGAGCAAAAGTTGGCCAGGATCCAGAAAAGCTGAATCACAGCGCCTGAGCTCTCCTTGGACCGACAGACGGGGCCTGTCCAGGGGCAAAGAGGGTACTTCACTCCTCAGCACACACGCATCCCAACCCCTCCACACACTGCGCTTTCTCTCCCCTCCACACACTCCTATTTCTCCCCCCTCCGCACACTCCTATTTCTCTCCCCTCCACACACTCCTATTTCTCTCCCCTCCACACACTGCGCTTTCTCTCCCCTCCACACACTCCTATTTCTCCCCCCTCCACACACTCCTATTTCTCTCCCCTCCACACACTCCTATTTCTCTCCCCTCCACACACTGCGCTTTCTCTCCCCTCCACACACTCCTATTTCTCCCCCCTCCACACACTCCTATTTCTCTCCCCTCCACACACTCCTATTTCTCTCCCCTCCACACACTCCTATTTCTCTCCCCTCCACACACTCCTATTTCTCTCCCCTCCACACACTCCTATTTCTCTCCCCTCTACACCTCGCTCTCCCCTCCACACACTCTTCTCTCTCTCCCCTCTACAACTCTCTCTCCCCTCCACACACTCCTCTCTCTCTCCCCTCTACACCTCTCTCTCCCCTTCACGCACTCCTCTCTCTCCCCTCCATACACTCCTCTCTCTCTCCCCTCTACACCTCTCTCTCCCCTCCACACACTCTTCTCTCTCTCCCCTCCACACACTCCTCTCTCTCTCCCCTCTACACCTCTCTCTCCCCTCCACACACTCCTCTCTCTCTCTCCTCCAAATTTCAGGAGAGACGAAATAAGGCCTGCCAAGACATCAGTCGGACCATTGACAGAGAGAGAGAGAGAGAGAGAGAGTAAGAGAGAGAAAGAGGAGAGAGTGAGTTTAACAAAGCAGAATTGCAGGAAAGATGAGTGGCTGCGAATAAAAAGAGATAGGAGTTAAAGGGACTATCCCACAGTTAAAAGTACATTTTCTTCTCTGCCATGTAAGTGTCTGTTAAGATTGGAAAGGGAGGGGTGGCACGGAGGGGAAACTTGAGGTCAACTTCATCTCTCTGTTCATATTCCAACTCCATCTCGGTTCAATCTGGTTCCAATTCCGTCTTGGTCGGCCGAGAAAGTTCCATTCAAATTCCAAAAACCAATCTCCAATTGTGAACTCCATGTCCGATTGCACCAGCTGACCACCAATAGCACTCTGGGTCAGACAAGATCAAACACGTAGCCACCACATCAATGCATTTTTTTGTGAAAGCCTTAGCACTGTGAAAACATTCAAGTCCTTTTCCAAGTTTTCCTATATGAACCCCACTCTGTCAGCATCAACAGTTATTCTGTCAATTGCGTTGTGCTCGGAAGTATTTAACATCAATCCCACCTCTAAGAATATGATCACTGTGGACGGGTCTCACATTGGGTACTATGACACATATTTGACTTTCTTCTTTCTTCTTTACTTCTTATTTTCGTCTCGGGCCTTTTGAACCAGCATGCTCTGCTCCCTTGGATGACTTGAGCCCCGCTCAAATCCCCGCACTACCCCACTCGGCGGAGAACATGTCACCGAAAGAGAGGGATGAAAAAAATATCTATTTGAGGGGAAGGAGGGAAGGAGGGGAAGGAGGGAAGGAGCCTCTACGAGGCGGTGATAAGGGATAAAGGGGAGGCAGAGTGGCGGAATAATATTTGAATTATGTAACTCTACTTGGGAATGATTTAGACAATTCTGCCGCTGACATGAACATAATTTCTCATTACCTGAGCTCGGCGTGTGCCCAGTGCTTACTCGTCCCACAAGTCATCTCACACTCGTCTCTCCGAGAGGAGGAGGAGTAGGAGAAAAAGAAGAGGATGAACGGCCAAATTATCACACGCATACACAACGACACGTACACACACACACTTTGAGTGTCGTGATGAAGAAGGCCAGAGATAAAAGGCACAGACACACACAGCCAAAGAGATCACATATGAGGGTGTACTCTGTTCAAGTATACAGCACATATACTATGGGTTGACAAACATGTTGTGTGTGTGTGTGTGTGTGTGTGTGTGTGTGTGTGTGTGTGTGTGTGTGTGTGTGTGTGTGTGTGTGTGTGTGTGTGTGTGTGTGTGTGTGTGTGTGTGTGTGTGTGTGTGTGTGTGTGTGTGTGTGTGTGTGTGTGTGTGTGTGTGTTTTCATCAGAGAATGAGGAGTTCACTTAATTCATGGTTTCACTGTCTGTAAAACGTCGATATTTGGATTGTGTTCCTCGAAGACGACATGAATTCATGTGCAATCCATGCTGAATCAATAATTCTACTTTGCACAACTGTGTAATTTTGCAAGGCTTCAGAATGAACTCAGCTACACAATACATACAGTATTCTGAGATGAGTGCCTCCAGCAAGGCAGAATTAGCTTTACCAAGCATTTAATCATACCACATTTCAGGCCCCTAGGTAGACAGAAGACAGACTAACAAAGGACTAAGAAATAGTTGGGCGATGCAGAATCGGAGTCGCCTAATTTCTTCCTAAATCTTTCTGTGCCCTGTGGCATTTCACATCGTCAGACCCCAATATCATATTGTTGAAGACTCCAGCAGCGATATACAAATTCTGCTTTCAGATATGGTGCGTTTGATAAACTGTTGCAGCCACTGCGCCTTTGCTTTTGATGGATTGTGGTAAGGATGGAAGAAGAGAAGTAGAGGGGGGTGGGGTTGAATCCCTCCCCATGAACTGCATGAGATGTGCCAGTCTCTCCCCTGCACTGTGTGGGTGGTTGGTGCATGGCGCCGCATCGCTTAAAATAGACCTCCTCTCTTCTCCCTAGGAGGATGTTGACAACGATGAGAACGGAGAGAAAGGGAAAGAAAGAGGAGGGGGAAGAAAACACCCCCACACTGACGTGGGTTCAAAGGAAACAAACAACAACTGTGATTTGAAACTGAGATGTGAGGGGGGGGTGGTGAACATTAAGGCTTGGGAACGAGAGTTTCAAGGAAATGAACAGGGAAAAGAAGCCAACAGGAATGCTGGAATATGGCATCCATAGTAGGGAATCCTTGAGTTGTCAGACGGAAGTTGTCATCTGACAACTGAGGGACTTTCATCTGATGACTGAGAGACTTCCTACTATGAATGCCGTTCTAGAGCGCAGAGTGAATGAGAATGGAACAGTACTGCTGGGATGTTGGAGTGATGCAGTACATTGGTTGTCATACAACGATTTGGAGGAGCTGTTCCATTATCAAGTGTGTCTTGGAACCAGCTGGGTTGGTATCACCAAAGAAAGGGACATTTTGCTATGAATGGCTGCTGCATCGCAAATAAACACAAATGCAAAATACAGTACCTGTATATACAGAGTATTCTGATTTTAACGGATGCACAGTCAATAAAATAAGATTAAGACTAATCACCAGAATACTCTGGTGCCATAATGGCCTGTTTAATCGTCCTTTGACACTCCTTAACTTTAGATGATTCTAAATATACTCATAATGCGGTGAAAATGATTAATTCCTCACATGGGATTGATGTTAGCACATGCCGTCATTGTTAATCTACTCTCACCCATGCCTAAAATTGAGCAGTCAGCAGTACCGAGCTTGGTTGTGTGTCATCCACCCCCCTTCTCCCCTCCTCGTCCTCATCCCTCCATCCCCCAGCACACATCCTCCCAGTGCTTAAGATAAGTGACAAGGCATCAGAGCCAAAGAAGTCTTTTAATGCCAGAGGAGAACTCTGAGCAGGAGTGTGGGTGGATGGCTGTGTTCTAGCGGGCCTGTGTCCGTGTCTGCGTGTAAGGTTATATATCACTCCAAGCAGCATATGACATCACCATGTCAGGCTCCCCTCTCTCCAGTCCCTCACTCCCTCCACCCTCCGCCCCCTCTCTCTTACATACACACACTGTCTTGATGGTTGATGGGTGGGCTGGGTGCCAGCCCAAGTCCTATATAGCTCTCCTCCGTTCCTCCATGGCCCTATTCCTCAGCCCCGCTGCAGTAAATCTGCTGAGTCATCAGCAGGCCGCTGCAGACAGGCTTGACAGAGGTCAAGCTCCGGCCATGCAGGGATGCGGATCGGGTGGGATGGGGTAGAGGGGGGTAGGGTGATGGCAGAGGAGGGTGTAGGGTGGTTCGGGGAGTGGTGGTGGGGGGATGGGGTGGAGTGCTCTGGGGACTGGTGGTAGTGGTGGTGATGGTGAGGGAGGGTGGGAGCCCGAGCATCTCCCAATCAATAACATGGCACCCCCCCCTCCCCCACCCCCAGTCTCTGGAGCCTCGCTGGACGCTAATGAACTGTGATCCACCAAGTTAAATTATGACAGGCACTAACTTTCTTATGAAGCCCCGTGGCCTCGGAGGACCGTTGGCTTAAAGTGGCCCTTAATGGACCTATATTTTTTAGTCCTTGTAATGGGGACTTAAGCCGGGCGACTCGGCTTTAATTACCAATCAATTCCATCGGAGGCATGATCAGGCGGAGAAGCATGGAGGTTTTCTCTGGGACTTGTAGTGGCCAGCAATGGGGGTGTGTTGCTGGAACGCCATTGTTGCATAAGGCAATAAGGAATAGTGTGTTGTAAGGAACATTACGAATATTGTGTCATGAAGCAAGACACCAAGCTTGATATTCTGTAGTTCATGTCAGTGTTATGAGTTGCCATTAATCTTCAGATGTTATGAGTACTTCACATGACACTGCATGTGATTATCACATTTTCCAGATAAATGCTATACAGGTGTTGATCACTTGAAACTTAAACATGAATTTAAATGATCTTTAATTTCCCTATTTACAAAGGTCTTACAGCAACAAACTTCAACCAAATAGCTATTTCAGTTCATATTACAGCATTATGAGGACATTAGGACAGCATGCCTCACACTTCAGCTTTACTTGAACTCAGCTTGGCTCTAAGATCTGATTTGAGTCAAAATGTATGTCCTCTCACCTTGGCAGGTTGAGCTCCATTCCCTCATATTTCAAATTTGAAATGTACAGCTGCCGTGGAGAATAGTGGCTGCCAGTGTCTTCCTCTTACCAAAAAGTGTTGCACTGGAGTTTTTTCCTGTCCCCTTATTTTCTCTTACAAATGTTACCAAATACAAAACATTTTCATTCGAATTATATAATCCGTGACTAATGCTCCCCTTTCATGTGGAATATTAATAATGCATTTGCATTTTTCCACGAATGGTGTTTGGGATTTCAATTTCTTAAATAGAAATGCCAACGTTTCAGCTGTTGGAGGGGCCTTTCATTACCGAACAGATGTGATGATTTTCACATCTTATATGCATATCTAATGTCTAAGGCGCTTCACTTTTAATAAATACCCTAACAAATAATTGAATGTATTTTTCATAGTGGGATGTGGAACACTATTTAGTTCCCAGCTTGAAATGGAGAAGCTAAATTGGGGAGGAAATTCTGACGGATATGACATTTAAATTCAACCAGGGAATTTAAAAGATTCTTGGGCTTCACAAAGATTTTCTGAACATTCTCATCAATGTTTTCACATGTATGTCTACGGAATAAAAATACAAAATATGTAGATGTTTCTTCAAGGTAATGATGAGAATCATGATTGTGATGATTTTGTGATTTGTGATTGTCTCCACCCTCTCCAGGTGTCGCCCATCTTCCCCATTATCCCCTGTGTATTTATACCTGTGTATTTATACCTGTGTTCTCTGTTTGTCTGTTGCCAGTTCGTCTTGTTTGTCAAGTCAATCAGCGTTTTTGTCTCAGCTCCTGCTTCTCCCCAGTCTCTCTTTTTCTCGCCCTCCTGGTTTTGACCCTCCTGTCTCTGAGCCAGCCTGCCTGACTACTCTGCCTGCCCCTGACCTTGAGCCTGCCTACCGTCCTGTGCCTTTGCCCCACCTCTGGATTACCGACCTCTGCCTGCCCGGACCCTGATCCTGCCTGCCATTCTGTACCTTTCCCCCACTACTCTGGTTATCGACTCCTTTCTGCCTTGACCTGTCGTTTGCCTGCCCTGTTGCTGTAATGAAACTTGTTACTCCGACACAGTCTGCATCTGGGCCTTACCTTCAAACCTGATAGTATGAATTGGCCATGACTGACCCAGCAGACCTGGGCCAGCTGCATGACACCATCTCCTCCCAAGGAGCCACCATTGGGAGACACAAGGAACTGCTTTGTGGCCGAATGGAGGGGGTCCAAACGTTGTCTGAACTCCGTGACCGGGCATTGGACAGTTTGCTGGAGCAATTCCGTGGGTTGCCTGGGAGGCAGCCTACCACGGTGGTAGCCATACAGTAAGACAGCTGCTAACAGCGCCGTCTCATCGGCCACTCCACCTTCTCGGGATCCCCGTTTACCCCCCGGGACGCTTCAATGGAGAGTCGAGAACCTGACAGAAGTTTATAGCTCAATGTGCCCTCATTCAGCCCTCCTCCTTCCCCTCGAATCACTCCAAGATAGCCTATCTCATCACGCTGATGTCCGGGAGGGCACTCACCTGGGCTACTGCTGTATGGGAACAACAGTTGGCCATATGTGTTAGTCTGGAGGGGTTCGTGGGAAGGTGAAGAAGGTTTTTCACACCCTGTTCTCTGGGAGAGAAGCTTCCCGGAAGCTAATCGAGCTTCGGCAGGACTCCTGCAGTGTGGCCGACTATGCGGTGTATTTCCGCACGTTGGCGCCGGAGAGTGCTTGGAACCAGGAAGCACTGTTCGATATGTTCCTGCACGGCATCTCGGTGGAGGTCAAGGATGAGCTTGCTGCTCGGGAGTTTCCAACGGATCTTGATTCCCTCATCGCTTTGACCATCTGAATCGATGGTGACTACGGGAAGGATGGAGGGAAAGAAATTCAACTTTGCTCGCACGTCCAGGGATTCCACATTGCCTCCGAGACATCCCGGAGGTCCCCGATGAGCCCGTTGCCGAGAGAAACTGAGGCTTCCCGACCTTCCCCGAGAGTCACCGAAGACAGTGAGTCACCGCTTCCCGAGTCTATGCAACTAGGTGGTACTGGGCTATCGTCAGCGGAACGGCAATACAGGATCAACACGAAGAGTTGTCTGTATTGCGGGACTCTTGGTAATTTTATGTCCTCTTGTCCTTTAAGAAGATCAGGCTCACTGGTAGGAGCGAGAACTCTGGTGGGTCATGTGGAGAACTTTCCTGCTTCCCTTGAGCACACCCCTGTTAATGCCATTCTGCTGTGGGGAAACCAGTCTAAATCTCTCTGGGTCCTCTTTGACTCTGGGGCCGATGAAAGTTTTTTGACGCCACCCATGCTTCCGAGCTGAATCTCCCCACTCAGCCTCTCTCCACTCCCATGGAGGTTAGAGTGTTGGATGGGTGCTCTATAGGCCGGGTCACTCATATTACCACTCCCATCAACCTACGGGTGTCAGAAAATCACAGTGAGACTAATCAATTCCTAGTCATCAAGATTCCCGTGGTATTGAGATTCTCCTGGCTCCAGCGACACAATGCCCTCATCAACTGGTCTACTGGTGCCATCATCGGCTGGAGTCCGTTCTGCTACGCCCAGTGTCTGAAGTCAGCGCAGCCTGCCCTGTGATGTCTTCCTGGGGGCTCGGAAGGCGCCCCGGACATCTCCGCCATTCCCGCAGAGTACCAGAACCTTCGGGAGGTGTTCAGCAAGGCCCAGGCCACTTCGCTTCTGCCGCACCGACCATATGACTGCGGGATGGACATTCTCCCTAGCACCACTCCGCCCCGGGGACGACTGTACTTGCTGTCAGGACCGGAGACCAAGGCTATGGACACCTACATCGGGGACTCCCTAGCTGCAGGATTTATATGTCCTTCGTCCTCTCCCGCTGGCACAGGGTTCCTCTTTGTGGAGAAGAAGGACAAGACCCTGCGCCCGTGCATCGACTACCGGGGACTCAATGACATAATGGTGAAGAACTGCTACCCGCTACCACTCATCTCCTCGGCCTTCGAGCCGCTCCAGGGGGCCAACGTGTTTTCCAACCTGGATCTACGGAATGCCTACCTCCTGGTGCAGATACAGGAGGGGGATGAGTGGAAGACAGCCTTTAACATGATCATGATGATAGCGTTGACATGTGGCAACCTTTGCACCTGTTACTTTGGAGGGGGATTGGTACATGAATGCTAGAACCTAGGCCAAGATAACAAAAAGGGCCTCAATGAATGAGTGGTCCTTCACCCCCTGCTAAGATATTGACATTTTACTCATTATGGACATTATCCAACAAATCCAGAACAAGAAAACAGTGATTCTGAGCCTGAAGTAGACTTGTTTGTTGCAGTGTTTATCTTTCCAATGCATTATCACATTTTGTGAAATCTACCAGAAGCAAAACAATTTGTGAAGAACCTCATTTCATAACTTAATGAGCCATATCATTACACTGATTCTTGATTTGCTCACACGTTGACGCGTTTGCTCATGGTTCATGATAACAGTAATACATTTTCTTATTATTCTTTGCACATGCCAGATGCCCTTTTTGTTCAAGTGTGCATGTACTCTTGTGTATGTACTGTATATATTTGTGTGCACTTGTGTATGCACAACCCTGCCTGACCATCTGTGTGTCAAATGACCTCACTCCTCCCTCCCCTCCGCCACCCCTGAAGCGTATAAGGTCTGGTCAGTCTGGTCAGTGGACAGACAAACCCAGACACAGACACAGAGCCAGTCTCGGCATGCCTTCCTGGGTAGAACAGAACAGATGTTACCATGTCTGGCCTAGTTCTTCTCAGGAGACATATGTGGGCCTGACTGGCCAAGCTGTTCTGGGGTCATCTTTTTCCAGGATGGGCCACTCATGAGGTCAAAGCCATACAAGCCCAGCAGCCGCTGCATCCTAAATGACAACCTATTCCGTGTACAGTGCGCTACTTTTGACCAGAGCCTTATGGCCCAAAAGTAGCTGACATTATAGGGAAGTGGGTGCCATTTGGGACACACCCAGCCGTTCAGGCAGCTCAATATGCCTCTATGTTGGTTGGATCAAATGAGGTGATGAAGAGAATGAGCTAATGAGGAGAAATTATTTGGACTTTAGAAAAGTCTTTATTAGTGTATTGCAGAATTAGGTAGTCATCCTTAAAATATGAAATTTCGAAAAATGGAAATGCATGCAAGCTTATATTTGTTTTATAAAGCTTGTTAGCCCTGGAAAGAACTCATGAAACAAACCTTAAGAGGTGCCCTGGAGCCACAAACACTAGAAATAAGCGTAATCCTTTTTATTCCACAATATATGAACCTCTTCTCAGTTAATAAAGACTTAAAAAGTTTACCAGCAGGGAATGATTTTGCAATATGCATCGTGACCCCCTCACTTATTCTAAAAGCCTGCATCTATAGTGGATGGAGGCACATTAAATTGCTATTCATAAAGCCCTTAAAGGACTTGGTAACAGAGGAAGAAAACGCTGGCCTCCACACTCCCGCAATAAAATCATCTTCTGCCAAAAGTCATTTCATAAAATGGCAGCGATAAAGAGATAGACTGCTCTTTATTGTTTTTAGATTGCAGACACTTTGCGAACTCTCCTCTCGCCGGTGTCCGGGATAATGTAAATATTTCAGCGCTATGTGCCCGGTAATACATTAAACAGATATATAAGTCCAATAAAGCTGCATAACTGTTTGTGCCCGGCCTCCCCTAAGGGGCCAAACACTGTAGTAGGAGGGAATATTCCTCACTCAGCTGAAGTGGAAGACAGTGAGGCCAATTCAGACAAATGGGGCCATACTTTTATTAGGGGGGGGGTGGGGGGGGGGGGGGTCAAATGCCACCATGAAAGCTGCTCGTATACAATACATTTAAAATTCTGTTGATATTGTCTCAGGGAAGTAATTTTAAAAGAACTTAGGCTCAGATTTTTTTTGTTGGTCAGTTATATTTAAATTCAAACAGTGCACGCCTGTTCATTTTTAACAAAGAACGAAAGAGTAATGCATTTATTTGAAGTCACTATCGGTGAACACCACCTCATATCCACAGCACACAACAGACAAGGAAATTGTAATTCAACATGAGCAGCATTGTAAACGTACAACCAGAAGATGCACACACATTTAGAAAATGAGAACGGAAGGGAGTATTTAGATGAACTTATGGCTGGCACATGACATCTGTTTTAATCTGGCTAACAAACGGGGAAAGTAGCCATGGTAGCCATTAATACCAACATATTTAACTTAGCCAGCCCGCTCTGTCTTCACGGCATGACAGATACTATAAAGTAGCCCATGTACCTTTTTAAATGTTAGATAACACTTTATTTGATGGGGGTATACGTAAGGCATTATTTACTCCTTTATGAAACCATTTTGGAGAGCTCTGTAGTATAACGTATAGTATAGTATACTCTGGAACAAGGTACATCAGTAGTAGTCCTTCTGTCAATCTCCCCTCCCACATGTCACCCAGATGAATGGAAAATAAATGGAGGGAGAAGAAAGAAAATAAAATTGCACAAAATAAACCCTGTGAGACTCCCCTGGGCATTGTTGGCTGTCTTAAATGATTAGAGAAAAAGGAAAACACACAGGAGAGATTTACAGGTGTATGCCTTGACCCCCCCCCATCCATTTTCCCTAGGGGCTCCATTGTGACCCTAAAATTGCCAATATTGAAGCTCAGTGGGGTGAATAGGATGGGGACTGGGGGGTGAAGACTAGACAACCAAAGCTTTTGTTCTCCTCTTCTCCTCCTCTCCCCTCATAGAGACAGAAGGGGAAAAATGAAAAAATAATAATCTCACGCTTTCTGATGTGGGCTTAAATGCTCGATTGCTTTGCCGATCACGTTGCTGCTCCCATCATCTTTCCCCCGCGACTCAAAGACAAATCTGGGCCGCGGCGTGCACGCCAACGCCAGCTCAAGCGTGATGAATGATGCTCCCGTCTCGACGGGTCCCTGTCGCTGCATGTTCAAGTGGATGGGATTGAATTTAACCATAGAAATGACAGACCATTCTTTTGGGCTCGGGCAGGCTACATGAATGGTTTGTGGTAACGGACAATGACGAGGGTAGTGCAGTGATTTATGTGTCCTAGGGAAGCACCAGTGATTCTGGAAGGGGAGAAAGGGAAGGCCACCTCTGTCATAAACAGGATCAGTTGGTGAACCCACTTCTGGTCCCATTTCCTCCTTTCCTTCACCAGCTGATCTTCCTGTTGGATTAGGCAACCTCTACCTTCTCCTCCCCTAAGGGTACATTTCCATCACACACAGACTTCATCATCAATGGCTGACAGTGTTGGTTAAAATAATCAACCGCATGGTAGTTGACTGTCCGAGCTACACAGCTTTGACCCATTTGAACGCTTCAGCACATTGTTTCTTCTTTCCACAGGTATTTATTACGGGAGTCTATGGCCTGTCAGTGCAAAGTGAATGAAACGGGGATAAACAAACCTGAATTTGTCCAATCGACACTCTTGTTTGCAACTGTTAAACTAATGATTACGTCCTAGATCAGCTAGATGCAGGCAAGAGTGTGCAAGGCGGTATTGAATTTGTCAATGGCTGTCATCTTGATTACTCAAATCTCTCTCGAACTGTGCACCTACATAGGCTAGGTTGTAGCAACCGCATGATGGGTATTGGGAAAATTGTAGAATCATGTAGTAGCCTATCGATGATACATTGAGCTGGGTGAAAAGAATGTGAATGACAGTCATCCAATATGCTGTAGTAGAAATAAGGCCATGCTCAATAAAAAAATCTTCGTCCTCCCTCATCTCAAATGGCACCGACCGCCACTGGCATAGGTGTAATTTTATCATGCAAGATTAAGTTATATGCAAGTATCTCAAGTTAGGTATTGCCTCAAGTGCGTGCCATTTTAGAAACACACCATAAAGGACACACAACCTTCACCATCACCAACAGAGCAGCTGAAAGTGGACTTGGCATGCCAGCTCAGGGCTGTCTAGCACTGATGAGGAAAAAGGAAACGGAAGCCTCTGGAACAATTGCAGGGTTAAGAGGGCGAGACACCCGGGAGGGATAAAGACTTTGTTCTGCACTATCTACACTTGAGCAGGCATCTCCCCAGACTTTCACCAGGCCACGGACCAGACCCAAGTCAGCTTGGCTTCCAATCAATCCACTCTACTCAAGTCCTGGATGGACCAACAAATAAAATTACGACTTCCTCCCTCGCCAGTTCCAAATCAGCCACGATAGGCTCAGTCAATACCTCAACCCCTCAGTCTCCTCCTCCTCTTTACCCTCATCTCTCTCCTCTCCCACTCTCTCACTAAATCGTTAAGACCATTGTAGTGGAGAAGAATGCAATGAAATCTCCTCTTGATAATTAACCAAGATCCCGTCCCCAAACTGCGTCTCCGTTGATTACATAAACGGCCATTACGAGGGTGGCAATAAATATTCATGAGTCATGAACGGTTTTAAGATGGTAGTCATTGTCTTTTGTTTTGTCATTTTTTGGGGGGGCTGCATCTTTTGGCTGCAACTGATTAACACACAGTTGGGGAAATGAAGTCCCAATTTCAACCTCAAAGTAAAGTGATTTAGCCCACTAATCAACACTTTGTTGCCGCCTCTTTGTAGTAGTCTATTTAATCTATTTGTTTGCTTTCGTTTTGTATCTGAGCTCTTTTGTTTTCCTTGTTGTCAGCTTTTGTTATTGACAATCTAGTTTGTTTCCCCTGTCTTGTCCTCATCACATTCTCAGTCGTTGCAAATTTGTCCGAATAAATTTGTCAGACTAAATGTGTCCGTTCAGTTAGTTTTTCTCAAGAGAATGCTATCATCAAAGGTGACTTTAAAAGCTCTACAGAACGACATAGCTGACACTTTTCCTTGCAGAACACAATTATAAATATAACTTTTAATAAAAACCTCAAACTTGTATTAGTTTACAGAATGAAAATATACTTAACACACAAACAACACACAGACACACACACTCACGGATATAAGCAATATCCTTGGAGAACTTAAATGTTTTGGGAGACGGGGCCTCAGTAGATCATAAAATAAGGGAAGATAATCAATCTTGTGTGTTGTGACCAGATAGTGTCAATGCTGAGATCTCTCAAGAAGACTTTACAGAGGCAGCAAACAGAGCAGAACGGAAATAAAGAGAGAAAGAGAGAGAGGGTGAATAGAGATAAGACACAGAGAGAGAAAGAAATGAGAGACAGAAAGAGAGATAGAAAGGAGAGAGGCAGAGAGAGAACACCGTTAATGATAAAAGACTGCCCGTTCACAGTGCGATAAATTGCAAGATGACACAAGTCACAGCACAACAAAAGGGGGAACATTGGATGGGGACCCTTCACTGAGAAATGAATGAGTTCATACTGGGAAGAATAGTCTACCTAAACCAACCCTGTGCCCAGTTACCCAAGCACACCGGGATTAAGACGGAACAGCATTTCGGGGTGGAAGCAGTGTCCCAAGCGATTATTGTGACACTTTTCTCAGTGTTTTGATGTCCTTTTGCAGCCAATCTTTCCCCTCATATTTCAACATAAACCTTGTACGGAAGAAAATGATTACACAACATTACGGAACCATTTATATTATTTTGATTCTATTGAAAACCCTGATTAAAGTGGGGGTGATTTCTCCTCTTTTCTACTCATTGCTCCTCATTTACACTGAGTATACCAAACATTAGGAACACCTTCCTAATATTGAGTTGCAGCCCCCCATTTTGCCCTCAAAACAGCCTCAATTGTGTAATTGGGGCTCCTGAGTGGCCCCAATTACACAATGGGTGGCCCCCGCCACTGAGTGGCCCCCGCCACTTTCTCCTGAGTGGCGCAGCGGTCTAAGGCACTGCATCTCAGTGCAAGAGGTGTCATTACAGTCCCTTGTTCGAAACCAGGCTGTATCACATCCGGCTGTGATTGGGAGTCCCATAGGGTGGCGCACAATTAGCCCAGCATCGTCCAAGTTTGGCTGGGGTAGGCCGTCATTGAAAATAAGAATTTGTTCTTTTAACTACCTAGTTAAATAAAGGTTAAACAAAAAAATATATATATATAATTTGCCACTCAGCTAAGAACAAATGCTTATTTTCAATGATGGGCTAGGAACAGTGGGTTAACTGCCTTGTTCAAGGGCAGAACGTCAGATTTTTACTTTGTCAGCTTGGGGATTTGATCTTGCAACCTTTCGCTTATTAGCCCAACGCAAGTCGAAACCACAAGGTTTACAAGGTATCGAAAGCATCCCACAGGAATGCTGGCCCATGTTGACTCCAATGCTTCCCACAGTTGTGTCAAGTTGGCTGGATGTCCTTTGAGTGGTGGACCATTCTTGATACACACGGGAAACTATTGAGCGTGAAAAACCCAGGAGCATTGCAGTTCTTGACACAAAACCTGGCACCTACTACCATACCCCACTCATAGGCACTTCAATATTTTGTCTTGACCATTCACCCTCTGAATGGCACACATACACAATCTATATCTCAATTTTCTCAAGGCTTAAAAATCCTTCTTCAACCGGTCTTCTGCCCTTTATCTACATTGATTGATGTGGATTTAACAAGTGACATCAATAAAAGATCATAGCTTTCACCTGGATTCACCTGGTCAATCCATGTCATGGAAAGAGCAGGTGTTCTTAAGGTTTTGTATACACCGTGTACTTTGTAATTGTGTGAATATCAGGCTCGTCATCAGAATACTCCCAGATGATGATTTAGCTCTCCCTGGAGAGGGATCGACATATTGAACCGCTCGTCAAACAAATCAAATGCTCCCCCATCCGACAGAACGTTTGATCTCTTGTAGCAGATCAGCTCCCACTAACAGCCCAGCGCACAGACAGACTGACACTGAAAGGCTTCTCGCGGCGTGTGCCCTCTCGTTTGATTTCCCTTTCATCTGTCAGAAAACACATTTTGTATTCAGAGAATCAAATAGTGACATTTCCTTTAATGTTTAATGTCTCCTGCCCTATCATCCTAATAGCATGCTGATGAACCTGTATGTCATCCTACTCAATAAACTGGTGTGTAATGGCAATGGTGACAGCAGCGTTGTAGACACTGTTTCAGAAAATAATTCAATTCATCTCAAAAGTGTTTGTCTTTTGTCTTTGCATTACAATGCTTTGGAGTTGTCAGTAGGGCAGCTTGTGATAACATTGATGCCTTAGATTTTCTAAACCCATTGTTTTCTCTAAAATTACTGTAGGAAATAGAAAGAAGTCTAGAGTATTATTGTCAGGAACAAAACACATTGCAATAGATTGAAATGTCCATTTCTGATTTAATCAGATACCCTACATTTAATTACACATCATTTCAAAACCTTATTTCATAGAGAATGTTACAAACTGGACTACTTTTAGTAATTTACTTGAAGAAATCGAAATTGGGTCTGAATAGGCATTTTACATTTGGTCTTAATTCAATGTGCTTGTCTTTAACTAGCCTTCCCCAAAAGTCAGACTCTTCCCACACCACAACACATTTTTCTCAGCTTCAAAATAATCTGCATGCACCACATTTTATGTGGTAATCCTTCGATAATATTCTCCAGACGTGCCCAGAGGGAACTGTTTGTAACGATACTCTAAATCCTCCTCCTCCTCAGACGAGGAGAGGAGAGAGGGATCTGAAGACCAATATGCAGCGAGGTATGATGACATGATTTATTGATTTAAATAAGACACGACATAGACAGAAAACGAACTATACTTGAATAACTACAAAACAACAAACGACGTAGACGCACCTGAACATAAGAACTTACGTATAACGAAGAACGCATGAAAACAGGAACAGACTACATAAACCGAACAAACAAAACCGAAACAGTCCCATGTGGCGTAACATCACACAGACACAGGAGACAACCACCCACAAACAAACAGTGTGAAAACACCTACCTTAATATGGCTCTCAATCAGAGGAAATGAAAACCACCTGCCTCTAATTGAGAGCCATATCAGGTCACCCTTAAACCAACATAGAAACAGAAAACATAGACTGCCCACCCAAACTCACGTCCTGACCAGCTAACACATACACAAACTAACAGAAAACAGGTCAGGAACGTGACATAACCCCCCCCTCAAGGTGCGTACTCCGAACGCACCACCAAAAGTCTAGGGGAGGGTCTGGGTGGGCATCTGACCACGGTGGTGGCTCCGGCTCCGGACGCTGTCCCAATCCCACCATAATAAATCCCCGCTTCTGTGTCTTCCTCAAGGTGGCGACCCTCGCCACCGACCTTGGACTGGGAACCCTAGACATGGGTCCCGCTGGATTTAGGGGCCGCCCCGGACTGAGGGACGGCAGCCCCGGACTGAGGGACAACACCGGGACAAGGGGCAACACCGGGACAAGGGGCAGGTCCCGGCTGATAAACTCTGGCAGATCCTGGCTGGCTGGCGGATCCTGGCTGGACGGCTCTGAAGGCTGGTCCTGGCTGGACGGCTCTGAAGGCTGATCCGGTCTGGCGGAAGGCTCTGGCTGATCCGGTCTGGCGGAAGGCTCTGGCTGATCCGGTCTGGCGGAAGGCTCTGGCTGATCCGGTCTGGCGGAAGGCTCTGGCTGATCCGGTCTGGCGGAAGGCTCTGGCTGATCCGGTCTGGCGGAAGGCTCTGGCTGATCCGGTCTGGCGGAAGGCTCTGGCTGATCCGGTCTGGCGGAAGGCTCTGGCTGATCCGGTCTGGCGGAAGGCTCTGGCGGCTCCGGTCTGGCGGAAGGCTCTGGCGGCTCCTGTCTGGCTGACGGCTCTGTAGGCTCTTGGCAGACGGGCGGCTCTGTAGGCTCTTGGCAGACGGGCGGCTTTGCAGGCTCATGGCAGACGGGCAGCTTTGCAGGCTCATGGCAGACGGGCAGTTCAGGCGCCGCTGGGCAGACGGGCAGTTCAGGCGCCGCTGGGCAGACGGGCAGTTCAGGCGCCGCTGGGCAGACGGGCAGTTCAGGCGCCGCTGGGCAGACGGGCAGTTCAGGCGCCGCTGGGCAGACGGGCAGTTCAGGCGCCGCTGGGCAGACGGGCAGTTCAGGCGCCGCTGGGCAGACGGGCAGTTCAGGCACAGCTGGGCAGACGGGCAGTTCAGGCACAGCTGGGCAGACGGGCACACCTGTAGGGAGGAGACGGAGAGACAGCCTGGTGCGTGGGGCTGCCACAGGACCCACCAGACTGGAGAAACCTACAGGAGGCTTGATGTTAAAAGGCACCTGAAGGACCGGGCTGTGGGGGAGCACTGGAGCTCTGGTGCGCAGCCTTGGCACCACTCCCCCATGCTGGCATACTACTTCAGCCCGTACCCTCCAGAGTGCAGGCACAGGTTGAACCGGGCTGTGGATGAGCACTGGAGATCTAGTGCCTACTACGCGCACTTCTCCCTTAGGCTCCACTCCCACATTTGCCCGGTACGAGCGGAGCGTAGGCATAGGACGCACTGCACCCTCCCAGCGCCCCGGAGACACAGCACGCAGAGCCGGCGCAGGATACCCTGGACCGAAACTGCGTACCGGAGACCAGACGCGCTGAGCAGGCACAATACGCCCCGGCTGGATGCCCACACTCACTTGACACTTTCGGGGGGCTGCCCTATAGCGCACCAGGCTATGGGCACGCACTGGCGACACCGTGCGCTTAACCGCATAACACGGTGCCTGACCAGTGACGCGTTGCTTATAATAAGCACGAGGAGTGCGCTCAGGTCTGCTACCTGGCTTAGCCACACTCCTCTCTAGCCCCCCCCCAAAAAATTTCTGGGGTTGCCTCTCGTACCTGTCCCGCTGCCGTGCTGCCTCCTCAAATCGCCGCCGCTCAGCACTCGCTTCCTCCAGCTCAGCTTTGGGGCGGCGATACTCCCCAGCCTGTGCCCAGGGTCCTTCTCCATTCAAGATCTCCTCCCATGTCCATGAATCCTGGGATTTCTGCGGTTGCTTTCGCTGCCCTTTTCCCCGCTGCTTGGTTCTGGTAATTTGGTGGGTGGTTCTGTAACGATACTCTAAATCCTCCTCCTCCTCAGACGAGGAGAGGAGAGAGGGATCTGAAGACCAATATGCAGCGAGGTATGATGACATGATTTATTGATTTAAATAAGACACGACATAGACAGAAAACGAACTATACTTGAATAACTACAAAACAACAAACGACGTAGACGCACCTGAACATAAGAACTTACGTATAACGAAGAACGCATGAAAACAGGAACAGACTACATAAACCGAACAAACAAAACCGAAACAGTCCCATGTGGCGTAACATCACACAGACACAGGAGACAACCACCCACAAACAAACAGTGTGAAAACACCTACCTTAATATGGCTCTCAATCAGAGGAAATGAAAACCACCTGCCTCTAATTGAGAGCCATATCAGGTCACCCTTAAACCAACATAGAAACAGAAAACATAGACTGCCCACCCAAACTCACGTCCTGACCAGCTAACACATACACAAACTAACAGAAAACAGGTCAGGAACGTGACACTGTTGATATGCTGTCAATTCTTAATTCTAGATTCTTTATTTTACATGTCTTTCGCATATTTACAGATACAAATATGAAGAAAGCATTTATCCACAATCTGCTCTAGACAAGTCCAGTCCTGGAGTGTCTCAACAAAATGAAACCAGAATATTTAGGTTGACTTAATCCAGTATTCCAGATAAAAGAAACCCAGCTTCAGAAGCATCTGCAATCACCACGTTGTGTAGTTATCCTTAGATATATTCTCCAGACTTATTCAGAGGGAATAATTGATACGCTGTACATTTTTATTCTAGATAACATTTTATTGAAAAATCTGCCAAAAATGCACTTTAGATACATCTTCAGTATTTTACAGATAGAAACAAGCTAAGCGTCAGTATAGAGACAAAGTAGAGTCGCAATTCAATGGCTCAGACATAAGAGGAATGTGGCAGGGTCTACAGTCAATCACGGACTACAAAAAGAAAACCAGCCCCGTCGCGGACACCCAATGTCTTTGCTCCCAGACAAACTAAACAACTTCTTTGCTTGGTCTCGACCCCGCCCTGTGCAACTGGGTCCTGGACTTTCTGACGGGCCTCCCCCAGGTGGTGAGGGTAGGAAACAACATCTCCACCCTGCTGATCCTCAACACTGGGGACCCACAAGGGTGTATTCTCAGCCCTCTCCTGTACTCCCTGTTCATCCATGACTGCGTGGCCATGCACGCCTCCAACTCAATCATCAAGTTTGCAGACGACACTACAGTGGTAGGCTTGATTACCAAAAACGACGAGACGGCCTACAGGGAGGAGGTGAGGGCCCTCGGAGTGTGGTGTCAGGAAAACAACCTCACACTCAACGTCAACAAATCAAAGGAGATGATCGTGGACTTCAGGAAACAGCAGAGGGAGCACCTCCTACATCAACAGGACAGTAGTGGAGAGGGTGGAAAGTTTTAAGTTCCTCGGCGTACACATCACGGACAAACTGAAATGGTCCACCCACACAGACAGCATGGTGAAGAAGGCGCAACAGTGCATCTTCAACCTCAGAAGGCTGAAGAAATGTGGCTTATCACCAAAAACACTCACAAACTTTTACAGATGCACAATCGAGAGCATCCTGTCGGGCTGCATCCCCGCCTGGTACGGCAACTGCTCCGCCCACGACCGCAAGGCTCTCCAGAGGGTAGTGAGGTCTGCAGAACGCATCATCGGGGGAAAACTACATGCCCTCCAAGACACCTACACCACCCGATGTCACAGGAAGGCCAAAAAGATCATCAAGGACAACAACCACCCGAGCCACTGCCTGTTCACCCCACTATCATCCAGAAGGCGAGGTCAGTACAGGTGCATCAAAGCTGGGACCAAGAGACTGAAAAACAGCTTCTATCTCAAGGCCATCAGACTGTTAAACAGCCATCACTAACATTGAGTGGCTGCTGCCAACAGCCTTCATTTCTCAGAACAAGAATAGACTGACGAGTTTCATAAGAAAGTGCTTTGTTTCTGGCCATTTTGAGGCTGTAATCGAACCCACAAATGCTGATGCTTCAGATATTCAACCAGTCTAAAGAAGGCCAGTTTAATTGCTTCTTTATTCAGAACAACAGTTTTCAGCTGTGCTAACATAATTGCAAAAGGGTTTTCTAATGATCAATTAGATAAACTTGGATTAGCTAACACAACGTGACATGGAACACAGGAGTGATGGTTGCTGATAATAGGCCTCTGTATGATGCCTATGTAGATATTCCAGTAAACATCTGCCGTTTCCAGCTACAAAAGTAATTTACAACATTAGCAATTTCTACCCTGTATTCTGATCAATTTGATGTTATTTTAATGGACAAATAATTATTTCAAAAACAAGGACATTTCTAATTGAACCCGAACTTTTGAACAGTAGTGTATTTAAAACTAATAAAAGTAATAAAAAGTTGTGTTTTGTTTACAGTGGGACCAGGTGATTTTGTGTTAGCAAGACAGAAATTTCGGTGCATATATGTGCCTCCTGTCAAATACATATTGAGTAAATAAAAAGGCGATCGAGACACAGTTAAAGACACAATTAAATGGGATAAATCGTCTGTCAGACGTTTTCGTTTCATTTTTACCCATCATACTTCAGTAAAATTAATCTGCTAAAAAAGGACCATTTCTAAAATGCTGCATTTCTGAAATCTCATTGCTGACTGACAGTTTGAAGAAGGTAGATTAATTTTGCCAAAGATATGATGGGGTCTTGTTGTCATTGGAGTGGGAAATGAGGATGTCAAAGCCTATTTGTCAACGTGGTAAAATAGCTCTCATCTCAAGTTTCTGCTCTCCCCTCACTCACTGTACAGCTGTCTGTCCTCTTCGTTTAGTCTGATAACAATCTCTCACTTTGAAATAGAGTCAAGATGATTTCTGGTTTGTTAAATGAATATTAGGCCCATCCAGAGACAAACCTAACATGTGCTTGACGGGCATTTTAAAAGGCAAAAACTACACCATAACAAACAAAGGGAAGTGAAGAAAAAAAACATGTTGGTATTGCTAATGAATGTAGCATGGCTAATACTAGACAGAAAACGCTACAAAGATCAATGTGGAAGAGGAATACGTATCAAGCACTACACTCCATGAACTACTCGATCAACAAAAATAGTTCTATAAAGATCTAATAGATCTGCAGGAAAATAACCGTAAGTCCTTCCTGCAACTCTCTACGGTTCTACCAACAAAAGGGTTGATGATCTGTTTGAAGATGTAACGGAATTTAAACATCGTTTGGAATTTACGTAGTAGGAGGAGAAGGAGCTAAAGGGCGCAATTTTTTGTCCATACAACACTTGACAAGCACTCTTCCAAAGGAGACTACCTCGAAAACTAATCGAGGCGCAATAACATTTTAATCGATGGAAGTGAGTATGTAAAGACTGAAACTTGGCATGACACAGAAGTCAAGGCCGAGAAACTCCTGGCAGATCAACTCAAACTGGACCCGAAACTCATCGAGTTGTATAGGGCGCTTAGGAATGGCACTTTCTTGCCGTGGACAGCACAGATCTATAGTGGTAAAACTTTTCAGGTTCAAAGACAAGGAGGAGATTCTCAGGAGAGCTAAGTGCCTGAATGGAGCCAAAATCTTCCTCAATGAAGACTTCTCTGAAAAGGTATGCCTCAAAAGAAAGGAACTACTGCCACGACTAATTGAAGAACGAAAGAAAGGCAACATCGCATAGCTGAAGTATGATCAGTTGTTTGTTCACCCGCTCTAACGTAGGCCTATGGCAATTGACTCACTCCGCTATAGTCGACTGATTTGAAACACACACGCACACACGCACGCACACACACCCACACGTACACACACACCGCACATACATATTTGTTCTACGTTGTTCATGTGTTTCACCTAACTTCATGAACAAAAACACACATTGCTCTAAATGCCATAACCCTCTGAAGTCTTCAGTGGTGTTATGTGGACTGTGTCAATGTGCATTCCATAGGAAGTGCACCTCCATTGATTGAACTAACACCAATGTATGGCTGTATTGGACATGTGAGGCATGCACTTCTATGTTTCTGTTCCACTCTCTGGATGATTCCGACTGTGTATCTCTCTTAGTTGGGCAGAATGTCAACCCTGGTAACATGGTCTTTAAGCCATTAGATATCAATGAAGCAAATTATAAATATAATGATTGTGTTGATCAATAGTCACATTTCCTGAAATTTACACGAGATGAGTCTATCACTTGTGATTACTATAATGTTAAGCAATTTAATAACCTGTATAGAAGTTTATCTAATTCCAAGACAAGCTTATTTTCTACCTTTCATTTGAACGTTTGCAGTCTTCCTAAAACATCACGACCGCCTTGTTCATTGTATGTCTTCTCTCAATCATGAATTTTCAGTTGCCCTTTCAGGAACATGGTTGACTGAAGAGACAACCATGTTCATGACATGTCTCCTTATAAAGCTGTTCACCACTGTAGAATGTCAAGAGTGGGCGGAGGAGTGTCCATTTTTGTTCATAAACGTTTTCAATTCCTCGAACTTACATCTGATAACATTGATATTGAATATATTTTCATAGAAATTCCCTCCTGTTGATTTTTTGGGTGTTTAAAAAAGTGGTAAATGGCTGCATCTATGGGCCACTCGATTCTGACATTGGTAGTTTAATTGATATCCTTGCAAAAACCTTGGATTTGATTAATAAGGAAGATAAAATGTGTTTTCTATTGGGTGATTACAACATACATTTATTTAAAAGTGAGAACCATTCACTGACATCTGACTTTTTCAATACTTTATACTCCAGCTATCTGTATCCCCTCATCTATAAGTCTATAGGAGTAACCACTTCATCTGTCACCCTTATTAATAGTGTTTTTTACAAATTCTTTGAATACTGTGGCTAATACAGGTGTACTTTATTCTGACATTTCTGACCACTTTCCAATGTTCCACTTCTCTTTGGCAGCTGGAAATGAACAGATGTAAATGATTAGTAGCATTAAAGGTAGAATATTTAACAAAAATAATTGTGAGCGCTTTAAGACGTTGATTGATGATAATTCATAGGAAAACGTTTATAGTCAGGCCAATGTGGAGTCTGCTTTCCAGACTTTTCTCACATCTTTCAACTCTGTATTTCACCACTGCTTTCCCTTAGTTAAACCATGTAAGAGAGCAGCAGAAGGGTCCTGGAAAACTTGGTTTACAACTGGTCTCAAAAAGTTGTATAAAAATTTCTCCCAAATCCCTCTCCCCTGAAGTCTGCAAATTACAAAAAATATACGAACCAATCTATTCACCTACTTCGGATATGCAAATAACTTTCTTTTACTAACATATTCCAAGAATCTTTAAATAATATAAAGTAAACTTGGAAAAGCACCAATCAACAGTTGAATAAGAGAAAGGCATCTACAACGATCCAATTTCAATGTATTGTTGGAAATTTGATCTATAGTGATACTGATTTTATTTCATATAACTTTAATAACTTTCTGGTGAATGTGGGTTATTCTCTGTCAAAGAAAATAGAGAAAATTTATGGAAATCTCTTAGATTACATTAACTAAGGGAATTTCCCTTCTCTGCATCAGTTTGATCCTCCTGATGTAATTGAGGTGATGGAGGTAATTGGTAACTTAAAAATATCAGCAGCAGGTCACGATGAGATTGGTTCCTCTTTGGTGATTTCAGTGTCTTCCTCGATTAATGAGCCTGTAACATATATCTTCAACAAATCAATGCAAACTGGTATTGTTCCTAAAGATTTGAAATTTGCCAAAGTTATCCCCCTATATAAATCTGGGGATCCAAGATATTTGACCAATTATCACCCAATATCTGTACAACCACGTTTCTCTAAATTCCTAGAAAAATTGAACTGTAAGAGAATGATGAAATAGTTAAATGGACACTGTATTCTATATGAGCACCAATATGGTTTTCATAAAACGACTCCAGAGATACAGTTGAAGTCGGAAGTTTACATACACCTTAGCCAAATACATTTAAACTCAGTTTTTCACAATTCCTGACATTTAGGGCAGTTAGGATCACCACTTTATTTTAAGAATGTGAAATGTCAGAATAATAGTAGAGATAATTTATTTCAGCTTTTATTTCTTTCATCACATTCCCAGTGGGTCAGAAGTTTACATAAACTCAATTAGTATTTGGTGGCGTTGCCTTTAAATTGTTTAACTTGGGGCAAATGTTTTGGGTAGCCTTCCAGAAGCTTCCCACAATAAGTTGAGTGAATTTTGGACCATTCCTCCTGACAGAGCTGGTCGAACTGAGTCAGGTTTGTAGGCTTCCTTGCTCGCATACGATTTTTCAGCTCTGCCCACACATTTTCTATAGGATTGAGGTCAGGGCTCACTCCAATACCTTGACTTTGTTGTCCTCAAGCCATTTTGACACAACTTTGGAAGTATGCTTGGGGTCATTGTCCAGTTGGAAGACCCATTTGCGACCAAGCTTTAACTTCCTGACTGATGTCTTGAAATGTTGCTTCAATATATCCACATAATATTCTTTCCTCATGATGCCATCTAGTTTGTGAAGTGCACCAGGCCCTCCTGCAGCAAACACCCCCACAACATGATGCTGCCACCCCAGTGCTTCACAGTTGGGATGGTGTTCTTCGGCTTGCAAGCTTCCCCCTTTTTCCTCCAAACATAACGATGGTCAGTATGACCAAACAGTTCTATTTTTGTTTCCTCAGACCAGAGGACATTTCTCCAAAAAGTACGATCTTTGTCCCCATGTGCAGTTGCAAACCGTAGTCTGGCTTTTTTTGGGCAGTTTTGGAGCAGTGTCTTCTTCCTTGCTGAGTGGCCTTTCAGGTTATGTTGATATAGGACTTGTTTTACTGTGGATATAGAGACTTTTGTACCTGTTTCCCCCAGCATCTTCACAAGGTCCTTTGCTGTTGTTCTGGGATTGATTCGCACTTTTCGCATTAAAGTATGTTCATCTCTAGGAGACAGAACGTGTTTCCTTCCTGAGCAGTATGACGGCTGCGTGGTTCCATGGTGTTTATACTTGCGTACTATTGTTTGTATAGATGAACGTGGTACCTTCAGGCGTTTGGAAATTGCTCCCAAGGATGAACCAGACTTGTGGCAGTCTACAAAACATTTTTGGAGGTCTTGGCTGATTTATTTTGATTTTCCCATGATGTCAAGCAAAGAGGCACTGAGTTTGAAGGTAAGCCTTGAAATACATCCACAGGTACACTTCCAATTGACTCAAATGATGTCACTTAGCCTATCAGAAGCCTCTAAAGCCATGACATAATTTTCTGGAATTTTCCAAGCTGTTTAAAGGCACAGCAACTTAGTGTATGTAAACGTCTGACCCACTGGAATTGTGATACAGTGAATTATAAGTGAAATAATCTGTCTGTAAACAATTGTTGGAAAAATTACTTTTGTCATGCACAAAGTAGATGTCCTAACCGACTTGCCAAAACTATGGTTTGTTCACAAGAAATGTGTAGAGTGGTTGACAAACAAGTTTTAATGACTCCAACCTAAGTGTATGTAAACTTCCAACTTCAACTGTCTCTTTTGCAACTTGTGGATACATTTTTTACAGCCCTGAACAATAGAAATACACTCTTGGCATCTTTTTAGATTTTTCCAAAGCATTTGACACGGTTGATCATTAAATCTTATTTTCTAAATTGCTTTATCACGGTTTTCATGATTATACATATGATTGGTTATATAGTTATGTTTATGATAGAGAACAATTTGTTTATGCAAACGGCTGTGCATCTTCCAGCGCCAAGATATCCTGTGTCGTGCCACAGGGTTCGATAATTGGACCTTTGTTATTCATAATCTATATCAATGACCTTGGTGCTGTGTCTTCTACTGTACTTCCCATTCTCTTTGCTGATGATACCAATTTGATTTTATCACACAACAATTTAGATTTTTATTTATTAATGAAGCCAACTCAGGCATAGCCAAATCACCTGTATGTTTGCATATGTTTTTTTATTTATATTTTAATGTTAAAAAAATCTAACGTTATTGTATTCACTAGTAAGCATAAGAAATATTGTTTAAAAAAAAGAAAATCCAAAAAAGATCATGAATCTCAATTGGTGGGAATGAAATGGAACAAGTCACATCCACTAGATTCTTGTTGAATTGATGAAAAGTTATCCTGGAAAGATCATATTAAATTTGTGTGCAGCAAATTGATTAAATCTGTTGGAATTATCAGAAAGATTAGTGGTTTGCTTCGTCAGTCTTGCTTCCTAACTCTATACTATAGCCTCATTTAACCATATCTCATTCACTGTAATATTGTCTGGGCCAGTACATATGCCTCCTACCTACACAAATTACTCATCATACAAAACACATTTGCAAGACTAGCCACCTCCTCTAATTACCTGGCTCCATCTGCACCTTTGTTTCAGAAACTCAATATCTATTAACTCAATATCTATTTATGATATTAATATATGCCAATTATGCACTTTCATCTACAAATACTCATAACTCCCAGACAGTTTACCTAAACTCTTCTATGGATTCTACCAGGTGAATTCCAAAATCCTTCCATACTGAACAAAAATATAAACGCAACATGTACAGTGTTTGTCTCATGTTTCATGAGCTGAAGAAAAGATCACAGAAATGTTCCCTACTGACAAATGCGTATTTCTCTCAAATGTTGTGCACACCTTGTTAACATCCATGTTAGTGAGCATTTTTCCTTTGCCAAAATAATCCATCCACCTTAAAGGTGTGGCATTTCAAGAAATTGATTAAACAGCATGATCATTACACAGGCGCACCTTCTGCTCATAACAACAAGAGGTACATCTAAAATGTGCACTTTTGTCACACAACGCCATGCCATATTTTCCTTGAGGGAGCATACAATTGGAATGCCGACTGCAGGAATTTTATGTTTATTTCACTACCCTTAGCCGCCTCCAACGTCGTTTTAGAGAATTTGGCAGTACATCCAACAGGCCTCACAACAGCAGACCACATGTAACCACGCGAGCCCAGGACCTCCACATCTGGCTTCTTCACCTGTATGACTGTCTGAGTCCAGCCACCCAGACAGCTGATGAAACTGAGTAGGATTTTTGTTTGTAATAAAGCCCTTTTGTGGGGAAAATCTCATTCTGATTGGCTGGGCCTGGATCCCCAGTGGGTGGGCCTGGCTCCCGAGTAGGTGGGCCCCTGTCCTCCTGGGCCCACCCACGGCTGCGCCCCTGCCCATCATGTCAAATCTATAGATTTGGCTCTAATGAATTAATTTCAATTGACTGATTTCCTTATATGAACTGTATCTCAGTAAAATTGTTGAAATTGTTGTATGTTGCATTTATATTTTTGTTCAGTATATATAACACAAGACACTGCGATAACGTTCACCCACGTAGTCAATTCTCTATCAGATACAGAGGTACCACACTCTGGAATGCTTATCTTCACATTGCCAAAACATCATCATCCCTCAATAACTTCAAGCGAAGACTGGGGGTCAGCCTGATGAACCAAACTACTCAGTAATCTCCTCAATAGCCTAACTCTTACACACGAACATGCACACATACATAACATTGTATTGCATTTTTTAAATAATTAGTAGCTTCTGTTATGTTTTAACAAACCTTTTTTATTTTTGTACTTATGTACTTTATATTGTTTCTTTGTGTGATGTGGTTTTCATATACTGTAAGCCCTTGGGCTTCCAACCACACCTGCACACCGCTTTTTTTTTCTCTGTATTGTCTGTCAGTTGTTTTCTTTGGTGTAAATAAATAAATAAAATGCTTTTCAATAAATGTAATATAGTTCTTTCCAGGAAATGTGTTCACAAAACAGACAACGGCAGATAGAGCAACCAAGGACTTCTAAACCTCCCAAAGCACTGTATTCCAACCAAACAGAGTTAGTCACCTCCTCTCCTCTACCACAGCCCAGATACCTCGTTCACCTCTCCTTCCTCCTCTTCTCTGATTTATCTAGCAGCGTGGAGGAAGAGGATTTACTCTCTCCCTCTCTCCTACGCCAAGCTCTGTTCTCCCATAAGAGCCCGGGAAGGTTCACCTTGCCAGTGAATGAGCTCAGATGAAAAGCTAAAAGAGCACATTAACTCATCAATAAGAGGCCACGGAGATGAAAACGCTTGTCAACACCCTGGATGGAAATAACAGATTGTGTAATGTAGTCGCTCCATGGTATGGTAGTGAGGTCACAAAGTCACATTGTGGTCTCTCCATGGTATGGTAGTGAGGTCACAAAGTCACATTGTGGTCGCTCCATGGTATGGTAGTGAGGTCACAAAGTCACATTGTGGTCGCTCCATGGTATGGTAGTGAGGTCACAAAGTCACATTGTGGTCGCTCCATGGTATGGTAGTGAGGTCACAAAGTCACATTGTGGTCGCTCCATGGTATGGTAGTGAGGTCACAAAGTCACATTGTGGTCGCTCCATGGTATGGTAGTGAGGTCACAAAGTCACATTGTGGTCGCTCCATGGTATGGTAGTGAGGTCACAAAGTCACATTGTGGTCGAGTGCAAGCGAGACTTTGAGGTTGGGGAGTGTATAGGGTCAGGGCCCTGGTTGACCTAGCTGCGTGCTAACTGTAGCTATGTCAGGATCAGTGCCCACCCCCTCCCCACGGGATGGTTAAGCTAATGTAAGCTAATGTGATTAGCATGAGGTTGTAAGTAACATGAAAATTTCCCAGGACATAGACATATCTGATATTGGCAGAAAGCTTACATTTTTGTTAATCTAACTGCACTGTCCAATTTACAGTAGCTATTACATTGAAATAATGCCATGTTATTGTTTGAGGAGAGTGCACAAATATAAACTTGAAAAGTTGAAAATGCCGAGCAGTTGCTGTACCAGGCGGTGATGCAACCGGTCAGGATGCTCTCAATGGTGCAGCTGTAGAACCTTTTGAAGATCTGGGGACCCATGCCAAATCTTTTCAGTCTCTTGAGGGGGAGGAGGGGGATTGAGGGGGCCCCGTTTTTAGGTTCAGTGTGGCGGATGTGTTGTTACCTACCCATGGAAAACAGAAAGGAGAACACTGCACACCGCTGCTCATGCTCCCAGGAGATATTTATTTACAACGTTTCAACCCTTTGGTCTTCATCAGGCATCCATATCCCAGGTGGGGGTGTAAGGTCCTATATATAGCGACAGTACTCAGTGACATCACTTCCTGAAACAAGAGGTAATACATGTATAACGTATTTTCACAATATTAACATTCAATGTATCAAAATATATGATTATACACATAGAATGTGATAAATATTTATAGTAATATACATACACATACAATATTCAATTAGGATTCAAAAAACACAATTGAAACTATAAAAACGGTTTCAAGTCAAACTCCTCGTTAAGGCCAAGAGGAGACAGTGTGTTCAGCCTGTGGATCCTTCTTCCCTTTGAAGAAGTTTCCTCTCAATGTCCCCTCCCCTGCATGACATCTTGACCATTTCTATTCCAATGTATCTCAGAGAACTAATAGGATGTCCAGCTTGTACAAAATGAGCAGCAACCAGATTTTTTGTCTCACCTATCAGTATATTGTTGCGGTGCTTGCTGATCAGTGTCTTAAGGCTTCTATGGGTTTTTCAACATGTAAAGGACATTTCAACATGTAAATAACATTGGTGGCCATGCAGGTAATCAGGCCTTTGACCTTAAATCTTTGTCCTGTACGAGGGTGGGTAAATGAGTTGTATTTGTACGTAAAATCAGCATTGAGCACATTGGCCACATTTGTAATAACCCTCCGGAACCATTTCCAAAAAAAGTTTCCCTGTTCTCTGGTGGGTAATCAGATTTAACCACAATATCTCTCACGTCTGGAGGTCTTTTAAAAACCATACTTAAAACCATATTTAAAAATGTGTTTCAATTGTGGGTCAGTATCAACAATGTACCGCTGCTTCCTGATAATGTCCTTAAATGTCTTCCCCAATGGTGAGTATTGGTTAAGAATTATGGGACATGTTCTGCTTTTTCTTTTACTTTTTGGTTTTAGGCTTTCCAACTGTGTTAATCCTTCAAAACGATCATTGGCATGTTTTACCCAATTGTCTTTGTACCCCCTTTCCTTAAATCTGTGTGTGGGGTCTGTGGGCTGTTTCAGATAAGCAGCATCAGAGCTGCATATTCTTCTGATACGATGGAATTGAGGTTTTGTCCTTAAGAACCATCACATCAAGAAAACTGATTTGTGATAGGTCATAGTTAAAGGTGAAGGTTTAGATAAGCATGGAATTCCAAAAGGTATTCCTGGGTGCCTGTATAGATCACGAAAATGTCATCCAAATATCTCCAAATTAGGAGAAAATTGGAGAGAAAAAGGTCTGGATTCAGCACCACCTGCTTTTCAAACATACCTAGATATGGGTTAGTTTAATTAGGGGCCATAGTGCTCCCCATCGCTGTCCCTCTGGTCTGGAGGAGGAGGTCTCCTCTGAAGGGAAATTAGTTGGAGGTTAGTACCAGTTCAGCCAAGTCCACAATACAATTGATGCTGGGTAGAGCATTAGGGGGCCATTCATTGAGGTAGAACATGAGGGCCTCTTGGCCGCCCTGATGGGGAATGTTAGTATATAGACTGGTGACATCAAAAGTGCACAGAATAGAATTTTCAGGTATATGGTTCACAGATTAAAAAAGATGTATAAAATCAATAGAGTCTCTAGTATACGTGGGGAGGGAGATTGCCCAGGGTTTTACAAAATAGTTTACAAAGGTAGAGATATTCTCTGTCATAGATCCATTACTACTCACAATGGGCCTGCCTGGTTTAGGCGGTGTCATGCTCTTGTGAATTTTGGATAGAGCGTGTATGACAGGTGTGGTTGGGCAGTCAACTTTCATACACTCATATTCTGTCTTTGTAATTAACTTCTTCATTCAAAAATGTAGACAATGTATCATGGATCAGAGACTTGAATTGATTAGTAGGGACCTTTGTGAGTCTTTTGTAAAATTCATCATCAGGAAGTTGTCTCAGAATTTCCTTTTCATAGTCTGCTGCATTTAGTATCACGATTGCACCTCTTTGTCAGCGGGTTTTATACTGATACTGGAGTCCTTTTTCAGTTCCATAAGATATTCTTTCTCTGCTTTGGACATATTTTGGAATTTCTTTCTTAGCCAGGAGATTATGTACATCTTTCTCAACTTGGCGGCAATATGTTTCAAGAGAGGGATTTCTCAGTAAATATGTATTTGCTCTTGTCATGTCCTCAGGACGAGAGTCAAGTTCATTGTCATTGAGGTTATCAATGTGAAAAACATTAGCACTGTTTCATGTCTGGTTACTAATAGCGTTCAATAGATTAACATTGGCAGGTGCATAGGGAGCAACCCTATTACCAAAAAACTGTTACCTACCCTTACCACCTGGGGGCGGCCCGTCAGGAAGTCCAGAATTCAGTTGCAGAGGGAGGTGTTTAGTTGCAGGGTCCTTAGCTTAGTTATGAGCTTTGAGGGCACTATGGTGTTGAATGCTGAGCTGTATTCAATGAATAGCATTCTCACATAGTTGTTCCTTTTGTCAAGGTGTGAAAGGGCAGTGTGGAGTGCAATAGAGAGTGCATCATCTGTGGATCTGTGGAGGCGGTATGCAAATTGGAGTGGGTCTAGAGTTTCTGGGATAATGGTGTTGATGTGAGCCATGACCAGCCTTTCAAAGAACTCCATGGCTAAAGACATGAGAGCTACTGGTCGGTAGTCATTTAGGCAGGTTACCTTAGTGTTATTGGGCACAGGGACTATTGTGATCTGCTTGAAACATTTTGGTATTACAGACTCAGACAGGGAGAGGTTGAAAATGTAAATGTTGACCTGTTTGAAGGTCTTACTCACATCGGCTGCGGAGAGCTTGGTCACATAGTCGTCCGGAACACCTGATGCTCTCATGCATGTTTCAGAGTTACTTGCTTCGAAGCGAGAATAGAAGTTATTTAGCTCGTCTGGTAGGCTCGTGTCACTGGGCAGCTCTTGGCCGTGCTTCTCTTTGTAGTCTGTAATTGTTTGCAAGCCCTGCCACATCCGACAAGCGTCGGAGCCAGTGTAGTAAGATTCGATCTTGGAGGGCATAGCTGGATTTCTTATAAGTTTCTGGGCTAGAGTCCCGCTCCTTGAAAGCAGTAGCTCTACCTTTTTAGCTCAGTGCTGATGTTGCCTGTAATCCATGGCTTCTGGTTGGGGTATGTACGTATAGTCACTGTGGGGACGACGTCATCGATGCACTTATTGATGAAGCCAGTGACTGATGTGGTGTACACAATGCCATCGGAAGAATCCGGAACATATTCCAGTCTTTGCTAGCAAAACAGTCCTGTAGTTTAGCATTTGCTTCATCTGACCACTTTTTAATGACCGAGTCACTGGTCGTTCCTGCTTAAATTTTTACTTGTAAACAGGAATCAGGAGGATAGAGTTATGGTCAAATTTGTCAAATGGAGGGCAAGGGAAAGCTTAGTACATGTCTTTGTGTGTGGAGTAAAAGTGGTCTAGAGTTTTTTTCACTCAGGTTGTACATTTAACATGTTGATAGAAATATGGTAAAATTGATTTAAGACTTCCCTGCATTAAAGTCCCCGTCCACTAGGAGCGCCGCCTCTGGATGAGCGTTTTCCTGTTTTCTTATGGCGGTATACTGCTAATTGAGTGCGGTCTTAGTGCCAGCATTGGTCTGTGGTTGTATATAGACAGCTATGAAAAATACAGATGAAAACTTTCTAGGTAGATAGTGTGGTCTACAGCTTATCATGAGATACTCTACATCAGAGAGCAAAACCTCGAGACTTCCTTAGATATCGTGCACCAGCTGTTGTTTACCAATATACATAGACTGCCACCCCTTGTCTTACCAGAGGCTGCTGTTCTGTCCTGCCGATAGAGTGTATAACCCGCCAGCTGTATGTTATTCCTGTCGTTGTTCAGCCACTACTCGGTTAAACATAAGATATTACAGTTTTTAATGTCCCATTGGTAGGATATGCATGCTTTTAGTTTGACCCATTTATTTTCCAGCTATTTTACATTGGCTAAAGGCAGATTAGCCACTCATCCCCTGATCATCACAAGGCACCCCGATCTCCTTCTGCGAAATCTCCGCCTTTTTCTCCAGGAAATGACAGAGATGAGGGCCTGTTCGGGTGTTTGGAGTAAATCCTTCTTATCCGACTCCTTAAAGAAAAAGTATTTGTCCAATTCAAGGTGAGTAATCGCTGTTCTGATGTCCAGAAGCTCTTTTCGGTCATAGGAGACGGTAGCAGCAACATTATGTACAAAATAAGTTACAAACTATTGGAAAAAACAAACAAAAATGCATGGTTGGTTAACCAGTTGAGAATATAGGGGGTGCTGTTTCGCATTAGCATAATTTGCTCTACAGATTAAACTGCCTAGTACTCAATTCTTGCTCGTACAATATGCATAGTATTGTTATTATTGGATAGAAAACACTCTCTAGTTTCTATAGCCGTTTGAATTATGTCTCTGAGTGGAACAGAACTCATTCTACAGCACTTTTCCTCCCAGTGAGTGAGTTTTCAGAACTCTTGGCCTCTGGTTCCAGATCAGTTTTAAAGCCACTGTAAATCCTATGAGGATACAAACACTGCCCACGCCTTCCTCTAGATGTCAGTAAGTGGTGACAATTTGAATGGAGTCGATTGCGCAATCATGGCCTCTATAAATCACCAAATACCGGAAGTAGCGTTCTTTTGGACTCTGCGCTCAACGCAAGAAGGACATCTGACTGGCCTTTTTCCAAGCCTTGGTTTAGCCAGTAATATAGCGTCGGTCATGTTTTTACTCGTTATAGGTGTTAGAAACATCATAAGGTAGTTAATTTAAACCGTTTTATAGCAATTTATATCCGTTTAGTGCGATTTTGAGGCATTTCTATGTGATGCACTTTGAAGAGCCGGGCACGTTTTGGGGTCCCGGTCGAACGTTAGTGGGCATTTCGACGGACAGAGGGCATCTTTCGACCAAAAGAAGATTAGACCCAAGAAAGGATACATTGCCCAAGATTCTGATGGAAGATCACCTCATAGTAAGAAATATTTAAGATGATAAATCGTTGTTCTGTGGAAAATTTTAAACGCATATTCCGCCATTTTGTTTGGTATAGCTTCGCTTGGCGAACCCTGTATTGCACAGTAAGGATAATTTTAGAAATGTAATTCAGCGATTGCATTAAGAACTAATTTGTCTTTCGATAGCTGTCCAACTTATATTTTTTTTGTCAAGTTTATGAATAGATATCCATGAGACAAGATCACTGTGAAAGATGGCGACCAACTTTTTCAGGCTAGTTTTGCTAGTATTGTCATTGTATAACCACGTTTTTTTATGGCTAAATATGCACATTTTCGAACAAACTCTATATGTATGTTGTAATATGATGTTACAGGAGTGTCATCGGAAGAATTCTGAGAAGGTTAGTGAAAAAATTAATATATTTTGGCGATGATAACGATATCGCTCTCTTTGGCTTGAATCAATGGTCGGGTAACGTTTGCATATGTGGTATGCTAATATAACGATTTATTGTGTTTTCGCTGTAAAACACTTAGAACATCTGAAATATTGTCTGAATTCACAAGATCTGTGTCTTTCCATTGCTATGTGCTGTGTATTTCTAAGAAATGTTTTATGATGAGTAAATTGGTAAAACACGTTGCTCTCTGTAGTAATTCTAGTCGCTTTGGTGAGATTTGTGATGGTGGCTGCAATGGCAAACTATGATTTATACCTGAAATATGCACATTTTTCTAACAAAACCTATCCTATACCATAAATATGTTATCAGACTGTCATCTGATGAGGTTTTTTCTTGGTTAGTGGCTATCAATATCTTAGTTTAGCCGAATTGGTGATAGCTACTGGTGGAGAGAAAAAATGGTGGACAAAGAAAAATGGTGTCTTTTGCTAACGTGTTTAGCTAATAGATTTACATATTGTGTCTTCCCTGTAAAACATTTTAAAAATCTGAAATGGTGGCTTTATTCACAAGATCTGTATCTGTCATTAGGTGTCTTGGACTTGTGATTTAATGATATTTAGATGCTACTATTTAATTGTGACGCTATGCTAGATGCTAATCAGTGTGGGGGGGGGGGGGGGGGGGGGTGCTCCCGGATCCGGGGTTGAGGCTCGTGAAAGGTTAATAAAATGGCAGCCATCCTCTCCGACGCCATTCAGAACAGTGTAGGTGTTTTTCTCTCTTACCCCTAACTCTTCAGGATACAGGATTCATCTGAGTAGAGTTTTGCAGCAATATCCAATGGTACAGTTTTGCCTCTGCCGTCACCACTGCTGTGTGGTGATCTTTTATCTGCAATTGATTGAATTTAGTCCTTTGACTCCTGCACCAACTCTTACTCTGACAAACAGATGAGTGATGGCCATTTACAATTTATTCACCACATAGGATGAAGCTGCTTTCAACCCAGACATATTTCTACTACCCTGAGCATCTCTTCACACTTTCACGTTCTTCTCTTGCTATCAATTAAGCTGAATGCCACCAGTTCATCAATCAGTTAAGTTAATTGGGCTTCAATTAGATAGCTTATATCCGTGATACATTAAATTAGATTTTCTACCAGAACACAAAGTTTTGTCAAATTTAGTTGTAATTAGGTGTGCATCGCTGGGCAACAAAATCCTGCTAATTTGGGAAAAAATTGCATTGTCAGCATTTTACCATTAGCTAAAGCTTGTGTGCTAAATTCTACATTAAAAATATCATCGAGCCTGTTTTCATTATAGTTGCCTGTTACTCCAAAAATTGGATTAAGGTTATGTGGGTGGGAATGGGGAAACTAATCATCATGTAAATCAATCTCCATTACCTTTTCTGAATGTATAATGGCCAGAGTAACCTTTGGAATAATCCTGTTAAATTGTACCTAAGAAATTTCAATGAAGGAGATTTCTTGGACGAGTTAAAGGGTATTTGGGGTATCTTTTCCTTTCGAGTCGAATGGGGGGTGAAACTCTCAGAGGAGTTGAGATGGGAAGGAGGGGGAATCGTAATAATTTGATAAATAAACAAGAGGCCCTGCAATGTTTCCAGTACTCAGGCTGAGAGAGAGAGGCAAAGAGAGAGAGAGCGAGCCTGGGGCGAGGATTCGTCTTGTCAAAGTGAGACCTTTAACTGGGTCCTGAATTCTGTCTACACGATTCTTTCACACTCTTACACCATTTCAATCTGCGGTTTGGTCTGTGGGTTGGGTGTGTATGGGAGACTTGTAGCATGTCGTCAGTTGACATGGGCTTAAACCCTGAATTTGAGACAGGCATGTGAAGCACTAGGCAGTGGGACGTCTTTGTGGAGACTGGGGTTTTCATCGACTGTTAACTATTCCAGACAGGTAGTTGTCTTTTGAGGTAGTATTCCTAGGCTCAGTACATTGCCCAAGTCCCTCAGGATAAAATAGGCAAATGCATAAAAGGAGGCAGCGCTTGTTGTGCTAGGGGTGCTCAGAGGTACTTTTCCAAATGAAAATATTTGTGTTAAAAGCTCTTTGGAGATGATACATTGCATAATGATGACTCCATAACTCTAGGTCTCTAGCCATTTTCATACTGTCCAGGTCACATATTTGGAGCCTTTTGGATTGCATAAGCAATTCTCTGTTCCCCAATGAGTTATTTATTAACATGCTTACCTGAATAATCAGCAGGACCAGGAAAGATTGGGGTGTTACAATGCATTTTATTATCTCTTAATTAGGTAACCCAAACCACTTGTCGAATTACTTTCTCAAACCTCACAGTTAACAATTCTTCTTTGAGACAATATAGAACGATACACTCAAGCCTTCTTCAAAAAGAACCCCCAAAACTAAAGTAAGATAGGAATTATCCTTCCCTTTCTATGCCACCATTCCACATAAAGCAATTGTGGTCCACTACAACACATTCATAATGACCCCACTTTATTCTCAGAATGTGCTCTTTTCAAGCACATTTCATCTCTTCAGCATTTTCTCCTCAGAAGACATTCTGTTGCTTTGGTACCACTTTGGTGGGATGATTTTAATTAACACGCTTCAAATGGGTTTCCAACTCAAAGCAGACCATTCTGATGACAAATGCTTAAATAATTTCCGTTGCGTTCAAAGCTAAAGCTAATGTATCCTTGGCCCAAACGACTTTACTGGTGTCTCTTTGAGAAGCAGAAAGAGGTGAAGTCTGGAAATGTTTGATAAGGCTCTGTAACAGTAATAATACCATTTTCAGAAAGCTCATTAATTGAGAGTTTGCGAGTAATTGTCACGTATCCTGCGGGCTGACGATGTTGCTAATGCTGACAACTGTCAAACTGACAAACAACGAGTTGTGGAATATGGATTTTCTTCCTTGCGTGTGTTAATAACCGCCATCGGAGCATTGCCAAAGGAAACTGTCAAGATGGAATCAGTGATAAAATGTTAACATGTGACAAACGGCACCTGCCCGGGAGAATAACAATTCAATTTAAAATTGAATTTGTAAGACTTTCACAAACACATTTCTTAAGCTCAGCCGGAGGGGAAGTAATATTGATTAAGGAGAGAAGAACAGGTTGAATGTTTTTCTTTACTTCTTCTTCATCAGTTGTGGGCCACACACATTTTTATTGGAGGTTTAGGAGTCTCTCACTGGCCTCCTACTACATATAACTTGATTTGGGAACCCCAAAGTTAGACTGAGCAATGTTTTCAAACATGGCACCCTTGGGTAAAATGATATCTACATGTTAATACTGGCATAATAGGATTTGTATTGGTGGTCTTTTCACATCCCAGATACGCATCAAACGGCGTACTGTAGTTAGTTGGCTTCTCCGTCATTGAAAGCCCTTAGTTAAACAATGCCTTTTAACTAACCTTCTACATGACAAATACATGTGTCAATGTTCCACTAATAAGCTCAAGCCATGGTTTGGACGAGGTCCTTAATTGGCTAAATAACTGGCTAGTCCCTGACCCTTAACCTCTCTTTGCCCTTCTCTGTTCGGCCTCATCACTTTAATTGCAAAACCCTCCAAAAACTTCACGAGGAGACTATGACACCGTGAGCTATGATCTTCACGCAATGGAGAACGATCCAATGGTGTGCCGTTTCAGGGACACTCTCTCTCTCTCCTGGCGTCCTGTCATCCCCCAGACACCAGGTGGTGTCGAGGCAGCCCGCAGAATGCAAATGCCTTCCCAACAATGCTTCAAACGCTAGGATTCCCCATTTGTCATACACTATGTTCATTACCCACTGCTTTGTGCCCAGAATTAGTGTCGGAACAAGACATCCTGGCTGTGTGATGAATCCTGTCGCCGCCTCCATTGACACTTGCTGCAGATTGAAGGCTTTCCTATCCTTCCCTCCCCCCCTCTTCGCCTCCTCTATGTCCTTCACATCTCTGTGCCTCTGTTCTTTATTTTTCACCCAGAAATATTAGTCAACAAAGCTCGGCGGCGGCGGCGAGGCCCTAACCACACCTCGGAGGACGCCACCTTCCAGATGGTGCACTAATGTTGCGCTAGATATCAAGGTGTTCCAACTCATCATAATAAGAGGAATCTGTCGCTTCAACTGTCATTGAGTTATAACCTTCCCACTGTAACACAGCATTTTACCGGATGTGTGCGGCTGCTATAATGCTCCCACAACCTTGTCATAAGGACACCAGAATGACATGTCTTGATAGATGAAATGGTCTGAAAAGTTCCATGGGTCATGACTGCAATTTAAGGGCTGTGAGTAAATGCCACATCATGCCATAACATGAGTTAAGCCATGACTGTGTTGTCAAAGTGATATGGCAATGCAACTCTAATCATTTCACTACAGTGCATTCGGAAATAATTAATTTTTTTCCTTATCAATCTACACACAATACCCCATATTGACAAAGCAAGAACATCTTTTTAGAAATGTTTGCAAATGTATTAAAAATAAAAAACAGAAATACCTTATTTACATAAGTATGCAAACCCTTTGCTATGAGACTCAAAATTGAGCTCAGGTGCGTCCTGTTTCCACTGATCATCCTTGATATGTTTCTAAAACTCGATTGGAGTCCACCTGTGGTAAATTCCATTTGATTGGACATAATTTGGAAGGGCACACATCTGTCTGTATACTGTAAGGCCCCACAGTTGATAGTGCATGTCAGAGCAAAAATCAAGCTATGAGGTTGAAGGAATTGTCCGTAGAGCTCCGAGACAGGTATAGTATAGGCACAGATCTGTTAAAGCGTACCAAAATATTTTTGCAGCATTGAAGGTCCCCAAGAACACAGTGGCCTCCATCATTCTTAAATGGAAGACGTTCGTAACTACCAATATTCTTTCTAGAGCTGGCTTCCCGGCCAAACTGAGCAATCGGGGGAGAAGGGCCTTGGTCAGGGAGGTGACCAAGAACCCGATGGTCACTCTGACAGAGCTCCAGAGTTCCTCTGTGGAGATGGGAGAACCTTCCAGAAGTACAACCATCTCTGCATCACTCCACCAATCAGGCCTTTATGGTAGAGTGGCCAGACGGAAACCACTGCTCAGTAAAAGGCACAACAGTCCGGTTGGACTTTGCCAAAAGGCACCTAAAGGACTGAAGAAACAAGATTCTTTGGTCTGATGAAACCAAGAATAAACTCTTTGGCCTGAAATCTAAGCGTCACGTCTGGAGGTAACCAGGCACCGCTCATCACCTGGTCAATACCATCCCTACGGTGAGGCATGGTGGTACTGTCACGTTCCTGACCTGTTTTCCCTTGTTTTGTATTTATTTAGTATGGTCAGGGCGTGAGTTGGGTGGGTTGTCTATGTGTGATTTTCTATGTTGGGATTTTTGTGTTCGGCCTGGTATGATTCTTAATCAGAGGCAGCTGTCAATCGTTGTCCCTGATTGAGAATCATACTTAGGCAGCCTGGGTTTCACATGTGTTTTGGGGGGTGTTTGTCTACCGTGTTAGTGTTTTCACCACACGGTACTGTTTCGGTTTTCTGCACTTCGTTTATTGTTTTGTAGTTCAGTGTTCAGTTTCGGTTTTAATAAATCATCATGAGCACGAACCACTCTGCATATTGGTCCGATCCTTCTCGCATCTCCTCGTCCGATGAGGAGGACGAAATAGACAATCGTTACAGGTACAGTAGCAACATCATGCTGTGGGGACATTTTTCAGTGACAGGGACTGGGAGACTAATCAGGATCGAGGGAAAGATGAACGCAGCAAAGTACAGAGTGATCCTTGATGAAAACCTGCTCCAGTACCCTCAGGACCTCAGACTGGGGAAAAAGTGAAGGGTGAATACTTTCCGAATGCACTGTATATGCTTGAAATTACCATAAAATGGTAATTCAAACAGGTGAAACTATCCTACACAGAACAAGTGTTCTTATATAGTTTGGTTAGAACTATCTCTCATCCAGCCTCCATAAATTAACCACTAACATGACATACCTGATATTACAATGCAATTGTATGTAGCGACACAACATGGCTTAGTTCAACAACTGGCTTTGATCAGTTTAGGCATTCATGTGACAGATGTCATGCTGTGTCTATAATAGCATTATGGGGATCATCATTTATGGTGTGACACCATAGACATCTCATATGTCTTACTTATGTCAAGTATAATGCCAGAAAAAATATGGCTAATTTTACATTGCGTAGGCCTATCTCTAATTTTCCAAATGTAACAGTTATTTTACCCAGCAAGGCTTATGTGTGTGTGTGTGATTGTGTGCGTGCATGCGTATTTTGTGTGAGTGCATGTGTGCATGCATGCAGGGCCGGATTAAGAAATCATAGTCCCCGGGGCTTTGTTTTTTTATTGGTTCTGCAGACAGATTAGTCTTCTCTTTTCAGCAGTAGGCATTTGCTTTCCAAATTGTATGTTTTTCCAGCGATTGTATTTTGAAATTTGCGAAAGGCAAACTGACAGCCGCAACCAACCATAGAAATATAATCCATAGATGGCAGTTCCCATTCAAGTCAGGACTGGCAGCCATTGCTAGAGTACCCATGAGTTTAACAGTCAATTTACCAACAGAAGAGGTTCAAAAACCTTTCTATGAATTATATGTCTCTGGCCATAACACAACAAGCTGTTCTAGATTTGGCGCGCATGCTGCCCAATTGCGGCCTTCCCGAAATTAGGTATACTGGTAATTGCCAATATAACAGAAACACTTGAGTAAATGAGAGATTCAATATGTTATGGTGTGGGGTGCATTTTCCTGGCATGGTTTAGGTCCACTTGTAGAATCTAAGCCAAGGCGCATTGAAGCTGTTCTGGCAGCTCGTGGTGGCCCAACGCCTTATTAAGACGCTTTATGTTGGTGTTTCCTTTATTATGTCAGTTACCTGTATGCTCTTGTGATAAAACTTAATCCACAGTTATTTTTTAGAATCTATTGATCCTCTGTGGCTAAATGATGCTCTCTGGTGTATTTTGAACATTGAGAGCGGGCTAAAAAATAAAAATATATAACATTAATCTGGCCTTGCGCGCATGCCTGCGTGTGTGTGGGTGGTTGCATGCATGTGTGCTTCTGTGTGTGTGCACTCATATGTTTGTGTGTCCTCTCCCTGAAGGACTCACTCTGTAGAGATGTCTCCTCTGTTCCTGAAGTAATCTAGGAGCCACGGATGGGCCGGTCAAAGATGTCAGAGGAGGCTGAGGGCAAAGAGAGAGCCGGAGAGAATCTTTGGACAATACAACCAGACACCCTTCACTTCCGCCTTCATGACAATAGGTCACATATTTTCTTAACCTGACACCAGTGACATGTATTTCTGCAGGCTGTCCTGAGACAAATGCCTCCTGTAATGAATGCAAAGCTGAGATGTCAACGTTCTGTCACCAGAAGGAGACAGCAGCCCCACCCTCCCCATCAGGAGGACGCCGTACAATGTCCCTCCCCCTTCCCTTCCATAATTGGTTTTACCGACCTCTGCCGTGCCCAATACTTCACGCTTCGCACAACATCACCCAACATCACCCAACATCAGCTGTCAAACAATGTTACTCATCAACATGCGTCCAGAGCAACATGGACGTCTCCCATCTCCCGCCACCCCCACTGGTGTAACAAACAGCTCCAGTTGCCATGACGATAAGAGTGATAACATCTGTGGTTGGCGTGGTGATGACCCTGTTGATGGTCTAATGAGAGGGTGCGTTTGATAAACAGCCGTCAGATTGAACAGAGAACACGGGACGACATGAAGATAATGAAGAACAATGACTGGAGGAGAAATAAACACGTTCAACAGCCAAGGGTTGCAGAGAATCTGCAGACAATTTGATTTGATTTTACCAGGATCCCCATTAGCCGCCGCCAATGGCGACAGCTAGTCTTACTGGGGTCTGACCTATAACGAAAAATATATTACAGAAAAATGACATTACAATTTACATATAAAAATATGAACATACAGTGTGTGTGCATCTGTCAGTACACATGCATGTCAGTACATACACACAACAAGTAGGTCACATGGGGGAGAGGCATTGTGCTGTAAGGTGTTGTTTTATTCGTTTAAAAAAAAAACAGGTTTACTGTTCACTTGCCCTATATAAGATGGAAGGGTGTTCCATGCACTCATGGCTCTATATAATACTGCATGTTTCCTTAAATTTGTTCTGGACCTGGGGACTGTGAAAAGACCCCTACTGGCATGTCTGGTGGGGTAAGGGTGTGTGTCAGTGCTGTGTGTAAGTTGACTATGCAAACAATTTGGAATTTCCAACACATGAATGTTTCTTATAAAAACAAGAAGTGACGCAGTCAGTCTTTCCTCAACTCTTTGCCAAGAGAGACTGGCATGCATAGAATTAATTTTAGCCCTCTGATTACAATGAAGAACAAGACGTCCTGCTCTGTTCTGGACCACTTGCAACTTAACTAGTTATGTCTTCGTAATGCTTGACTATATGACTGGACAATAAGCAAGATAAGTTAAAACTAGAGCCTGACCATAATTATATCATCCTGATTCCTGCTTACAAACAAAAACTAAAGCAGGAAGCACCAGTGACTCGGTCAATAAGAATGTGATCAGATGAAGCAGATGCTAAGCCACATGATTGTTTTGCTAGCACAGACTGGAATATGTTCCGGGATTCTTCCGATGGCATTGAGAAGTACATCACATCAGTCACTGGCTTCATCAATAAGTGCATCGATGACGTCGTCCCCACAGTGACTATACGTACCCCAACCAGAAGCCATGGATTACAGGCAACATCATAACTGAGCTAAAGGGTAGAGCTGCCGCAGGACTAGCTTCGAGGCAAGTAACACTGAAGCATGCGTGCATGAGAGCATCAGCTGTTCCGGACGACTGAGTGATCACGCCCTCTGTAGCCGATGTGAGTAAGACCTTTAAACAGGTCAACATTCACAAGGCCGCAGGACCAGACGGATTACCAGGATCTGTACTCCGAACATGCGCTGGCCAACTGGCAAGTGTCTTCGCTGGCATTTTCAACCTGTCCCTGACTGAGTCTGTAATACCAACATGTTTCAAACAGACCACCATAGTCCCTGTGCCCATGAACACTAAGGTAACCTGCCTAAATGACTATCAACCTGTAGCACTCACGTCTGTAGCCATGAAGTGCTTTGAAAGGCTGGTCAAGGCTCACATCAACACCATTATCCCAGAAACCCTAGACCCACTCCAATTTGCATACCGCCCCAGCAGATCCACTGTTGACGCAATCTCTAGCACTCAACACTGCCCTTTCCCACCTGGACAAAAGGAACACCTATGTGAGAATGCTATTCATTGACTACAGTTCAGTGTTCAACACCATAGTGCCCTCAAAGCTCATCACTAAGCTAAGGACCCTGGGACTAAACACTTCCCTCTGCAACTGGATCCTGGACTTCCTGATGGGCCAACCCCAGGTGGTAAAGGGAGGTAACAACACATCCACCACGCTGATCCTCAACACTGGGGCCCCTCAAGGGTGTGTGCTCAGTCCCCTCCTTTAGTCCCTGGTCACTCATGGCTGCATGGCCAGGCACGACTCCAAAACCATCATCAAGTTTGCCGATGACACAGCGGTGGTAGGCCTGATCCCCAACAATGACAAGACATCCTATAGGGAGGAGGTCAGAGACCTAAACATGTGGTGCCAGGACAACAACCTCTCCCTAAACATGATCAAGACAAAGGAGATGATTGTGGACATTATTGTTATTTTAATGTTGCTGTCTAATTATTTGTTACTTTAACTTCTTCAGGCTAGGGGGCAGTATTCGGAAGTTAGGATGAATGAGGTGCCCAAAGTAAACTGCCTGTTACTCAGGCCGCAGCAGCTAGGATATGCATGTAATTGGTAGTATTGGATAGAAAACACTCTACAGTTTCCAAAACTGTTAAGATAATGTCTGTGAGTATAACAGAACTGATATGGCAGGCGAAAACCCGAGGACAATCCATCCAGATTTATTTCCCCAGATTACTATGGCTGTCAATGGGAATATAAAAGGAAAACCTCCCAGATTGCAGTTTCTAGGTCTTCCACTAGAGGTCAACAGTCTTTAGAAAGAGTTTCAGGCTTGTTTTTGAAAAAGTAAGTGGCTCCCATTTTGGCTGTAGTGTTTGTTGCGCGTTCAGCTTCATTATTTATCTCCGGTAATGGTCTCCGGTATTCTCCGTCTTAAATATTGTTGTTGATTTACATATTAGGGTAGCTGAAGATTGATTAGGAACGTTGTTTGATATGTTTGGAAGAAGTCTATTGATCAAATCAAATCAAATAGATGTATATAGCCCTTCTTACATCAGCTGATATATCAAAGTGCTGTACAGAAACCCAGCCTAAAACCCCAAACAGCAAGCAATGCAGGTGTAGAAGCACAGTGGCTAGGAAAAACTCCCTAGAAAGGCCAAAACCTAGGAAGAAACCTAGAGAGGAACCAGACTATGAGGGGTGGCTAGTCCTCTTCTGGCTGTGCCGGGTGGAGATTATAACAGAACATGGCCAAGATGTTCAAATGTTCATAAATGACCAGCATGGTCAAATAATAATAATCACAGTAGTTGTCGAGGGTGCAACAAGTCAGCACCCCAGGAGTAAATGTCAGTTGGCTTTCCATAGCCAATCCTTGAGAGTATCTCTACCGCTCCTGCTGTCTCTAGAGAGTTGAAAACAGCAGGTCTGGGACAGGTAGCACGTCCGGTGAACAGGTCAGGGTTCCATAGCTGCGGGCAGAATAGTTGAAACTGGAGCAGCAGCACGGCCAGGTGGACTGGGGACAGCAAGGAGTCATCATGCTAGGTAGTCCTGAGGCATGGTCCTAGGGCTCAGGTCCTCCGAGAGAAAGAAAGAGAGAGAGAGCATACTTAAATTCACACAGGACACCGGATAAGACAGGATACATACTCCAGATATAACAGACTGACTCTAGCCACCCGACACATAAACTACTGCAGCAGAAATATTGGAGGCTGAGACAGGAGGGGTCAGGAGACACTGTGGTCCCATCCGATGATACCCCCGGACAGGGCCAAACAGGCAGAATATAACCCCAACCACTTTGCCAAAGCACAGCCCCCACACCACTAGAGGGATATCTTCAACCACCAACTTACCATATTGAGACAAGGCTGAGTATAGCCCACAAAGATCGCCGCCACGGCACAACCCAAGGGGTGGCGCCAACCCAGACAGGAAGACCACGTCAGCCACTCAACACACTCAAGTGACACACCCCTCCCAGGGACGGCAGTGACTCAGCCTCTGTAATAGGGTTAGAGGCAGAGAATCCCAGTGGAGAGAGGGGAACAAGCCAGGCAGAGACAGCAAGGGTGGTTCGTTGCTCCAGAGCCTTTCCGTTCACCTTCACACTCCTGGGCCAGACTACACTCAATCATATGACCCACTGAAGAGATGAGTCTTCAGTAAAGACTTAAAAGTTGAGACCAAGTCTGGGTCTCTCACATGGGTAGGCAGACCATTTCATAAAAATGGAGCTCTATAGGAGAAAGCCCTGCCTCCAGCTGTTTTCTTAGAAATTCTAGGGCCAATTAGGAGGCATGCGTCTTGTGTCCGAGTCTGCGTCTCTCACATGGGTAGGCAGACCATTCCATAAAAATGGAGCTCTATAGGAGAAAGCCCTGCCTCCAGCTGTTTGCTTAGAAATTCTAGGGCCAATTAGGAGGCCTGCGTCTTGTGACCGTAGCGTACGTGTAGGTATGTACGGCAGGACCAAATCGGAAAGATAGCCCATGTAATGCTTTGTAGGTTAGCAGTAAAACCTTGAAATCAGCCCTTGCCTTAACAGGAAGCCAGTGTAGGGAGGAATATGATCTGTAATATGATCACATTTTTTGGTTCTAGTCAGGATTCTAGCAGCCGTATTTAGCACTAACTGAAGTTTATTTAGTGCTTTATCCGGGTAGCCGGAAAGTAGACTATTGCAGTAGTCTAACCTAGAGGTAACAAAAACATGGATACATTTTTCTGCATCATTTTTGGACAGAAAGTTTCTGATTTTTGCAATGTTACATAGATCGAAAAAAGCTGTCCTTGAAACAGTCTTGAAATGTTCGTCAAAAGAGGGATCAGGGTCCAGAGTAACGCCGAGGTCCTTCACAGTTTTATTTGAGACAACTGTACAACCATCAAGCTTAATTGTCAGATTCAACAGAAGATCTCTTTGTTTCTTGGGACCTAGAACAAGCATCTCTGTTTTGTCCGAGTTTAAAAGTAGAACGTTGCAGCCATCCACTTCCTTATGTCTGAAACACAGGCTTCTAGGGAGGGCAATTTTGGGGCTTCACCATATTTCATTGAAATGTACAGCTGTGTGTCATCCGCACAGCAGTGAAAGTTAACATTATGTTTTTGAATGACATCCCCAAGAGGTAAATATATATAGTGAAAACAATAATGGTCCTTAAACGGAACCTTGAGGAATACCGAAATTTACAGTTGATTTGTCAGAAGTCTATCTTTAATTCTGTGAAGAACACTTGTATCTTTTATCAATGTTTATTATGAGTATTTCTGGGATTTCTGTGGCTATCTGCAAAAACACCGGATGTTTTGGAATCAAAATATTACTGCACGTAACGCGCCAATGTAAACTAGGATTTTTGGATATAAATATGCCCATTATCGAACAAAACATACATGTATTGTGTAACATGATGTCCTATGAGTGTCATCTGATGAAAATCATCAAATGGGTAGATTAACAAGATGTTTATCTTTCATTTGCTGTATTGGACTTGTTAATGTGTGAAAGTTACATATTTCCCAAAAATATTTTTGAATTGCCCGCGCTGCATTTTCAGCGGAATGTTGTGGGGGGTTCCACTAGCGGACAGTGTGTCCTAGAAAGGTTAAACTCTCTAGGGTACGTGAGACAGTAGCGTCCCACCTCTTCAACAGCCAGTGAAACTGCAGGGCGCCAAATTCAAAACAACAGAAATCCCATTATTAAAATTCCTCAAACATACATATATTTTACACCATTTTAAAGATACACTTGTTGTAAATCCAGCCACAGTGTGCGATTTCAAAAAGGCTTTACGACGAAAGCAAACCAAACGATTATGTTAGGTGAGTGGCTATTCACAGAATAACACAGCCATTTTTCCAGCCAAAGAGAGGATTCACAAAAAGCAGAAATATAGATAAAATGTATTACTAACCTTTGATGATCTTCATCAGATGACACTCATAGGACTTCATGTTACACAATACATGTATGTTTTGTTCGGTAAAGTTCATATTTATATCCAAGTTTACATTGGCACGTTACGTTCAGAAGTTCCAAAACATCCAGTGATTTTGCAGAGCCACATCAATTTACAGAAATACTCATTATAAATGTTGATGAAAATACAAGTGTTATGCATGGAATTTTAGATGCACTTCTCCTTAATGCAACCGCTGTGTCAGATTTTTAAAAAGCTTTACGGAAAAAGCAAACCATCCAAAAATCTCGGCGCTCAGAGCCCAATCAAGACAAAAATATATCCGCCATATTGTGCAGTCAACAGAAGTCAGAAATAAGATTATAAACATTCACTTACCTTTGATGATCTTCATCAGAATGCACTCCCAGGAATCCCAGTTCGACAATAAATGTTGTTTTGTTCGATAATGTCCATCATTTATGTCCAAATTTCTCCTTGTTGTTCTAGTGTTCAGTACACTTTCCAAACTCACGACGCGCAGGCAAGTCCAGCAGAAAGTACGGACGAAAAGTAAAAAAAGTTATTACAAACGAAGTATCGTATCGATCTTTAGGATGTTTTTAACATAATTCTTCAATAATGTTCCAACCGGAGAATTCCTTTGTCTTCAGAAGTGCGCTGGAACAGTGCTCGCTCTCACATGAACGCGCATGGTCAGCGCATGTTCAGGTCATGGTAGACCTTACTCAATCCCCTCTCATTCGGCTCCACTTCACAGTAGAAGCATCAAACAAGGTTCTGAAGACTGTTGACATCTAGTGGAAGCCCCAGGAAGTGCAACATTACCAATATCCCACTATCTTCAATAGGAGCTGATTTGAAAATCAACCAACCTCAGATTTCCCACTTCCTGGTTGTTTTTTTTCTCAGGTTTTTGCCTGCCATATGAGTTCTGTTATACTCACAGACATCGTTCAAACTGTTTTAGACACTTCAGAGTGTTTTCTATCCAAATCTACTAATAATATGCATATTGTAGCTTTTATGGCTTTGTAGCAGGCCGTTTACTCTGGGCATGCTTTTCATCCGGACGTGAAAATACTGCCCCCTACCCCAAAGAAGTTAATAATATCAAAGGCTTCACTGAAATCTAACAGTACAGCTCCCACAATCTTCATATTATCAATTTCTTTCAACAGCAATTTGTGTCAGTGCAGTACATGTTGAGTGCCCTTCTCTATAAGCATGCTGAAAGTCTGTTGTTAATTTGTTTACAAAGAAGTAGCATCGTATTTGGTCAAACACAGTTTGCTAAGAGCTGGCAACAAGCTGATAGGTCTGCTGTTAGAACCAGTAAAGGCCGCTTTACCACTCTTGGGTAGCGGAATGACTTTGGCTTCCCTCTAGGCCTGAGGACAAAGACTTTCCTCTAGGCGCAGATTAATGATATGACCTATAGGAGTGGCTCGAGAGTAAGCTACCATCCTCAGTAGCTTTCCATCTAAGTTGTCAATGCAAATAGGTTTGTCATTATTGATCGATAACAATATTTTTCCACCTCTCCCACACTAACTTTACAAACTCAAACTGTCTATGCTTTTCTTTCACTATTAGTTTTTTTTATACATGAGTACGATGGCTTACTGTTCGCTGTTGGCATTTTCTGCCTAAGTTTGCCCACTTTGCCCATAAAGTAGTGATTAAAATAACTGGCAACTTCAAATGGTTTTGTGATGAATAAGCCATCTGATTCGATGAAAAATGGCTTGCCCATAATTTCATTTAAAGTACTCAAGCTTTTTTTCATAATTCTTTTGTAACACTGATCTTGGCTTCATAAAAGTTTCTTCTTTTTGTTGAGTTTAGTTACATAATTTCTCAATTTGCACTGAGTCAGCCAGTCAGATGTGCAGCCAGACTTATTAGCCACTCCTTTTACCCCATCTCTTTCAGCCATACATTTTTTCAATTCATCAATCCATGGAGCCTCAACATTTCTAACAGTAAGTTTCTTAACATGTGCATGTTTATCAATAATTGCAAGAAGCAATTTCATAAATTCATAAAGTGCGGCATGTGGATGCTCCTTATTAATCACATCAGACAAATAAATATTTTTAACATCATTGTCACGACCGTTATATGACGAATGAGTGGACCAAGGCGCAGCGTGAAAGAAAGCCATCTTCTTTTAATGAAGAAAAACAAACACTTCCTAAACGAACAAAAAACAAACGTGAAGCTAAAACGAACTAAGTGCACACATGCAACATAGAACATAGACAATTACCCACAATCACCTAAAGCCTATGGCTGCCTTAAATATGGCTCCCAATCAGAGACAACAATAAACAGCTGTCTCTGATTGAGAACCAAACCAGGCAACTATAGACTTTCCTAAACCTCTACACTGAACACAACCCCCTAAACAATACATACACCCTAAACTAGACAAAACACACAAACATCCCCCATGTCACACCCTGACCTCACTAAACTAACAAAGAAAATCAATATAACAAAGGCCAGGGTGTGACAATCATCCAAATAAGAGTCACAGAAAAATTATTTGTATGATCTCATGCACTATTTTAGGCCCAGCTTTTGGAACTTTGGCTTTCCTGGATATAGGCACTATATTTTGATCACTATATCCAATGGGTATGGATACAGGTTTAGAACAAAGTTCTACAGTATTAGTAAAAATGTGATCGATACATGTGGATGATCTTGTTCCTGTAGTGTTTGTAAACACCCTGGTAGGTTGATTAATAACCTGAAGCAGATTACAGGCACTGGTTACAGTGAGAATCTTCCTTAAGCGGACAGCTTAAGGAAAACCAGTCAATATTCAGGTCCCCAAGAAAGTAGACCTCTCTGTTTACATCACATAGACTATCGAGCATTTCACACATATTATTCAGATACTGACTGTTAACACTTGTTGGCCTACACCAACACCCCAAAAGAAAAGGCTTTACATGTGCCAAGTGAACCTGCAGCCACAACACTTAAATACCATTTGACATAAGATCTTCTCTAAGCATTAAAGGGATATGGTTCTGAAAATATACACCAACACCTCCCACATAAGCATGCCTGTCTCTTCTATAGATGTTATATCCTTGTATTGATACTGCTGTATAATCAAATTATCAAGAAAAGGTCTGTGGACCCTTTGGAATAATCTATATTTCTGCATGAATTGGTGATAAAATTAGATGTAATTTTCATCTAAGTCATAACCACAGACAAACAGTCTGCTTAAACTAATAACACACAAATTATTGTATTTGTCTTGTCTATATTGAATACATAATTTAAACATTCACAGTGTAGCTTGGAAAAAGTATGTGAACCCCAAGGCTAATGACTTCTCCAAAAGCTAATTGGAGTCAGGAGTACAATCATTGAGATGAGATTGGAGATGTTTGTTAGAGCTGCCCTGCCCTATAAAAACACTCACAAAATTTGAGTTTGCTATTCCCAAGAAGCATTGCCTGATGTGAACCATGCCTCAAACCAAAGAGATCTCAGAAGATCCACGATTAAGCTACTCTCCCTAGGAGTGGCCGTCCTGCGAAGATGACTGCAAGAGCACAGCACAGAATGCTCGGTGAGGTTAAGAAAAATCTTAGTGTCAGCTAAAGACTTAAAGAAATCTCTGGAACATACTAACAACTCTGTTGACGAGTCTACGATACGTAAAACACTAAACAATAATGGTGTTCATGGGAGGACACTATGGAAGAAGCCACTGCTGTCCAAAAAAACCATTGCTGGACGTATAAAGTTCACAAAAGAGCATCTGGATTTTCCACAGCACTGCTTGAAAAATATTCTGTGGAAAAGCATAAACTAAAGTTGAGTGGTTTGGAAGGAACACACAACACAGCACACCAAAATCAAAACCTCATTCAAACTGTATAGTATGGTGAAAGGAGCATCATGGTTTGGAGCTGCTTTGCTGCCTCAGGGCCTGGACAGCTTGCTATCATCAACAGAAACATTAATTGCCAAGTTTATCAAGACATTTTGCAGGAGAATGTAAGACTATCTGTCCGCCAATTGAAGCTCAACAGAAGTTCGGTGATGCAACAGGACAACGACCCAAAACACAGAATTAAATCAACAACAGAATGACTTCAACAGAAGAAAAAACCCCTTCTGGAGTGGCCCAGTCAGTCCTCACCTCAACCCGATTGCGATGCTGTGGCATGAACTCAAGAGCGGTTCACACTAGACATCCCAGCTGAACTGAAACAGTTTTGTAAAGAGGGATGGTCCAAAATTCCTCCTGACCATTGTACAGGTCTGATCCGCAACTACAGAAAACATTTGGTTGAGGTTATTGCTGCCAAAGTTGGGTCAACCAGTTATTAAAACCAAGGGTTCACATACTTTGTCCACCCTGCACTGTGAATGTTTACACGGTGTGTTCAATAAAGACATGAAAACTTATACTTTTTTTGTGTTATTAGTTTAAGCAGACTGTGTTTATCTATTGTTGTGACTTTATTTCATGACCAATTTATGTGGAAGTCCAGGTAACTCCAAAGGGTTCACATACTTTTGCTTGCCACTGTAAGTGAGTCTCAGAAATGGATGAAACATTTTTGTTATTTGATTTTAGCCTGTTATTGATTTCATTAACCTTATTCCTAAGGTTAATTATTATTATTCCTACATACAGTGCTTTCAGAAAGTATTCAGACCCCTTCACTTGTTCCACATTGTTTTGCATTACAGCCTTATTTTAAAATTGATGAAATAGTTTTTTTTCCCTCATCAATTTACACACAATACCCTATAATGACTAAGCAGAAACAGGCCTTTAAACATTTTTGCAAATGTATAACAAAAATAAATAAATGAAATATCACATTTACATAAGTATTCAGACCCTTTAACTAATACCACTCAAGGACATTCAGAGCCCTGTCCCGAAGCCACTCATGCATTGTCTTGGCTGTGTGTTTAGGGTCGCTGTCCTGTTGGAAGGTGAAACTTCACCCCGGTCTTAGGTTCCAAGGGCTCTGGAGCAGGTTTTCATCAAGAAACTCTCTGTACTCTTCTTTGTTCATCTTTCACTCAATACTGAATAGTCTCCCAGTCCCTGCCACTGAAATCCATCTCCACTGCCACCACCATGCTTCACTGTAGGGATACTGCCAGGTTTCCTCCAGACGTGACACTTGGCTTTCAGGCCCAAGAGTTCAATCTTGGTTTCATCAGACCAGATAATCTTGTTTATTATGGTCTGAGAGTCCTTCAGGTGTCTTTTGGCAAACTCCAAGCGGGCTGTCATGTGCCTCTTACTTAGGAGTGGCTTCCGTCTGGCCACTCTACCATAAAAGCCTGATTGGTGTAGTGCTGCACAGATGCTTCTACTTCCCATCTCCACAGAAGAACTCTAGAGCTCTTTCAGAGTGACCATCAGGTTCTTGGTCACCTTCCTGACCAAGGCCCTTCTCCCTCAATTGCTCAGTTTGGCCGGGCGGCCAGCTCTAGGACGAATCTTGGTGGTTCCAAACTTCTTCCATTTAAGAATATTGGAGGCCACTGTGTTTTTGGGGACCTTCAATGCTGCAGACATTCTTTGGTACCATTCCCCAGATCTGTGCCTCGATACAATCCTGTCTCAGAGCTCTACAGACAATTCCTTCGACCTCATTGCTTGGTTTTTGCACTGACATGCACTGTCAACTGTGGGACCTTATATAGACAGGTGTTCGCCTTTCCAAATCATGTCCAATCCATTGAATTTATCACAGGTGGACTCCAATCAAGTTGTAGAAACATCTCAAGGATGATCAATGGAAAATGAAGCAAAATGAAGCACCGCTAGCGGGATGCCTTGCCTTAATTAATGTTTAACCTCTCTGGGATATGTGGGACGCCTGGCCAACATCCAGATAAAATGCAGAGCGCCAAATTCAAATAAATGACTATAAAAATGTATCTTTCATGAAATCACACATTCAATATACCATATTAAAGCTACACTTGCTGTGAATCAGGCCAATGTATCAAATTTAAAAAATGGTTTACGGCGAAAGCAAACAATGCTAATATCTGAGGATAGCAACCAAGCAAACAAACACAGACCATCATATTTCAACCCTCTCGGCGCGACACAAAACGCAGAAATAAAGATATAATTCATGCCTTACCTTTGACGAGCTTCTTCTGTTGGCACTCCAATATGTCCCATAAACATAAAAAATGGTCCTTTTGTTCGATTAATTCCGTCGATATATATCCAAAATGTCCATTTATTTGATGCGTTTGATCCAGAAAAACACCGGTTCCAACTTGCACAACGTGACTACAAAATATCTCAAAAGTTACCTGTAAGCTTTGTGCAAACATTTCAAACTACTTTTGTAATACAACTTTAGGTATTTTTCTACGTAAATAATCGATAAAGTTGAAGACGGGATAATCTGTGTTCAATACCTGAGGAAAATAATGTGTAGCATGCTTTCTGGTCACGCGCTTCTAACAAACAGTACACTTCACTTGAGCCTCATTCTGAACATGGCTACTTCTTCATTTCTCAAAGGAAAAACCTCAACCAATTTCTAAAGACTGTTGACATCCAGTGGAAGTGATAGGAACTGCAGGAAGGTCCCTTTGAAATCTGAATTCCCAATGAAACCCCATTGAAAAGAGAGTGACCTCAAAACAAAAATCTGAATGGTTTGTCCTCTGGGTTTTGCCTGCAAAATAAGTTCTGTTATAGTCAGATATGATTCAAACAGTTTTAGAACCTTCAGAGTGTTTTCTATCCAATACTAATAATAATATGCATATATTAGCATCTGGGACTGAGTAGGAGGCAGTTTACTCTGGGCACGCTTTTCATCCAAATGTGAAAATGCGGCCCCCTATCCTAGAGAGGTTAATACATTTGCAAAAATGTCTAAAAAAGTAGTTTTGCTTTGTCATTATGTGATATTGTGTGTAGATTGATACAGATAAACATTCATTTAATCCATTTTAGAATAAGGCTGTAACGTAACACAATGTGGAAAACGTGAAGAGGTCTGAATACTTTCTGAATGCACAATATTTTTTTCAACCCTTTTCTGGGTAGCTTATCAGAGATAGACATAGTACGTAAAACAGCTAAAAAAGCAAGAGAAAAATATATACATTCAGCAGTCCCTTAATCAGTTGGTGTTTGTAACTGTGTGTGTGCGCTGCGGGATTCCAGGCTTTTGAGAGGGAAGGTGGACAATCAGCCTGTCATAGCTGATGTAAGCAATGTCCCCAAGTGCTCTGGTAGGTTTCATGGCTGGGATAAGTTCTTTCCTCTTCTGGGGCTCAGCTTCAGTATAGTCCTCGTTGAGGAAGGTATACGTTCCTCTCAAGTTCTTGGCTCTTCGAAAACAGCTACCTTTTCCTTGAACCTCAGGAACTTAAACGCTAAGTTGTTCCACCTTGATTGTCCCTCGAGATAATCTGATTTCTCCGTCATTGTTATCATGGATTCACATACAGAACTGGTGTCCTCAATGATTTCCAGATTGCTGTCATTTTGCCGTCCTCCTGTTTGAATTCATCGAGCTGACCCTGGGAGAACTCCAAACTGTTATTCAGGTCCTGGACCCCTCTGTTCAGGTCATCCATTCTTTTATTAGTTGACTCCACCAGTATTTGGAAAAAACACTTGAAGCAATTTTCTTCTTGTTGTAACAACTGCTTGTGGAACTATTTTTGTTCGTTTAAAAGATCCTTCACCTGTGATAGAAAGACACCACTGTCCTCAATGGCACTCCCGCCGGCTTTGGTCTTTGTCGTGGTAACAACAGTAGGTGACGCTGTTACTCCTCGCAGATCCAGACAAGGCAGGTCGCAAGGAAGAATGAAAACAACAACAACAAACAGCAGGGGTCTACACCGCCACAAGCCTGGAACAATCCGCAGGCCCAGCCTAAATGGCTAACCGTGTCGTGGGCTGGGTTCAAGCCCGCTAGCTTGATTGGCAGCCAGCTAGCAGCCTAGCTAGCTGCTGAGCCAAAGAGCTCCTCAGACCCGGCCTTGGTCGGCAGGATCACTGGACAAATAGTCAGTGACCAGCAACTGATGCCAACCGCATCGGGGAATCATAACTCAAAAGGTAGCTAGCTAGTAACCAGTCTTTTTCAAAAGAATTTCAAAACTTTAATGTATTTTTGTATGCTTTTTCTAGTGTCAAGTTTGAAATGACAGCATGAATTATGTCACAAGTGGGACAAACAAACAAACAACCAGAACTTCTGCAAGGCTTTTAGTCTCAAGGCTTTTAGTCTCACACTATACCTCTTATCTCTGCAACCACTCTTCTCTTTGATAAGTTTCCCTTCTTTTCAGTCCTATTCCTGTGCCTCAATTAATCAGCATAACCCATGTCATTGGGACTAAATGTACTCTAGAACTCTGCCACTTTCTTAGGCGTTTGTGCCAATTTTAGAGTGTGAACTTAGAACTTAAGACTTTAAACAGTCTACATTGATATTGGGAAATGCTGGGGGGGGGGGGGCATGAAAGGCACTCTGATGGTAACCTTGATATCCTTCATCTCATCTGATGTTGGCAGTAGAGCCATCATTGACTTTACGTTCCAATTGGAGCAAGTGCCATGGTCCACTTAGCCTGTTGGAGACACAGTATATTCCAGGCCACTTGCCCAGCCTTATCTACAACTATAGATAGACAGCAGACTTTGACAAATGATTGGTGATAAATACTGTACTGTATACTAGAGTTTCAACTCCATTATATCCTTTGCTTCTTTTGCAGCTCTATGAATGTGCAGAGCAAACACCATCTCCTCTCATGCCCATTGGATTCGGCAAAACATCAAAAGAGACAAAACACAAGTGCAGACATTTAGCGTCGCAAAACTCTTTCACCATATCATCCTATTGTGGTCAATGGCATGTTGGAGCCATGCTCTCTTTCATTTGCTCCTCAGATCACATTCTCACCCATTCAACCTCAAATGGCTCCTTTCACACCTCAGCCTCCTCTCTCTCTCCCCCATGTCACATCATGAATACCGGGCTGCTCTCCCATTTCTCCCAGACCTTTATCTGGGTGGCACAAAAGTACACGGCTCGTGGGCGCCTTTTGTGACCTCTCTCCGAGAACCAAGGCAGCTGAATGGCTCTCTTTTAGATTGTTCCTCTACAGTTCTCTCTCACACCAGATAGCTTTTCAGCTCAGAGAAGAGAAAGTGCCTCCAGTTATGGCCAGTTGAGCAGAGCTGGGCCATTTCCGATGGGCATAGGCTACACCTTGTACTCTGTCTCTATCAATGTCAACGGTGTTGATATCAGTTAATAAGTCAGGACAGGATTACATCAAGACTGATCAATCGCAACTGACATGTCCATCTGTGTATCCTATACAGTAATGCACGTTCGAAACAATACCTTCTCCTTTCAGAACTGTGTCATTATGATGATAGGGAAGGATGATGATGATTGTCATTCATTACCAATATCTGTAGTGGCATTGGATCTAGTAGTAGTAGTAGTAGTAGTAGTAGCAGTTTTAATAGTAGTAGCAGTAAAAAACAGCAGCAGCAGTAGTAGTAGCAGCAGTGAAAACAGCAGTAGTGGTGGCTGCAGTACTAGCAACAGAGCAGCACTTTCACAATTGCAGTGACATTGGCACTTCTGCACTCCTCATCCCCAATATAAAAGGTTTTTCCTTATTTTGATTTTTTTTACAAAAGGAACCCGACAACAATCTTCTTCCTCCCATGTGAGTGGTGGTGGACAGGATCAGACTTTATATAGATTGTAATTGTTTCTCCCTGCCCATGTGTCTCCCTCCATCCATCTCTTTTTTTCTTTTTGGCCAGGTTTCAGCAGCACAAGGTCATTGCTCTTAGGCAGCTCCAAAGCTGCTTTATTGTCCCAGCAGGTCAGCGGGGCCGACACATATCAAAGCTATTATTCTGCTGGAACAAATGGCTGTCCGCTGCTTTGATCTATGGGCTTCCTGTTGAGACGCTTCCATAATACCCTTGACAGACTTTTTTTGTTCCCTTTTTTTTGTGATGATGCATCTTTTTTTGCCCTTTCTTAAAAATGGGATATGATTTGATAGCATGATATATAATTGCAGGGTTTGATAAAGAGTCGGTGTTCAGAAGGTGACGGAAATGGTCTCCGTGCTTCTGTTGCGTTGTTTGTTTGTTTTTCTTTCAAGGACACATTTTTTGTTTAGCAGTTTTTTACGTTTTCTTGTAAGGTCCTCTTGGACATTACCTGGTTGTTTTTTTTGTAATTTGTAGTTGATTGCTGATAGAGTGTGTGTGGGCGTGTGTGTGTGTGTACATGTACAGTACATCCATGTGTACATAGGCGCATGCCTACGTGCTTGAGCGTGCCGTTCATTATAAATTGGAAGACTTGCAAACACCATCTCTAGAGCAAATCTTTAATCCATGAGGAGAAACATTTGAATCATTAAAGGCATGTTTTACCCTTTGGCTGGGATTTTAGTTGCATTCCAGTAGCCACCAAAGGGGAAATTAGCTGTTTACTGATTAATGAGTTTCATGCAGTATAGGATCATTTTTGTACTGCCCCTCTCTGTCTCTATTTTAGATATGAATTAAGGGTTTATCGTCTGTGTGCCGTGGCATGATGCGGGGTGCTCTGCATGGCATACACACTTGGCAGAGCAAAAATGTTTTGAATCCTCCGACCCCCGTGCCAAGGTTGTTGCCCTCTTCGGAGGCGAGCGGGCCAGAATGTTTGGCTCCCAGCGGCTAGCTTTGAGCTCATTACTAAAAGCCCCAAAACATACCTACACCCATGCATTATTCATGCCTGTGGGGGGCTCTCGTGCCATACTGTGCATGTGTTTGGTTTAATTACCAGGAACTAGTCAACCTGAGAGACAGCCACAAAGACAGGCGGGCTTATTGGCTTGAGCTGCTCTAAATGCTGACCTGTTTTTAAATACACAAGGACCAACCGCCGGTGGAAATTAGCTATGGGGCCATGTATGGCGCAACACCTAGTTGTGTATGGTTTCTGATAAATTAGTGATCACATTTGAACTGAGTGGAGTGATGCTGTAAGGGACAATGTTACCTCCACAGTTCTTCTCCTGCACCCCTTTTGGATATCACTATCACTAGATAATACTCAATACTCAGTGTACTCATATGTTAGGAAGGGTGGTTGATATTTTAGCACATTCAAATAAACACATCTGTTTGTCAGCTGTCCTTAAAACCTGTTGAAACCATCTATGCATAACTGTGTAATGTATCATGTGTTTACTGAATACACCCTTGGGGAAAAAAGGTGCTATCTAGACCCTAAAAGGGTTCTTCGGCTGTCCGCATGGGAGAACCATTTGAAGAACCCTTTTTGGTTCAAGATAGAACCCTTTTGGTTCCAGGTAGAACTATATTGGGTTCTATGTAGAATCCTTTCCCCAGAGGGTTCTACATGGTACCCAAAATAGTTCTACCTTGAACCGAAAAGGGTTCTACCTGGAACCAAATAGGGCTATTCTATGGGGACAGCCGAAAAAACCTTTTGGAACCCTTTTTTCGAAGAGTGTACAATCATTTGTTTTACTTTTGGAAGTTATGAATACTGAATATTTCAGACAGCCATCAGAGTATTCATGTTTTTGTTAGACACACAAATCAAATCCACAAGTAGGGCACATAAAAGTGACTACTTCTATCATGTAGTCACACCTTCATTCCCTGCTGCCTATCCACATGCATAATGGACATAGGAAATGTCAGTAGACTGGCCTTTGGGACTGCTGTGCCATTTGTTTAGCTCATACTAGCAATACGTCCCTGTGCCATTGATGTTTGAATAGTAGTGAATGAAAAAGAGAGTGTGGTGCTTGCATGTCAATTAGAGCTTCTCCAATACCTCAACACTACACTGTACATACTGTAGATCAACGGTTGGTAACGAGATACTGTAGGTTTAACAACAACGAGCCATTAAAGGTTACACCTCAGAGGTTACACCTCTCTGTAATTTCAATGTACAGCAACATAAACACGAACAACATGCCATGTCATCGCAGAAGTCCAGTCTAACTTGGCTTTAGGCTGCTTTACCTGCAGGTCTGACCAAACTTGTGTGTCGAATAGCAACCTATGGGCTCTGGTCAAAAGTAGTGCCCTATATAAGTAATAAGGTGCCACTTTGGATGCACATCATCACTTTGTCTGCACAGTACATTCCTCAAATGATATCTTACTCTCAAGAGAAACTTTGAAGTCACTAAGAACAAACTAAAGACAGTAAATAGTTTTCGCATCAAAAGGTTTGTGAATTAGTTGTTAAAATGCTTTTCTACCATGTCGTACTGACTGAATATGTTTTCCTGGGCTGACTCTTAGAACTCTGTAGGTTTCCACTCACTTGTTTTCCATTCCTGAATCCCCTTCTCTGCTAGCCAAATCACTGAGCTATGACTACAGGGGTGGTTGGGAGTCCTTATCTGCTATCATTAAAGATGCATTTATTCCAGTGCCTTAGGTGTTTGTGTGTGTGTGTGTGTGTGTGTGTGTGTGTGTGTGTGTGTGTGTGTGTGTGTGTGTGTGTGTGTGTGTGTGTGTGTGTGTGTGTGTGTGTGTGTGTGTGTGTGTGTGTGTGTGTGTGTGAAATAGAACGAGAGCAAGCGAGAGAGAGGGAGAGAGTGGTGGGGGATAAATGTTTATGTGTATGCGTGGGTGGGTGGTTTGAGGGTAGGGTCGTGTGTGTGTGTGTGTGTGTGTGTGTGTGTGTGTGTGTGTGTGTGTGTGTGTGTGTGTGTGTGTGCGTGTGTGTGTGCGTGTGCGTGTGCGTGTGCGTGTGCGTGTGCGTGTGCGTGTGCGTGTGCGTGTGCGTGTGTGTGTGTGTGTGTGTGTGAATGTGGATAAGGCTTTGTGTGTTTCTCTATATCTGTGTGAGATGTCCAAGGTTAACACACTCCTCCCACATATCCCATATCTAAATAGAGACCGAGAGGGTAAATGGAGATCAGAAGCCAGCGCTCGCAACCTAAATTATCTTAGGAAATCAAGACTGTCCTCATTAATTACACAAAAGGCTGTTAGACATTTCAACACATCTTCCCGCCTCACACCCCTCCAACCAGCCAGCACTCCACAAAATACTACATCGCACGCACACGCACACGCACACGCATACACCAAGATAAGGCATCTCCCTCTCACACAAACACAAACACACCTTGGGTATCGTGATGAAGAAGGCCGGAGATGAAAGGAGAATCTGTCTTTGGCACTGACATTGGTTGCCGAACCACCACAGATAATGTAGTCTGTGACTCACACTCACCTTGAGTCCCCCCACCCTTTCATTATATGTGTGTTCTCCTCCACTAAGAGGAGGCCTGCTGTTGTTGTTATCATCCTAACAATCACTTCAATCATTTATAGCAATAAAACAGAGAGGTGTGCTGTGCATATTCTGTGTTTTAAGAGCAGGTGTACTCTATGTGAGTGTTTTGGATGCTGTTCTAGAATCACCTCGAAATTGCTTTTGTTGTGGTCCCATGTAGCTCAGTTGCTCGAGCACGGTGCTTGCAACGCCATGGTTGCGGGTTTGACTCCCGTGGGGGACCAGTCTGAAAATCCATGCGCGTACTGCTGTAAGTTGCTCTGGATGAGAGCGTCTGCTAAATGACCCAAAAAATGTTGTGATGCTTTTATACAGTTAGCTATGCCAATACGCATGTGTTTTTGTAGGGATTATTAGGGGTTGGAAGGTTTAATAAAATAGGGGCATCAAGTGTAGAGGGACTAGTGGTTTGCTGCAGCCTCATTTACAAATTAGTAAATAGCACTAGGATTTAGCCTCCCTGTACTGGATAAACGTAACATGTTCAGTGATGATTTATTCAAATCTGATAGGGTTTATCCTAAAGTATGACTACAGGTATGTTGAAATGCACAGGGTCTGCTTAAAAAGTGTATGTTGGACAACCATGCACTGCATTTCATTGCTGTTGGTAGTCTATTTTCTCCATAAAGACTGAGTTAGTCGGGTTCTTAAGAAAAGTCTTCCATTACTTCCCACCAGAGGCGGATTACTCCTCGACTGCCGGTGTTTGACATTTACCGTATGCATTTCATTATTGGAACTGACCTGAAAATTAACGGTTGCCGGCATGGGCCGCAGCGAGCCCTGCACAACGCGCCCAAGCATCGACCCTCCCCGCGTCTCCCCATGACCTTTCGGCTCTGCATTATTTAACACACACAAATCCCACCCGTACACACACCCCGAGAACTCTGGGAAATGGCATTGACAGAGACATATGACTGGCGGTGGATAACGTGCATAATTGAGGGGCTAGGAAACAGGTTATTTCCTTGGCAGCGGGCGTGGAGGTAACCTCACTCTCTCTCACCGCTATTGTTGAGGAGAAAAGAGACCTCTGTCGGGACCCGACCATTAATTATTATGCTAGCGTTCAAGATATCATCATCACTATTCAAGCTGAAACAATCCTGGGTGGATTCACCTTGATTAATTACAAGAAGTGATGCAAGGACGATCACTTCCTCCATATTCTCCCGTGTTAGGATTCTATTTGATTGTTCTATCCCCCTCTTTTTCAGATAAAAGTCAGGTAATGAATAAATGAATGACGGTGTGTGCCGGTCTCAGGTGGCACCAGAGGGGAAAGGGGGATGCTGGAATGCTGGGTCAAGGTCTCCCACTTTGACTGTAAAGGAACTCGAGAAGGCTGCACCTTCTCTTTGGTCGACAGCGTGTAGCTAAGGCTATACACAGGCTGTCTATGGTAAACTATAAAACGCTACCTTGATTAAATCCTTTGCCCACTCACTGGCCCTATCACTCCCTCGATGAGATCCACTGCGTCATAAAAAGTATGTTATTTGATATGGTCGATCATGAATGTTGATGGCACCTTAGGGGTGGGATTATTTCCTCTGACACTGCCATTCCCAGGTCAAATAGACACTCAAATAAAGTGTTCAAAACCTGTCACTTGTAAGCTGTAGGACATTATTCATGGCCAAATAGAGGCATGCCGTCCTTATAGTCCTCACACATTCAGATACATTTCATTAAGGATACTGAGTTTCCATTATAGTTCATTTCACCCACCATTTAAAGGAAGGTGTAGAGCAGGGTTCCGCAATAGGCGGTCCCACAGGCCAAATTCGGCCCGCAGGTGATTTCATTTGCCCCCTCAAGTTTTCTGAGCAAAAAAAATAAATCACGGAAAAATCGGACCACGGCTGAACGTAATTGGGGACCCCTGGTGTAGATGTTATGGAATGCTCACACAGGCTTTATTAAAGGTTAGACAGGCCTGCAGAAACCCTGCTACCCGAAATCCTCCTCAATCTATACTTATTAAATGGCAGAATTGTTCAAATTGATGATGACGAACATCTGATTCTTCACGTTTTGAAAGAATCATAAGAATTGTGCCGGTATCTCCCAGACATATTGTGATGATCAAACACATGAACACGACAGAACAAAAGACAGAGAACAAATACCACTGGTTGAGAAGCCGTTATCGATATTTGGTTACGTATTCATCGCCCCGACACAGAACACAGCATCCACGGCTTCCTCTCATCGGCAGTCCCTTTGATGGTTATCCGAAAAGTGTCACAGGGGGACAAAAAAAAGCAATTTAATAATTAACAAGAGTTTACAAGAATACCAAAGAAAATAAATGATGGCGGTGTGAAGGAGGACAATGAGTCGACATTAACAATCAACAATCTGCCGGTGACTAACGAGCTAGCCCCACAACGTTTTAATTAGCGGCCCACTGGACGGCAGAGTGATTAATGAACACAATTTTATTTCAGCTTTGCTCTGAATTAATAACAAATTGACATTTAATGAAAATTACTTACCACCAGCGGAATTAAAGCATTTTTTTTGCCCCCTTGTGCAGAGAATCATGACAAATAAAAATCTGCATCCCACCCACAACTGAAACATAAACAGATATCAAATGCAGTGGCAGCCCACCCATTACGGTGTTAGAGGGATGGCTCCCCACTTGTATTTGGTCCACAACAAAAATAAAATAACTGATAGGTCCAAAAAAATTGTATATATTGACAGAAAAAGGGAAAAATGTGTTTACATGCTTCTTCGTAAACATAGCAATGCATGTTTGAATTGAACTAAGCATTTCTAAAGTAATTTGCAACTAGGTTTATGAACACTCAGGATGCTTTTTGGTTAGTAAGGCCAGACGGAATTTATTCCAAACGCAAGCTTGGAGGACAGGATAGGATAGTGGGTTTGCATTTCAACATTCTGATGGTGAACTTGGACGGGACTGATTTGTGTTTGATCTGAGCTGCAGCACTCTCCCCAGCCGCTCTGTGGAGATCAAACACTTGATTTGTCTTGGCAGGGGTTGTGTGCCTGTGCCCGCCGGGTGAGTCTTTTACCCTGAAGCGTGTCGGCCACCTGTTGCCTCAGCCGCCATTGTGCCACGCGTCTCAGAGATGGTAGCCTAAGGTCCTGTCAGCCTGGCTTGCACCCCCCTCGTCTCAGCGGTTCCCTGGCCGTTTGGAATGTGGGACCTAACCCACCGCTCTATGCAGCGGTTCCCTGGCCCGTTTGGAATGTGGGACCTAACCCACCGCTCTATGCAGCGGTTCCCTGGCCCGTTTGGAATGTGGGACCTAACCCACCGCTCTATGCAGCGCAACGCACTGATCAATATTACAGCAGCTCGCCAGATCAAAAGAGAATCTGTATCTCGAGATCAATAAATGCTTTATTGGCATGAAATGGGTGGTTGCCACTGTTGCCAAAGCAATGAACAATATGTTTGAGCAATAATAATAATATACCAACAAAAACAATTAAAGTAAAATAATACACAAAAAAGAAAACAAACAACAACAATTGACATGTCGGAGGCTATTGTCTCTGCTATATTATGTCCATATTATGCCAGGTAAGGTCCCGTGTGGCTCAGTTGGTAGAGCATGGTGCTTGCAACGCCAGGGTTGTGGGTTCATTTCCCACGGGGGGACCAGGGTTCAATTCCCACGGGGGGACCAGGATAAATATGTATGAACTTTCCAATTTGTAAGTCGCTCTGGATAAGAGCGTCTGCTAAATGACTTAAATGTAATGTAAATGTAATAATCTGCAATAAGATGTATCTACGTTTTGTCCTAATAAAATGCAAATGTTCTCCTCAACAGGCAGGTCAAGCAATCCTGCAATTCTTTCTTTACATTTCAGGAGAGAAATACCTCTGAGTCATATTTGGAACAGTTGAGTAGGAGGTGTTGGTAATTCTCTACTTCACCCGACCCACAGTGCTTACATGGTCTTTCTTCTCTGACATTCATGTTTTTCTATGCCGTCTCTATTGCCAGGCTATGGTCACTAAGTCTCTACAGTCTTCATTTCTTCATTTGTTTGAATGCTTTGATTTTGACTAGGTGTTGTGCTAATAAGAAAGCCTTGTGATGATAATATTACCTGGATCACAGTGTGTTAGGTGAGTCCAGAATTCTGCCTGTAGGGCAGAACTTGGGAGATTCCCCCTACCACTCTAAAATGAGACAAGAGCCACCAAATTCTGGACTCACCTAACACACTGTGATCCAGAATATTATCCTCACCTTGTCAAAATCAAAGAATTCAAACAAAGGAAGAAATTAAGAATGTAGAGACTTACATAGCCTGGCATAGCCTGGCATATCTGTGCATACGTAAACCAAATCAAATCAAATCACCTAGAATATCTTTTCAAAATTCCAGGTGTAACATTTCCTTGTGGCTTTTATCCCATGATGAATGTTTAAATTGTAAAAGGGTTATATAGAAGGATTGGAGTTATGACAGTCAAATCATTTAGGCCAAATTCTAATTGGTGGGTTACATTTATATTAATTGTTAAACATGCTCTGTGTGCTTTATCTGTTATAGACTGTATGGCCATGACAAACCGCCCAGATTAATTTATAGTCAGACCAAGGTCCGTATAGGTGGTGGTGTGTGTCAGGATTGTTTCTCCTAGGGTGAAATTGTATCTACTTTCCTGAGATCTGGACTTTTTCTGAAAGATCCCTACTTTGTTTTTTTTCTCCATATTAATAGATGGTGCCCAGAGGGGGGCTCCCCTCCTGAAAAAAATATAAATGAATGTGTCAGCCAGACAGCAACTCACAAAGTAGGCCTATCGACAAATGATCGTTTCCATGGTGCTAAAATTGTGACATGTCTATGCGGCTGCCTATCGACTCGCCGATAGGCTTTCTTTGGTGTCAGGGCATGTAGTTTATAGATTTGCTTTAGCAAATGGCTAAATGTTTATTGGTTGGCCTATTTGGTCATAATTTTCTCATGTTAAGCTTAGCATTCTACGAAGCTATACACGAGGGTGCCATTTAGGCTGCTGGCTGGCAGCAATAATGTCATTACTTATTAAGCAATTCAAATTGGAAATTCAAACATTGCAGATTGTAAAAAACAGCATACTAATTAGCAACAAATATTTTTTATATATTCAACTGTCCTGTATAGCCTACCTGAACCTGCATGACATGAGCTGTCCTCCACCTTGGATAGAAAGTTCTTGTGCATAACACCAATCTAATGCCAAATAATAGTCAGTAGTCACTATTTTCTGTTGAACTCAGTGGGTTTTGTCTGGCTAATAGCCTACACAAATGGACTGCAATCAGGGTAAATTAAATTACAGTGCATTCGGAAAGTATTCCGACCCCTTGACTTTTTCCACATTTGGTTATGTTACAGCCTTATTCTAATATTGATTAAATAAATAGTTTTCCTCATCTGTACACAATACCCCATAATGAAAAGCAAAACAGGTTTTTAGAAATGTTAGGACATGTATTAAAAATTTAAACGGAAGTATGACATTTACATAAGTATTCAGACCCTTTACTCAGTTCTTTGTTGAAGCACCTTTGGCGGCAATTACAGCCTTGAGTCTTCTTAGTTGTCTTGGCTGTGTGCTTAGGGTCGCTGTTGGAAGGTGAACCTTCGCCCTAGTCTGAGGTCCTGTACACTCTGGAGCAGGTTTTCATCAAGAATCTCTCTTTACTTTTCTCTGTTCATCTTTCTCTCGATCTTGACTAGTCTCCGAGTCCCTGCCGCTGAAAAACATCCCCACAGCATGATGCTGCCACCACCATGCTTCTCCGTAGGGATGGTGCCAGGTTTCCTCCAGACGTGACACTTGGCATTCAGGCCAAAGAGTTCAATCTTGGTTTCATCAGACCTCTCCACTTACTCACATCCCTTTTCATGCCGTGGGGGAACCAGTTGAAATCTCTCCGTGTACTCGTCATCTCTGCGGCCGATGAGAGCTTTATGGACGCTACCCTGGCGTCCAAGCTGGGCATCCCCACTCAGCCCCTCTCCATTCCCATGGACATTAGATCGCTGGACGGGTGCTCTAGAGGCCGGGTCACTCACAACACCACCCCCGTCAACCTACGAGTGTCAGGGAATCATAGCGAGACGATCCAATTCCTGCTTATTAAGTCTCCTCGGGTTCCCGTGGTATTGGGTTTCTCTTGCTCCAGCAACACAATCCCTTTATTGTCTGATCTACTGGTGTCACGGGCTGGAGCCCGTTATAGTCAGGGCTGCCTTCCCCGGTACTTCATTGCCGTACCAGGAACTCCGGGAGGTGTTCAGTAAGGCCTGGGCCACTTCGCTTCCGCCCGTGCATCGACTACCGGGGCCTCAACAACATCATGGTTTAGAACCGCTACCCGCTACCACTCATCTCCTCGGCGTTTGAGCCGCTCCAGGGGGCCAACATGTTCTCCAAACTGGACCTTCAGACCGCCTACCACCTGGTGCGGATACGGGAGGGGGGCGAGTGGAAGACTGCCTTCAACGGTCACTACGAGTATCTAGTCATGCCATTTGCCCTTACCAATGCTCCTGCTGTGTTCCAGGCCCTGGTTAATTATGTTTTCCACACCTCCAAGCATCTCAATTTCAGGGAAGCAAGGTGGGCTCTGCTTTTCACCCGGATCTCCCTCTCATATCGACCGGGATCCAAGAATGTCAAGCCAGATGCGCTTGGTGGCTAGCCCGCGGCTACACCCCTGGAATCCGAGACCATCCTTCCCACCTAGTGCTTGGTGATGGCACTCAGTTGGGGAATAGGGAAGCAGGTCCGGGAGGTGCAGCGTTCCCAGTCGAACCCCGGGGGGGAGGGGCCCAGATAACCGGATGTTTGTTCCTGACACTGTCCGCTCCTCGGTCCTGAAGTGGGCCTACTCCTCCAGGCTTTCCTGCCACCCGGGCTTCCGTCGGATCCTCCAACGGCCAGGCGGAGTGAGCCAACAAAGGCATGGAGACAACTCTCCACCACCTTGAGCCAGCAACTAGTGTGGGTCAAATACGCCTGCAACACCCAACACAACGGTTTTTGTATTGTTTTATCCAGTAAGTACAATATGTATGATACATCACATTACTGGAATGCATACAAGTCATGGAATGCACCCACATTACTGGAATGCACCCACTTTCTTTTGCATTAGGCTGCTACAAAACCTGCTTTGATTACACTTTTAGTCGATTTAGACAATATGCTAATCGGAGGAGATCGTAACGACATAGACGAAGCTAGCTGTTAAGATGCAGTAGATTAAAAAAAGTTAACAATCATAAATACTGGCCTGAAGAACACTTCTTAGGTAAGATAAATACCCCCAAATTATGAAAGAACATGGAACTATCCCGTTGATGCTGTTTGTTAATGTGCATGACGTGAGAGACAGAGGGCACTTACATGTAGACCTACAGTATCTCAGTTTGTGAAGCTGTGCATGTAGCAGTGCGACATTCACGGCCATGAGTCCACTTACTATGTGAATAGTGACTATTCCAAACCCAGACGTAAATCAGGCAGACGTAAGTGGACATGGAGAGAGGAATGGCTGTCAGCGGTGTAATGGCAGTAACAAATAGCCAGTGTTTATCTAGCTTTTGTCAATGTTTGATAAGCCCTCTCGAGATCCAAACTAAACGACTGCTGCATTGTCTGGTTTTAGACTCAAGGACCTCATGAAGCTCATCCTTCACTGTGTTTACCTTCACAAGATCTCGGGGAGAAATGATTTACTGGAGATATTACCCTTTCGCCTTCAGTTAGGCTGGGCTTTTTTCATACCAACCTAGTGCTCCCCATGTAATTAACCAAGAAGCTGTTGACTGAGATAGTGCCTGCGTCCCAAATTACACTCTTTTCCTTATGGTCCCTGGTAAAAAGTAATGCGCTATACAGGCACTCGGGGGCCATTTGGGACAGATTGTTGGTCTGACATTGGTGTAACAATGACGCATTCACCAATAAAACCACTGTCATTAAAATGGCACCAAAGCCTAGTCAAAACCTGTTATATGGCAATGGCTGGCAAATACACCAAAGAGTAACTTCAAAAGATGAATCATCCCACTGAGGGACCTTAGATTGCTTAAAGCAGTTTCCAATAGCCAATAGATGGTTAATGGGTATAATTTGATATATATATATGGGTATTTCTTTATCATAATTAAAACAACTGGTATAAACAATCAAGCTTTGACAATGTACCCCATCAGGTAGCCATTAAAGTAGTTATCACATTTAAGGCTTATTTTGCTTAGGTAAGAAACTATACAGGGCTCTATTTTCAGTTGGTGTCAAGCCATCACAATTGGCAAATGCAAGCTTGATTGCAATTCCGACCTGTTAAAGCCGGCACTCTTCTATTTTCAAACCCTAGCGTGAGGATTGGTAATGTACCTGTTTTATATGAGGTGGGAGGGTTGGCAATATCTGAGGTGTGTACTTAAAAATGTGTGCCAAAGTACCAATTTCAGGCTGCACTGCTGGGGATATATTCCATGTTGCATGGATTTTTACAGCAGAAGCGCAGCTCACCCAGCCGTGACGCACAGTGCCCATATGCACATGGAACAAGAGAGATGTATCTTTTTGTGCTGTAATTAAAAACATTAAAAAACTAACGTTTTTCCCATTTCGCTTCATTTGATAACAAAACTATAATTTTGTCCTGCCCAATGCATTCGCCAAGTAGTCAAGACAATCTATCATAAAGGGTTTGGCTCATGAGACCACTTTGAAATAAATCTTGTTAAAACTTCTTGAGAATACAGGGGGTGCTGTTTTCACATTAGCATAATTGCCTCTACAGATAAAACTGCCTCTTATTCAATTATTGCTGTTACTATATGCATATAACCATATGCCATTGGATAGAAAACAAGCTATGGTTTCTAAAACCGTTCCAATTTTGTCTCTGAGTCAAACACAGGTCATTTCACAGCACTTTCCCTGAGCCAGAAGAAGATTGCAAGATGTGTATGCTCGCTTCAAAGCTCTGCCTATATATGGTCACGCGACCTATGACCCGAAACACACTTCCTTCTTCTTCCTCTGGGTGTCTGGAAGACGTCAGAGGAGAAATTTTTTGTTTATCTTGTACTGACGTGAAATAAGACCTATTTCTTTAGCGTGACCGACAACTTCCGGTTTCCTGAGATGCGCGTTTAGAGAAGCCATTGACTTTTGTTATGCTGACGTTACGGATGAAAACTATCTCCGTGTCGAAGTTTGTTTGATACATGTGACCATATCACCGTAATGTATGTTTTTTCAATATAGTTTAATCAGATTATTAGAATTTTTTCGGGAGTTTTGCCGTGTTCCGTTCTGTGAGTTTTTTAACTTTGGACAGAGCCGTGCTAGTCGACCAGTACCCAGGCTAAATGAAGAGGGAAAGTTGCCATTGTGAATGGATTGAACGACTCATCAGGACTAAGGACACCTTGATCAACATTCTGATGAAAGATCAGCAATAGTAAGACCCAATTTACGATGTTATTTCATATATCTGTCGTGCATGTGAACTGGTCGCGCGCGTCCAGCTGGTTCTGGCTGGCCTGGTTATGCTAATTTAACGCTACATTTTGTTTTCGCTATAAAACATTTAAAAAATCTGAAATATTGTTTGGATTCACCAGATGTTGGGCTTTCAATGTCTGTACGCTGTGTATTTTTTCTGAAATGTTTTAAGACAAGTAATTAGTTATATAACGTTGGTCTCTGTAATTGTTCTAGCTGCATCAGCACTATATCAGATTGCAGCTGCAATGTAGAACTGTGATTTATACCTGAAAAATGCACATTTAAAAAAAAAAAACTATGCTATACCATAAATATGTTATCAGACTGTCATCTTAAGAATTTTTTTGTTGGTTTGTGGCTATCAATATCTTAGTTTAGCCGAATTGGTGATAGCACCTGATGGAGTAAGAAACTGTTGGAGTAAGAAAATGGTGTCATTTTGCTAACGTGTTTAGCTAATAGATTTACATATTGTGTCTTCCCTGTAAAACATTTAAAAAATCTGAAATGGTGGTTTTATTCACAAGATCTGTGTCTTTCATTGGGTGTCTTGGACTTGTGATTTAATGATATTTAGATGCTACTATTTAATTGTGACGCTATGCTAGCGATGCTAATCAGTGTGGGGGGTGTGGGGGGTGCTCCCGGATCCGGGTAGGTACTCTGTAGAGGTTAACCAAAGCATTATAACCTTTTACTGCAGCGTGCTAATTCAGGGTCACACAAGAGTGTTTCTTGGTAGTCTTAAACAATCTACTTCGAAACAAAAGTATACATCTCTGTCACGCCCTGACCTTAGAGAGCCTTTTTATTTCTCTATTTGGTTAGGTCAGGGTGTGATTTGGGTGGGCATTCTAGTTTGTCTATTTCTTTGTTGGCCGGGTATGGTTCCCAATCAAAGGCAGCTGTCTATTGTTGTCTCTGATTGGGGATCATACTTAGGCAGCCTTTTTTCCCACCTTAGTTTGTGGGATCTTGAGTTTGTTTAGTTACTGTGTAGCCTGCGGAACGTTGCGTTTGTTTATAATCAAAATAAAGCTTAACTTCTTGTTAATCCAGCCGCTGTGTCAGATTTCAAAAAGGCTTTACGCCGAAAGCAAACCATGCGATTATCTGAGGACAGCGCCCCGCATACAAACACATCAACCAGGCAGGTGCGCCACAAAAGTCAGAAATACCGATATAATTCATGCCTTACCTTTGAAGATCTTCTGTTGGCACTCCAAAATGTCCCAGAAACTTCACAAATGGTCCTTTTGTTCGATAATGTTCTTCATGTCCCAAAAATGTCAATTTATTTGCCGAGTTTGATTCAGAAATACACCGGTTTCAACATGCCTACAAAGTATCTAATAAGTTACCTGTAAACTTGGTCCAAACATTTCAAACAATGTTCCTAATCGAACCTCAGGTACCATAAAACGTAAATAATCGATCAAATTTAAGACGGAATAAACTGTTTCCAATTCAAGTTCACGCGTTCAAGTTCACGCGCATCAAAACAGTAGAGTCCACCTGGAGTGACACTTACAATGAATAGCACTACTTCTTCATTTCTCAAAAGAAAAACATCGAACAACAACTTTAGAGAGTTTTCTATCCAAATCGACCAATTATATGCATATCCTAGCTTCTGGGCCTGAGTAACAGGCAGTTTACTTTGGGCACGCTTTACATCCGGAGGTGAAAATACTGCCCCCTACCCAAGAGAGGTCAACTTGTTCGGAAGACTACGGTGACTGCGACATGGCTAGTTTATTTTGTAGTCCGTGATTGTCTGTAGACCCTGCCACATACGTCTCGTGTCTGAGCCGTTGAATTGCGACTCTACTTTGTCTCTATACTGACGTTTTGCCTGTTTGATTGCCTTGCAGAGGGAATGACTACTCTGTTTGTATTCTGCCATATTCCCAGTCGACCTTGCCTTGGTTAAATGCGGTGGTTCGTGCTTTCAGTTTTGCGCGAATGCTGCCATCTATCCACGGTTTCTGGTTAGGGAAGGTTTTAATAGTCACAGTGGTTACAACATCTTAAATTTGCTTTGTTAAAATCCACAGTTACAACAAATGCAGCCTCAGGATATATGTTATCCATATCCGGGGACACTCATATTTAGAAGCGTTGAAGTTATGTTCCTGCTTGTTTTAAGTTTTATTTAAAAAACAAGCCCTTATAGGCTACCCTAATCCAATTATAACGAAAGCTGGTTCAACAGCAATGCGGCTGGTGTCTTTCTTATCCATACATTAGCCAAGTAGCCTATCCATGAACGTTTCTAATGGTCTACTTCTGAGGCTTTTGTAGTATGACATCATGCTTTTGCATTATTCACATAGCACTGCATGCAATGCAAAGGCTACTCCATTTGGCTTGTATCCATCCCCATTTCCAAAGAGTGCCTCTTATCCTAAAAAGTGTAAATTATTCAGTACTATAATGCAATATCAATGGTAGGCCTAGGCTATATCTTGCTTATTGAGAACGTGCCTCACACATACAATAACATTTACGGGAGCCTTGTATTTTGTATTTGAGGAGAAGTGTGATAAGTAAAGACCTAAACTTATCGTTGAAGCCAATTATAACAATGTTGAAAGTCAACACTCCAAATGTATTGAGAAAACACTTTTTTTGTTTTGTTTATTGTTGCTATAACTCATGACTGTAGCCTGTGCTGTTTGCTAAACTGAATTAATCCACAATCCCAGCCAAATTGGAGTTTACGACAATGCAAAATGAGTGGCCAAGTCCTTGTCACACCTACAGTTGAAGTCGGAAGTTTACATACACCTTAGCCAAATACATTTAAACTCAGTTTTTCACAATTCCTGACATTTAATCTTCGTAAAAATACTCTGTCTTAGGTCAGTTAGGATCACCACTTTATTTTAAGAATGTGAAATGTCAGAATAATAGTAGAGAGAAGGATTTACTTCAGCTTTTATTTATTTCATCACATTCCCAGTGGGTCAGAAGTTTACATACACTCAATTAGTATTTGGTAGCATTGCCTTTAAACTGTTTAACTTGGGTCAAACATTTCGGGTAGCCTTCCACAAGCTTCCCACAAAACGTTTGGTGAATTTTGGACCATTCCTCCTGACAGAGCTGGTGTAACTGAGTCAGGTTTGTAGGCCTCCTTGCTCGCACAAGCTTTTTCAGTTCTGCCCACAAATGTTCTATAGGATTGAGGTCAGGGCTTTGTGATGGCCACTCCAATACCTTGACTTCGTTGTCCTTGAGCTATTTTGCCACAACTTTAGAAGTATGCTTGGGGTCATTGTCCATTTGAAAGACCCATTTGCGACCAAGCTTTAACTTCCTGAATGATGTCTTGAGATGTTGCTTCAATATAGCCACATCATTTTCCTACCTCATGATGCCATCTATTTTGTGAAGTGCACCAGTCCCTCATGCTGCAAATACTCCCCACAACATGATGCTGCCATCCCCGTGCTTCACAGTTGGGATGGTGTTCTTCGGCTTGCAAGCCTCAATGATCGTGATTATGGCAAAATAGTTATATTTTTGTTTCATCAGACCAGAGGACATTTCTCAAAAAAGTACGGTCTTTGTCCCCATGTGTAGTCTGTTTTGTGTAGTCTGTTTTTGTGTAGTCTGTTTTTTTATGGTGGTTTTGGAGCAGTGCCTTCTTCCTTGCTGAGCGGCTTTTCAGGTTATGTCGATATAGAACTCATTTTACTGTGGATATGGGTACTTTTGTACCTGTTTCCTCCAGCATCTTCACAAGGTCCTTTGCTGTCATTCTGGGATTGATTTGCACTTTTCGCACCAAAGTACGTTCATCTCTAGGAGACAAAATGTGTCTCTTTCCTGAGCGGTATGATGGCTGCGTGGTCCCATGGTGTTTATACTTGTGTACTATTGTTTGTATAGATGAACGTGGTACCTTCAGGCATTTGGAAATTGCTCCCAAGGATGAACCAGGCTTGTGGAGGTCTACATTTTTATTTCTGATGTTTTAGCTGATTTCTTTTGATTTTCCCATGATGTCAAGCAAAGAGGCACTGAGTTTGAAGGTAGTCTTTAAAAAACATCCACAGGTACACCTCCAATTAACTCAAATTATGTCACTTAGCCTATCAGAAGCTTCTAAAGCCATGACAGATTTTACCAGAATTTTCCAAGCTGTTTAAAAGCACAGCCATCTTAGTGTATGTAACTTCTGACCCACTGGAATTGTGATACAGTGAATTATAAGTGAAATAATCTGTCAGTAAACAATTGTTGGAAAAATTGACTTTGTCATGCACAAAGTAGATGTCCTAACCGACCTGCCAAAACGAAAGTTTGTTAACCTGTTGAGGCTGGGGGCGCTGTTGTCACTATTTATGCTAATCGTGTAATTTTTGAAACGGTTTCCTACAAAATTCTTGATCGTACAATATGCATATTATTATTATTATTGGATAGAAAACAGTCTATAGTTTCTATAGGAGTTGAAATTTTGTCTCTAAGTGGAACAGAACCCATTCTACAGCAATTTCCCTGACATGGAGTCAGATTTCAGAAATTTTGGCCACTGTTCTGGAGTCAGTTTTAAAGCCAATGATATTCCTATGAGTATACGGACACTGCTTACGTCTTCCCCTGGATGCCTTTACGTGATGACGATTTGAATGGGGTCGATTGCGCGTTCACAGGCACTACAAATTAAAAAACCCTGTAGCTAGTCACTCTTTTGGAGCTGCGTCATGTGCCTGGAGGACACCGACCTGCACCTGTTCCAAGCATTAGTGTTGGGAGTAATCTTTCTCCGGTCATGTTAAGACTCGTTATAGGAGTTAAAAACATCATAAGGTAGTTAATTTAAAGCGTTTTATAGCAATTTATATCCGTTTAGTGCGATTTTGGGACATTTATTTCTGAAACGCTGTGAATCGCTGGGCACGCTTCCAGTTCATGCTGAACGCAGTTGGCATTTCCACATGGCAAGAGGACAGCTTTCCACCAAAAGACGATTAGACCCAAGAAAGGATCCTTTGCCCAAGATACTGATGGAAGAACAGCTCAAAGTAGGAAATTTTTATTATGATAAATCGTGTTTCTGTCGAAAAATGTTAGTGGCTTAGGACGCCATGTTTTTTGACGTAGCTTCGCTTGGCGCAAACTGTATTGAAAAGTAAGGATAATTTAAAAAATGTAACCGAAGTGTATGTAACCTTCCGACTTCAACTGTATTGTCACGCTCGTTGAAATGAGTAGACCAAGGCGCAGCATGAATAGAGTTCCACATATTTTTAATAAACTGAAACTCACCAAAACAATAAAACCGAAACGTGAAGCTACTGGTGTGCACTCGACTCAATGTAGACAAGATCCCACGAATACCAATGGGGAAATGGCTACCTAAATATTATCCCCAATCAGAGACAACGATAAACAGCTGCCTCTTATTGGGAACCATATCAGGCCACCATAGAAATACAAAAAACACCTAGATGACCACCCAAGTCACTATCACGCCCCAGCCAACACAGAGAAAAAACAGCTTACTATGGTCAGGGCGTGACATGTATATTTTATTTATTTATCTAAGCCCAGTCCTTTCGTGCCATTGCCAGCTATTGCGCTCATAATTCCTGAAGTGAAAATAGCTAAAATATTCCTGACACAACCCTAGACCTATAGCCCTACCACAAGCGCAAAAATGTACCAATGTGTTAGGTTTGTTAAAATAAAGCCCACAGAGTGATACAAATTACTACAATACATGATAGCTCATTATCCAAGGCAAGTGGAGTTCCAAAAACCATTAGAGATTTTTCACACTGTTTATTTAAGGCCAGACACCACAGGCTGGAATGACATTTTTGCACCTACCTATACATTTTGAGATTTGTGGATTTTTGGTCCATTAATGTTATTGTTTTCAAAATGTTTAATTAAAAATGTAAATTTAACCACTTTTAAATGGACACCGGTCATTTCAAAGCTCACTACATTCAATTACAAATCATTTCAAAGTCCTTTCATAGAGAATATAACAAACTGGATTACATTTAGTACCTTACTTTGAAGAGATGGTGATTGCATCTAAATAGGGTTTTGGCATTTGGTAGTCTTAATTCAGTGTACTTGTCTTTAACTTACATCTCCCGAAAGACACTTCCTGCACACCAACACATTTTTCTCAGCTTCAGAAGAATCTGCATTCACCAAATTTGATGTGGTAATCATTAAATATATTCTCCAGACGTGCCCAGAGGGAATTGTTGATATGCTGTCAATTCTTTATTCTAGATTCTTTATTCCACATGTCCTTTGCATATTGTACCGATAGAAAGATGAAAAAAGCATTCATCCACAATCTGCTCTGGACGTGTCCAGTCCTGGAGTGTCTTAACAAAATAGTCACTCAATCAGGTCACTTTACAGATGCCTGATAAAGCTATTGGAAGTAATCAGGGCTTAATTTGTAAATCGGGAGGTGCCGGAACAAAGAGTGAGCACGAGAGGGAGGTGACCTGTGGAGTTCTGAGTTACCGGAACGCATGCCAAAAAACAACAACTTAAAAGTAAAGCATTGCATGCATATCATCGCATTTGCGTAGTGGCATCAGTGGCGACCCGTCATTCAGGGCAGGTGTTTTGAGCCCCCACATTTTTTGCTAATGTGGCTACCTGTTTTGCATGTTACTTAGGCATTAATATGTGTCACATATCAGTTTGCGAACATCATTAACAAAATGAAACCAAAATATTTAGGCTGACTTCCTCCAGTATTCTAGAAACATGTATTTGCGTGGTATGCATATTTTAATAAAATATTTCAGAAATATTCTAATACAAAAAAGTATTTTATGTGTCTACAGGTACCTGGTAAAAGTTGATTGTGATATGATTAAGAGAAAACATCCCTATTAGGGTGTGGTGCCTGGCCTTAATGTCTGTTTTAATAGGGATTATTCACATAATGCTGTACTTTTATATCACAACAATGCTGTGAAACCAAGAGAACACGGAGTAATAACCAATCAAGAACAATCAATGAATCAACCTCTCTTTCTGAGTCTTTCTTTCCGTCTCCCTGTCCTCATTTAAAACACACACCACATCTCCACAAAATGCCTGTGACTGGCAGCCACAATAGAAGTGTTTGTTAGGAAACTGCCCACGCATTGCCCAGGGGGAGAGAGATGTACGGAGCAATAACAAATTAGACATTGAAATAAGACGACTCAATAATGCTGCAGACAAATTGCAGGAGCGGGGCACTGCTCATTAATTCCACCGCTGCATTGATCATATCCTCTATTTATTCCAATGAATGGCAATGAAATGGAGGAAGCGGCAGAAGCTTGGCATCGGCTTTTCCCTCTCCCCTGACCCCAGGTCATTGTTAATGAATATTCAAACTAAGACGTTTCTTACCATGCAGATGCATTTACATTTTTTATGACTGATGTGTGTACAATGCATTCATGCACAGTGCCCTCTGTTACCCTGGCTCTGTGTGCATTTCGAAAGATGGTTATAATACAGTTGGAAAGTGGATATGTTACAAATGCCAAAATGTAAACACTACTGGAGCCACATTGTTAGTTTCAGAGGTGTGATGTAGTGTTACTGTTACTAGCGAAAATAGAAGGTGTGGTAGGTAATTGCTGGAGTTGTTGACATGTATTTACAATTAATTACTGACACAACACTATCTTGCTATAGCATTGCATGGAATCAGAACAAAAACAATTCTAGTCACTCAATCAGGTGTTCATGCTTTACAGATGCCTGAGAAAGCTACAGGAAATCATCAGTGCTTCATTTGTAAATTGGGAGGTGCCGGAACAGAAAGTGAGCGCGAGAGGGGGGTGACCTCGGGAGTTCTGTGTTACGGGAACTCATGCCAAAAAACAACCTTTAAAGTAAAGCATTGCATGCATATTATCGCATTTGCGTAGTGGCATCAGTGGCGACCCGTCATTCAGGGCAGGTGTTTTGAGCCCCACATTTTTAGCTAATGTGGCTGCCTGTTTTGCATGTTATTTAGGCATTAATATGTGTCACATATCAGTTTGCAAACATCATTGAGTTATTAAAGCCTCCATACAAACATCGTCTATTTCTTGCTTTCTTGAGTAAGGTAGTTCCAAAATGCAGGTGTTTCAGCCTAGCTCAGTGCTTTCTGTGGTGGTGGGGCAGCCAGCGTAAAATATGGAGCGTAGGGGTTGGTAATGTTCTCTAGTTGTGCCGTGATTGGCTCAATGTTCTGTCACGTATGGGGACACTACGTCACTGCGAAATCTAAGGGTAAAGCTCGAAAATGCAAGACCCTTGGGTGCTGCCATAAAGTTACTTTAGAAGTGCCCATCCAAGAAGGCTCAAGGTCATTGGCCACGGATCAAATGACTACAATAGCTTTGGTTGGGCTGTCAACATCATACTTTCAAAATCTTAGCTACCAGTCATCATCATGTATCAAGTCAACAATCTACTGGCAAATCCTTTTTAATCCTTGTCATATGAAGAGAAATAATGAAGAGAAATTATAGATATAACATATTGGTGCTCATCGGCCATTGGACATAAACATTACACAACAAGTTCGAAATGGCAAAATAAACAATGAGTGGTTTAGAAGGAATCAGTGGCTTACTGCAAGCATTGCAAAGCAATCACTCGCCTGCTATTCAGTGGAGTTGGGTGTGTGGTCCCAAATCTGGGTTTAAAGGTCTCTTTTTCCAAGCTTAAAATGCTAAACAGTCAAAATTGGCCATACTGTCAATCCAGTAAAGTTTCTGCCTCGCTCAAAAGAACTGTTAACTTGGAACTGGGAAATCTGACTTCAGTGTGTTCAAGACAACTGGGAACACGGAAAAAACGAGCTCCGACTGGGAAAATACATTTTGAACGGTCCAACTCCAACTCGGAATTGTAAGTCAGGAACTCGGGCCACTTTCCAGAGCTACGGCCTGAAGATCACTGACATCATCATTATTCAACCTTGTTTTTTTCTGAGTTCCCAGTTGTCTTGAAAGACCCATAAATCCAGAGAATGACAGACTTTGACGACAAAGTTTGATGATAAAATTTGCCCATTGTAATGCTCGTCGTTAGGTGGAAGAGAGCAGGACCAAATCGCAGCGTGGTATGTTTCCATATTTATTTGAATACTTATTAAACACGAACAAAACAATAAACAGAAATGAAACCAACGACGCTACAGACCTGAACATGTGAACCTAGTGAAAACAAAGAAGGCAATGAACAGGAACAATCACCCACAAACAAACAGTGAACACAGCCTACCAAAATATGGTTCTCAGAGACAACGTAAAACACCTGCCTCTGATTGAGAACCATATCAGGCCAATCAGACACACCTAAACCAATGAGCCACAAAACAAGAATATACCCACCCAGCTCACGTCCTGACCAACTAAACAAAGACTAAACAAAAGAAATAAGGTCAGGAACGTGACAGTACCCACCCCCCCCCCCCCCCCCCCCCCCAAGGTGCGGACTCCGGCCGCAAAACCTGAACCTATAGGGGAGGGGCAGGGTGGGCATCTGTCCACGGTGGCGGCTCTGGCGCTGGACGTGGCCCCCACCCCACCATAGTTAATCCCCGCTTCCGTGGCCTTCTCCTATTGACGACCCACCAAAATAACCCCACTGTACTGATGGGCGCCTCTGGACAGAGGGGCAGCTCCGGACTGAGGGGCAGCTCCGGACTGAGGGGCAGCTCCGGACTGAGGGGCAGCTCCGGACTGAGGGGCAGCTCCGGACTGAGGGGCAGCTCCGGACTGAGGGGCAGCTCCGCAATGAGTGACGACTCTGGCCGGTCCTGGCAGACTGACGGCTCTGGCCGGTCCTGGCTGACTGACGGCTCTGGCAGGTCCTGGCTGACTGATGACTCTGGCAGGTCCTGGCTGACTGACGACTCTGGCAGGTCCTGGCTGGCTGACGACTCTGGCAGGTCCTGGCTGACTGACGACTCTGGCAGGTCCTGGCTGACTTACGACTCTGGCATGTCCTGGCTGACTGGCGGTTCTGGCAGGTCCTGGCTGACTGGCGGCTCTGGCAGGTCCTGGCTGACTGGCGGCTCTGGCAGGTCCTGGCTGACTGGCGGCTCCAGCAGGTCCTGGCTGACTGATGACTCTGGAAGTCCTGGCTGACTGACGACTCTGGCAGGTCCTGGCTGGCGGGCGGCACTGGCGGCTCCTGACTGGCGGGCGGCTCTGGCGGCTCCTGACTGACGGACGGCTCTAGCGGCTCCTGACGGACGTACGGCTCTAGCGGCTCAGGACAGACGGGAGGCTTTGACGGCTCAGGACAAACGGGCGGCTCAGACGGTGCTGGGCAGATGGGCAGCGCAGGCGGCGCTGGGCAGACGGACAGCTCAGATGGCACTTGGCAGACGGGCAGCGCAGGCGGCGCTGGGCAGACGGGTAGCGCAGACGGCGCTGGGCAGACGGGTAGCGCAGACGGCGCTGGGCAGACGGACAGCGCAGACGGGGCTGGGCAGATGGCAGACTCTGGCCGGCTGAGGCGCACAGTAGGCCTGGTGCGTGGTGCCGGAACTGGTGGTACCGGGCTAAGGACACGCACCTCAAGGCTAGTGCGGGGAGCAGCAACAGGGCGCACAGGGCTCTGGAGACGCACAGGAGACTTGGTGCGTGGGGCCGGAACTGGTGGTACCGGGCTGTAGACATGCACCACAGGGCGAGTGCGTGGAGGAGGAACAGGGCTCTGGAGACGCACTGGAAGCCTGGTGCGTGGTATAGTGGCACTGGGCTGGGGCGAGGAGGTGGCGCCGGATATACCGGACCGTAAAGGCGTACAGGAGCTCTTAAGCACCGATGCTCCCCGTAGCCAGGCCAGTGCGGCGAGGTGGAATAGCCCGCACTGGGCTGTGCTGGCGAACCGGGGACACCATGCGTAAGGCTGGTGCCATGTACACCGGCCCGAGGAGACGTACTGGAAACCAGATACGTTGAGCCGGCTTCATGGCACCTGGCTCGATGCCCACTCTAGCCCGGCCGATACGTGGAGCTGGAATGTACCGCACCGGGCTAAGCACACTTACAGGAGACACCGTGCCCTTTCCGCATAACACGGTGTCTGCCCGTACTCTCGCTCTCCACGGTAAGCACGAGGAGTTGGCGCAGGTCTCCTACCTGACTTCACCACACTCCCCTTTAGCCACCCCCCAATACATTTTTGGGGCTGCTTCTCAGGCTTCCGTGCTAGCCGCGTACCTTGATAACGTCTTCGTTCCTCCATTCTCCTGTATCCCTCCTCGCACTGTTCCAATGAATCCCAGGCGGGCTCCAGCACTCTCTCTGGATCGATCGACCAGTGCTCTATTTTCTCCCAGGTTGTATAGCCCAGATCCCTCTCCCAAGTCCATGAGTCCTGCGTAATGGGCCGCAGCTGCTGCTGCCGCTGCTGCCTGATACCACGCTGCTTGGTCTGAGTATGGTGGGTGATTCTGTAACGTTCATCGTTAGGTGGAAGAGAGGAGGACCAAATCGCAGCGTGGTACGTTTCCATATTTATTGGAACACTTATTAAACACGAACAAAACAATAAACAGAAATGAAACCAACGACGCTACAGACCTGAACATGTGAACCTAGTGAAAACAAAGATTGCAATGAACAGGAACAATCACCCACAAACAAACAGTGAACACAGCCTACCTAAATATGGTTCCCAATCAGAGACAACGTAAAACACCTGCCTCTGATTGAGAACCATATCAGGCCAATCAGACACACCTAAACCAATGAGCCACAAAACAAGAATATACCCACCCAGCTCACGTCCTGACCAACTAAACAAAGACTAAACAAAGGAAATAAGGTCAGGAACGTGACACCCATGAAGGACCGATGTGCCACCTTCCTGTTCAAGTGAGCACAGCACAACAAGGTGAGTCCAAAAATTGATTGTATGCTGCTGCATAAATTATGTAATATGCCAGGGAGATATGTATACTTTAGCTAAGAAAGTAATACTAAGTGTACGTTGTGTAGTAAACTGTTAGTAGTCCATGTGCCTCACCCTAATCATTGTGTCTATTTTCCCCTCTTACTTTTGCCTACTGTTCTGACTTGGTGGTGCACATGTAGCCTATCACGTGTTTTAGAGAAATGTAATCAACAAATGTTGTAAGAGCTTTCATTGTCTGCTTATATGCCCCCTTTATTTACCCTACAGTTCTGACTTGGGGTACAGGGAGAATACTGTAAGAACGGCCCATGTTCTGAATTCTGTCGCTGTACATTTCAAAAGTGCTGAAGCAATAGTTATATTGAGTACGTCCATCATAGCTTGCTAATAATGTCTTAATCGAAATTACGGATTGGCTCTTATCCGCTCGTCATCCCCTTATGCGATAGTTTGTACATCTCAATTGTCAGTGGAAACCACATTTGTTTAAGCAAGTCAGCCATATCAGCTATGTTTTTTTAAAAGGCAGTAAATGAGGCTGAATGAACTGTTTCGCTGCCAGACAAGGCGCTGCTGATAGCCAGGTGTAGCGGTGGTAAGGTGTTGAGACTCTGCTGTTGGGACAGCTTTATGTAGGCCCTAACAGTTTGTGGGTACCGTTTGTCACAGTTATAGTGCAATTAATGTATTGTTTAGTGTTGTGGTGTGTAGTGGCTTTGCTGGCATGCATCCCTAATGAAAAATAAATGTTTGCCCCACCAAGTTTGACATGCTAAAACTGCCACTGAGTGTTATAAAGCAGTAGAGTAGAGGCACTTAAAGAAGTTGCAGACATTGGGGGGATAAATGTATACCATAGGGTCCGTGAAAAATCTTTCCTTTTATCAACGCTTTTCATGCAATTCTACTTCATTTTACATGACTGGAGACTTTGGTCGAATCTTTTTTAATACCACACAAATAATTGAAATGGCAGGCTACTTTGACACTGACAAACTGAGAATCTGAGATTTTAAAAAACGACCTTGTCTTGGATCTATCAATAGCCTAGGCCTAGGTGTGTGGAGACACACATTGTAGGCTACAATGTGAGGAGGAAATTATTGTCCTAAAAATGCTTTCCTGTTCCACTGACTCACCCAATGATGTGCAGCTCATTCGCTGGTGATGGCCTATGCGCTCGTGCCAAAAGCCTCTCTCTCTTTCTCTTGTGTAAAACAGTATTTGGAAGTTGATCAAATGTTTTGTTAGCCTACAGCATAGAGTCGTCTCTTTTCAGCAGGAGCCATTTGCTTTCCAACCTGTGTTTTCCCTCGATTGTAATTTTAAATATTGCGAATGGCCTGTTTTTTGTCTGCATGCTGTTTTTTCAAGGGCAGATTTGCCTTATGTTCTCGAATTTAGGCTATTCCTTGTTATTGAGCTACAATCCACTGCTAGGCTACTTTTTGAAAGAAGCCATTGATCTTATGTGGCTAAATTATAGGCCTTCTCATGGTGTACTGTAGTAGGCTATTCTGAATGATTTTATTTATTTCTGAACGGACAGCAGCAATTCTATAACTTGGGCAAATTTATTTCAATTCATCAAGGGTTTGAATTGCAGCTTCTCCAGAAGCCTTTGCGTGGCTATGATTCTATAAGGAAATAAATTAGGAAGTGTAACACTGGAGTGATGAGAGTTGCAGGCTCATGTCTATCAGAGCAGAGAGAGGGAGAGAGATCATAAAAGGCTAATCTCATTCTAGTTATGTGAGAGATACTGGCGCGCCTCTCACACAGCCACGGCCACGTGTTGGTCTCAAACATAGGTTACAATGTTGCACAAACCATAAACCCGGGCCGGCACAACCCGAAACAACTCTTAGAATATTAGGCCTGGGCCGGGGGCAGGAGAATTAACGAAGAGGCAACTCGAATGAACTTTGATCACTTGTAATTATTTTTCATGCCTCGAAAAGGTATTGGATCCGGCCAAATAGGTTCCGGAACAAAATAGTCCAAATGAAGCATGGGAAATCATAGAGTAAATATACTCTCCAGACAGGAAGCCAAACGTGTTGTTGTTACCTAACATGCTGCTTACGTGGTCCATGTAGCATGCAGCTTTGATGACGGGAAGAGTGCTGCACGCCTGCCAAAACAAAAAAGTGGCCAGCGTAGAACGAGTAGTGAGGCTTCATTAGACTCAATCTGTGCCAGCCAGTCCAATCCTCCCATGTCCACTAGAGCCCGCCCCCTGACGGATGTCATCAATAATGGACGAACGTTGTGCTCCGAAACGCCCCGGGACACGTCTAGTCATCAATAATGGACAAACGTTGCGCTCCGACACTCCCTGGGACACGACTCAATGAGCCAGACATGACAACTCTGCTGCGACACAAATTAGAGCATACCAGATGACAAGGTGCAACAATTCACACACACACACAGAGAAGAGGCCCCTTCCAGTTTAATGTCTTATTTGGACTCCAACCCATATGCTACAGGCAACAGAGACAAGCTCTGAAAGACATGTTTATCTGATTAAAGGTTGATGAAACCTATCTTGACATTCTCGCATACTTAGGGTGGAGATGCCGAAAGAGGCAGAGGTCTCTTGTGAGGGCACAGAGGGGTCCGGTATAGTAAGAGACAGACAGGGGACGTGTCAGTGGACTCAGTGTGACTCAGTTGGGACTCAGTGTGGAGGGAGATTGGATCGGGGGGCAAGGGTTGTTATTCAAGGGCCAAGTTATAATGAACCACCACAGGCTTTCCAGAACGAGCACTGAAGCGTGGATACTACAGCCAAGCCAAGTTGTTCCCAGCAAGACAAGTCGGTGAGAGTGGCCAGTGACTCAGAACCCCATTGCCTCTGACCAATGAAATGTAGCCGCTGGAAAGATGGCTAGAAGAAAAGACAGAGGGGGAGTTGTGAGCGGGAATCGAAAATGGGCAGACCTGGGGAATTGGGCTGTCAGGGAAAAGAGAGGAGTAAACGTTAATGACAGGGGCAGTGAGAAGTGGGGGAGATGGCGGAGGGGAGGAACTTGCTCCTGATCCGTGTCATTTAACAACACATCTTCCTAATCCCGCATTCTGGGGGGAAAACTGTCTCCTCTCGTCGCTGAGTGCATTACACCGCCGCTGCCTCTCACCTCGACAGAGCAACAAAACAACAGGAAGAAGAAGCTCGTTGGTGGGCCAGAGGCAGAGTAATGTCCTATACACACACAAACCATCACCACCACACAGAAAAGTGACCAGAATCAATAATAAAAATCCAACGAGCACGGCTGATTCAAAAATACTTGAAAAAATAATGATCTCAACAGAAGTATAGACTAAGGTTGAATTATTGGGATAGGGGATTTGTTTTTAAGGTTTTATCTGACGGCATCAGTACGAATACTATGTAACATAGCCCACTGCTAACCATGTCACGTAGTTAACTGGGACATTGCTGTGCAGCCGTACATCCCTTCTCATAGAGAGAGAGATGGAAATTTTCCCAGTTAATTGTAGGCTGGTAAGAGAGAGACACATAGGAACTGTAAATGAGACACAGAGATAGTTGAAGTGGAGGGAGAGGGAGAGGGGAAGAGGTAGGGTGCATATGGAGATAGGAGAGTAGGATCCCTGCAGTGAAAATAGGAGCATTTCTGCTCGTACATCCTGTTAAATTCAGATGCTGCTCTTAATTCTTCTCCACATTCTCTGTTCTGCCTCTCATTCATGTTATGCAGGCACTTTGTGATTTACCGCCATCTGCTGGCCATAACATTTATTGCACATATTTAACTGTACCTTCTTCAGTAGTGTTAACAGGAAGCAGGAACTGTTTCATTTTATTAAGCACATAATATGTGGACAGTTAGGTATTCATGATGATCTGCTGCCATCCTTTTGCTAAGCATTGCTTGTGAGTATAACACAGTGCCTCCCGAGGACTGTGAGCTCTCGTTCTCCGTGACCGACGTGAGTAAGACATTTAAGCGTGTTAACCCTTGCAAGGCTGCTGGCCCAGATGGCATCCCTAGCCACGTCCTCAGAGAACATGCAGACCAGCTGGCCGGAGTGTTTACGGACATATTCAATCTCTCCCTATCACAGTCTGCTGTCCCCACTTGCTTCAAGATGTCCACCATTGTTCCTGTACCCAAGAAAGAGAAGGAGACTAAACTAAATGACTAGCGCACAGTAGTACTCACTTCTGTCATCATGAAGTGCTTTGAGAGGATGGTTAAGAAGCATATCACATCCACCTTACCCGACACACTAGACCCACTGCAATTTGCATACCGCCCCAATAGATCCACGGATGATGCAATCGCCTTTACAATTCACACTGCCCTATCCCAAAACAACTATCTCAAGGCCATCAGACTGCTAAATAGCCATCACTAGCCGGCCTCCACCCAGTACCCTGCTGTCACTAGCCGGCTACCACCCGGTTACTCATCCCTGCAGATTAGAGGCTGCCCTATGTTAATAGATACTGTATGGAACACTGGTCACTTTAATAATGGACCACTGGTCACTTTAATAATGGAACACTGGTCACTTTAGTAATGTTTACATACTGTTTTACCATTTCATACATATATGCTGTATTGTAGTCAATTCCATCCTATTCAACTACTGCTGTACATATACTATTCTATCCTACGTATTCTTCAGATATACTATATATTCTTTCCACATACTGTCCGTAATGTCTATACATACTCTCACATATATACAGTGCATTTGGAAAGTATTCAGACCCCTTGACTTTTCCACATTTTGTTACGTTACAGCCTTATTCTAAAATGGATTAAATTGTTTTTTCCTCTCATCAATCTACACACAATACCCCATAATGACAAATACATATTTTTTTTGCAATTTTTTTTTATAAATACATGAAATACCTTATTTACGTAAATATTCAGACCGTTTGACATGGGACTCAAAATTGAGCTCAGCTGCATCCTGTTTCCAATGATCATCCTTGAGATGTTTATACAACTTGATTGGAGTCTACCTGTGGTAAATTAAATTGATTGGACATGATTTGGAAAAGGACACACCTGTCTATAAACCAAGCCATGAGTATAAAGGAATTGTCCGTAGAGCTCCGAGACAGGATTGTGTCGAGGCACATATCTAGGGAAGGGGACCAACACATTTCTGCAGCATTGAAGGTCCCCAAGAACACAGTGGCCTCCATAATTCTTAAATGGAAGACGTTTGGGACCACCAAGACTCTCCCTAGAGCTGGCCGCCTGGTCAAACTGAGCAATCGGGGGAGAAGAGCCTTGTTCAGGGAGGTCACCAAGAACCTGATGTTAACTCTGACAGAGCTCCAGAGTTCCTCTGTGGAGATGGGAGAACCTTCCATAAGGACAACCATCTCTGCAGCACTGCCCCAATCTGGACTTTATGGTAGACAGAAGCCACTCCTCAGTAAAAGGAGCATGACAGCCCGCTTTGAGTTTGCCAAAAGGCACCTAAAGGACTCTCAAACCATGAGAAACAAGATTCCCTGATCTGATGAAAACAAGATGGAACTCTTTGGCCTGAATGCCAAGCGTAACATCTGGAGGAAACCTGGCACGATCCCTACTGTGAAGTGTGGTGGTGGCAGCATCATGCAGTGGATATGTTTTTCAGCGGCAGGGACTGAGAGACGAACGGAGCAAAGTAGAGAGAGATTCTAAGCACACCGCAAAGAAAACACTGGAGTGGCTTCGGGACAAGTCTCTGATTGTCCTTGAGTAGCCCAACCGGAGCATGGACTTGAACCCGATCGATCATCTTTGGAGACATTTGAAAATAGCTGTGCGGCGACGCTCCCCATCCAACCTGACAGAGCTTGAGAAGGATGGGAGAAACTCCCCAAATACAGGTGTGTGTCAAGCTTGTAGCATCATGCCCAAGAAGACTTGAGGCTGTAATCATTGCCAAAGGTGAGTGAGATGCAACACTTCGCTCTCACACAGTCACACACAGTATCTGCGCATGTGTACGAGTTCCCTTCACGCTGTTCACAGCATAGTAGACAGGGCACCAAAAAAAGCGGAGAAGTTGAGCCTCGCACTTCAAAGCTCTTAGTTGTTGCGAAAAATTGACCTACTATTCTGTTTACTTTCTGCATCTTGGTCATATCGCTGAGTCTACCTTTAAATTACACAACTTTCCCCAGGCCTTTATAGCCTATCATCTAGTTAGGCTATAACACGGAAAATAATATGTTTTGTGATAACTGCATTGTTATTTAAAATTTGTGCAGTGGGGACGTCGTTTTTCGGTGAGGGATTTTTCAGAACGTTGAGGATCCCAATTTCATTTAAACTTTTTAAACAAAAGCTAAGCACATAGCACATTGTGAGGTAACGGACACAGGAATCACACAGTTTGACAACCAGCCTGAAGGCTTCAGGGCATTGCAATCATCATTTAACGGCGCTATACAAGGACTGGGCTTTGCTGCGAGGGAGGTGCTGGAGTAAGGTAAAGACTATCTCCAGCTAGGAGAACTTGGAGATCTTCTGATGGAACTACTGGCTGCAAGAGAAGACTGATACCTACCTAGCCTGGCCTACCTGGACAGCCCTGAGGAATCATTCCAATAATGGAGAAGCTGCCATGTGGCCTCCAGGACAAGTGGGTCTTCCAGGGTACAGAGTACGCAGATGAACAAAATTATAGCTTTTCCCTCTTCTTCTACTTCACAAAGTTTGTCTGCTATGAAGCCAGATCCAGAAATGACCAACGATTCCTGGTCTCCAGCAGCAGCATTGGCCTTGTGAGAATAGTACCATGACAAATGTAAGCACCAAGCCCTCTGTATCTGTACACAAAATGGACATTGACATGGCTGCTGACCAATGTTCCCACTCGTTTTTTTCGGCAGTGAGCAGATTTAAGGTCTGCTGAACGCAAACTTTAACATTGTGAACATTACGTGCAACGTTTACTGTGATCACTGAGGCTGTACCCGCTTTAAGTTACAGTTTTAACAATGGCCAAGTATCATTCAGCCTACAGTAAAAACATGAAACAAAAAACATGTAGGGCTTGACATTAACCTGTTTATACACTTGTCCTTCAGACAAGGAGTTGACTGAAAATGTTGTTGTTGTCACTTTACAAAATAAAATGCATTACTATTCCCATACCATTATTACAGAGAATCAGACAAATTATGCTACCCTCTGCCTATTTGCTAGTTAGCTTTATTCAAGCGTCTCAAAATACAACGCTGCACCTTTAAGAAAAAAATATACTATTTTCCTGACTCGCTTTTCAAAGATGTCTAGGAATGTACACGTTTTTTGTTCTTGTAGGATGTTTTCACTCCCTATTGCTGACTACAAATGACCTATAACTGGGCTAATAACTCAAACTAGCAAAGGATATGAACAAAATGTGCACACGTGGCAACATGTGCAGCTCTTGCTTTGATCTCAAAACAAGCACATCTACTCATGACCACAGCTGTAAACACAGTCCAGTTCAAAGTAAATGGCACAGATCCATATATGGCAATGGTCTATTTACATATAGGCCTACTGCAGCTTTGATTGGCTTTGCTGCACCAGTCTGGGTAGTACGGGATGAGCTGTGCACAATAGAATCCTACTCCTATGAGTTCTGCCTACAACAAAATATCTTGCATAGTTCGTTTTGTGTCGGTATGTTGCATTGAAAGTTGCTAATATTGCAATGATTCGATCACAATTGCCAAAGTAAGGAGAAACGTTGATAACTAAATTCTACCATCATGTCACCTGTTCAACTACAGGCGAAAAAACTTGAGATCCCCTTAACTCCACAAACAGAGACACAAGCAAATCTATCCAACACCCTCCATTTGGCAAATCTGACCATAACTCCATCCTCCTAATTCCTGCTTACAAGCAAAAACTCAAACAGGAAGTACCAATGACTTCTCAGTACAAAAGCTGTCCGATGAAGTGGATTCTAAACAGCAGGACTGTTTCACTAGTACAGACTGGAATATGTTATGGGATTCATCCGATGGCATTGAGGAGTTTTAACACTCAGTTTAACAATCACTGGCTTCATTAATAACTGCATTGGCAACGTCGTCCCCACAGTGACCGTAAGTACATATCCCAACCAGAAGCCATGGATTACAGGCAACATCCACACTGAGTTAATGGCAAGAGCTGCCGCTTTCAAGGAGCGGGACACTAATCCGGGCGCTTGTCAGAAATCCTGCTACGCCCTCCGACAAACCATCAAACAGGGAAAGCGTCAATACAGGACCAAGATCGAATCCTACTACATCGGCTCTGATTCTCATTGGATGTGGCAGGGATTGTAAACTATAATAGATTATAAAGGGAAACCCAGCCGCTAGCTATCAGTGACGTGAGCCTACCAGACGAGCTAAATACCTTCTATGTTGGCTTCAAGGCAAGCAACACTGAACCATGCATGAAAGCACCAGTTGTTCCAGATGACTGTAGGATCACGCTCTCCGTAGCTGATGTGAGTAAGACCTTTTAAACAGGTCAACATTCACAAGGACGCAGTGCCAGACGGATTACCAGAGCATAAACTCAGAGCATGTGCTGACTAGCTGGCAAGGGCCTTCACTGACATTTTCATTGTCTCCTTGACCCAGTCTGTAATATCTGTATGTTTCGAGCAGACCACCATAATCCCTGTACCCAATGCGGCCAAGTTAACCTGTCTAAATGACTATCGACCCATAGCACTCACTTCTGTAGCCATTAAATGCTTTGAAAGGCTGGTCATGGCTCACATTAACACCATCATCCGAGACACCCTGGACCCACTCCAATACCCCCCCAACAGATCCAAAGATGACGCAATCTCGAATAAACTCCACACTGCTCTTTCCCACCTGGATGAAAGGAACACCTACGTGAGAATGCTGTTCATTGACTACATTTCAGCATTCAAGACCATAGTGCCCTCCAAACCCATCACTTAGCTCAGGATGCTGGGATTAAACACCTCCCTCTGCAAATGGATCCTGGATTTCCTGACAGGCTGCCCCCCTGGTGGTGAGGGTAGTCAACAACACATCTGCCACGCTGACCCTCAACAATGGGGGACCCTCAGGGATGTGTACTTAGCCCTCTCCTGTACTCCCTGTTCAGCCAAGACTGCACCCATGACTCCAACACCATCATTAAGTTTGCAGACGACACGACGGTGGTAGGCCTGATTACTGACAACGATGCAACAGCCTACAGGGAGGAGATCAGATACCTGGCAGCGTGATACCAGGACAACGACCTCTCCCTCAACATCAGCAAGACAAAGGATATAATCGTGGACTAAAGGAAACGGAAGGCCGAGCATGCCCCCATTCACATCAACGGGGCTGTAGTGGATCGGATCGAGAGCTTCATGTTCCTCATTGTCCACATCACTAAAGACCAATCATGGTCAAAACACACACAGTCATGAAGAGGGCACAAAAACACCTTTGGCATGGGCCCTTAGATCCTCAAAAATGTCTACAGCTGCACCATTGAGAGCATATTGCCTGGCTGCATCATCGCTTGGTATGGAAACCGCTTGGCATTCGATCACAAGGCGCTACATAGGGTAGTGCGTACAGCCCAGTAGATCACTGGGGCAGAGCTCCCTGCCATCCAGGACCTCTATACCTGTGGTGTCAGAGGAAGGCCCTAAAAATTGTCAAAGACTCCAGCCACCGAAGTCATAGACTGATCTCTCTGCTACTGCATGACAAGTGGTACCGGAGCGCCAAGTCTGGGACGAAAAGGCTTTTGAACAGCTTCTACCCCCAAGCCATAAGACTGCTGAACACTGAATAAAATGCCTATGAAGCGGATTTATTAACTTCTTTGGGAAAACAGACCTAACGTTGGAAACAAACATGTTGTCATCCAGAGTCACGTGTATTTATTTTCCAAGCTATAGCACACAATATCTTACATACGGAAAGTTTGGTCTGCCTTTATTGTCAGAGGACATGCTCATGTAACCTAAAAGAGTACCGAAGGTTTACCAACCATTGAAGTTGTCTTAAAAAGTAAGTAGCGGCATCTTACAGACGCCAGGTGGGCAGTGTTCTGCAACTCATTCAGGTTATGTATGCACTTTGTGATTTAGCGCCAACTGCTGGCCATGTCATTTCTTGCATGTAGTTAGTTGTACCTTCTTCTGTGATGCTGTAAACAGGAAGCAGAAAGTGTTTCATTTTATTAGGCACATTCCTCAATACAAATATGTACACATGGTGACCTGCAGCCATCCTTTTGTTATGCCTATGGAAGCGTTGCTTGTGAGTATGAAAATGTCTACTTAGTAGTTCATCTAACTACAGCAGAAGGTAGATTTACATTGCTAGCTTTGTTAGTCATTTTGCCATACTCTGTCATACAGATGCTAGGTAGCATTGTTACAGCGTATTATTTTACATAAGCAGAGTGCCGTATTTAGCATTTTAGGTGCATGAAAGGTTTGACATGCATTTCTCCTTTTTATTGTTCATTTCTGTTTAGAATACAGCCGTCAGCTAAAAGCTTGTCTATCCTACAGTATACAGTGCCTTATGCATACCCCTTGACTCATTCCACATTTTGTTGTGTACAGCATGAATTCAAAATTGATTAAATATATTGTCTCACCCATCTACATACAATGTCCCATAATGACAAAGTGAAAACATGCTTTTAGAAATGTGTGCAAGTTTATTGAAAATATCTAATTTACCTGAGTAGTCACACCCTTGAGTCACTACTTTATAGAAGCACATGTGGCAGCAATTACAGCTGTGAGTCTTTCTGGGTAAGTCTCTAAGAGCTTACCACACCTGGATTGTGCAACATTTGCCAATTATTATTATTTAAACTCTGTCAAATTGGTTGTAGATCATTGCTAGACAACCATTTTCAGGTCTTGACTTAGATTTTCAAGACAATTTAAGTCAAAACTGTAACTGGGCCACTCTGGAACGTTCCCTGTCTTCATGGTAAACTCCAGTGTAGATTTGGTCTTGTGTTTTAGGTTGTCGTCCTGCTGAAAGGTGAATTAATCTCCCAGTGTCCGTTGGAAAGCAGACTGAACCAGGTTTTCCTATAGGATTTTGCCTGTGCTTAACTTTTTTTTTATCCCGATAAACTCCCCAGTCCTTAATGATTACAAGCATACCCATAACATGATGCATCCACTGCTGTGCTTGAGAAATTAAGAGTGGTACTCAGTAATGTGTTGTATTGGATTTGCCCCAAACATAACACGTTTTATCCTGTACAAAAGTGAATTGCTTTGCCACATTTTTTGCAGTATTACTTTAGTGCCTTGTTGCAAACAGCATGCATGTTTTGGAATATTTGTATTCTGTACAGGCTTCCCTCTTTTTACTCTGTCAGTTAGGTTAGTGTGGTGGAGTAACTACAATGTTGTTGATCCATCCTCAGTTTCCTCCTATCACAGCCATTAAAGTCTGTAACTGTTTTAAAGTCACCATTGGCCTGAGCAGTTTCCTTCCTCTCTGGCAACTGAGTTAGGAAGGACGCCTGTATCTTTGTTATTACTGGGTTTAAAGATACACCATCCAAAGTGTAATTAATAACTTCACCTTGCTCAAAGGGATATTCAATGTTTGCTTTTTGAATTTTTTCACATCTACCAATAGATGCCCTTCTTTGCGAGGCACGGAAACCTCCCTGGTCTTTGTGGTTGAATCTGTGTTTGAAATTCACTGCTTGATTGAGGGACCTTACAGATAATTGTATGTGTGGGATACCGAGATGAGGTACTCATTCAAAAATCATGTTAAACATTATTATTGCACACAGAGTGAGTCCATGCAACGCATCATGTGACTTGTTAAGCACATTTTTACTCCTAAACTTAATTAGGCTTGCCATAACAAAGGGTTTGAATACAGTTACTTATTTATATATGTATTTGTTAATACATTTTAAATTCAGGCTGTAACACAACAATATGTGGAAAAAGTCAAGGGGTGTGAATACTTTCTGAAGGAACTATACATATTTGGTGCTCGCAATTGTTTTTGTGTAGAAATTATAATTCTAGTATTCACTGCAATTGTGTGGATATTTTATAAATGTGGATTTATTCATTTGGACATTGAGTTTGAAACTATAATGTTGTGTTGACGGGGTGCTCATATATGTGAAATGTATGTTTAATGATTGATGTACTGCACAGTTCATGTAAATTGCTAGCAATTTTGCATATAAATTCCTATTCTCATGTTTTCTAAAATAATTGTGATTGTTTGAAAATGGTTAATCCTTGAATTCATGTCAGGAAAATAAATCATGTATCAAGTACTGTTGGTTTTGCCGTTGCTTCCACGCTCTGTGCGAGGGAGAGCTACTGCACTGGCTCTGTCCATGAAACAGAAAGACACTCTTGTCAATGTAAAAACGCTCACATTTACTTTACCACATGTTCTGTAGGTAAAATAATTGTTCTCTGTATTGTTTAGAATGAGTACAATTACATACATAAGCACATAGCTGTGTGGTGATCCAGTATATGGGGAAAAAAACATAGTTTGGGGAATTGTGGGAAATCTTCATTACGTTTAGAAATTGTAGTTGGAAAATTCCGACGCAAATAAACAACTTGTTTCATGTCCCGAGAGGCACAAAAAAAGAGGCTTACATTTCGTAAAAAAACGACAGAAACAACAACACCTACCTGTACAGTGTTATTTCTTTTCGGAAATCCAATTTCTAACCTAACCAAGTTGAGTTTTCTGCTTCAGTGGAGTGCACAGGCCTGGCAACTCACCTGCAGTTTAATTAAAGCTAAACAAACTCCATCAATCAGCTGACATTACCGAGAGGAGGAGGAGGAGGAGGAAGGGGGGGGGGGTAACAATCTGGACAAATCAGGTTTAGAAACCAGGGTGGCAAGCAACATGATTACAGCAGCCAGAGTAGAATGAGTCACAAGGACGCCCCAAGGGATCTACAGTAGGTGGTGCAGTTGGTATAGAACAATGACCACACACACACACACACACACACATGCACGAACAGAGACGCAACCTCACACACATGCACACACTTGTGCGCGCGCTTTGGCAACCGCACACATGTATACACACACAGATGCATATGAAGGCAACGACTAATGCGTGCGCGCACGCACGCACGCACGCAAGCACACACGCGCACAGACAAACACACACACACACAGACACACACACACCCAACCAATGGTGAACACGCACACACATTCAGGCATAGATAAACCCTTGCATGTACACACAGACACACACACACGCTACCCCGTCCCCACACACACAGACACAACGTCTCACAGCCCATTTTCCATGCATTATTTACGTTTTGTTTGATTCCCCTCTGTACTCTCTCTCTGTGTGGCTGTCTCCAGGTTGACAGGCGGGGCTCCTACAGTACATGTAGGGCTTGGGCTCTCTTCCTCTGATGTGTCAGTAGTGATCTGAGCTGTGTTACAGCAACGCTCGTCTCCCTTCCTCACACACACTCCCCACGGTTCCCCGCTGATAGCATTTTACGTCTGCTCCCTCTTGTTCTAAAACAACAAATCCCCCTTCCTGTTTAGGAGCGTGTTAGACGTTAGAGTAGACGTTACGTCCCTGCAGTGTCTCCCCCACCAGCAGAGGATGAGGATGACTTGCACTTGACAACTAGTGTTAGTTAATGTGGCATCACGTTTTCTTGAAAAATTGTTGGTTTGGGAAAGCATCTTGCTTTTTAATCCTGGTAACCTATTGTATTAACCTCTACGGGATTGGTGTTCCAAGCCAGTGGGACAGTTGAGCTAACGTAGGCTAATGTGATTAGCATGACGTTGAAGGTAACAAACAAAAAAATCCCAGGACATAGACATATCTTATATGGGCAGAAAGCTTAAATTTTTGTTAATCTAACTGCACTGTCCAATTTACAGTAGCTATTACAGTGAAAGAATACCATGCTATTGTCTGAGGAGAGTGCACAATTTTGAACTTGAAAATGTATTAATAAACAAATTAGGTACATTTGGGCAGTCTTGATACAACATTTTGAACATAAATGTAATGGTTCATTGGATCAGTCAAAAACTTTGCACGTACACTGATGCCTTCTAGTGGCCGAAATCCAAATTGCGCCTGGGCTGGAATAATACATTATGGCCTTTAACTTGCATTTCAAAGATGATGGTACAAAAAAGAAAACATCTTTGTATTATCTTTTACAAGATCTAATGTGTTATATTCTCCTACATCAAATTCACATTTCCACAAATGGCAAAGTGTTTCCTTTCAAATGGTATCAAGAATATGCATATCCTTGCTTCAGGTCCTGAGCTACAGGCAGTTAGATTTGGGTATGTCATTTTAGGCGAAAATTGAAAAAAAGGGTCTGATCCTTAAGTTAAAGCAATAATACACTCAAGTCCATGTGTTATGACATTTTTATCATGGCTGTGGTGGTCTACGCCACTCAGCTTCTGCTGATAAAAATGTCATAACACTTGGACTCATGTATTATTGCTTAATTGCCCTTGTGTTCCTAGTCTACATTCAACTGTTAACTTTTAAAAATGCGTTTGCTGTGTCAACCAACATGAGATTCAAAATTAATATGAATATATATATATATATATATATATATATTTTTTTTTTACAGAACATCAATCTGTCTTAAAAAGCCTGATGATAACTGTGTTTAATTGAATAAAGCTGTCTTATATTTTCACTGGCCACTCGCTATGTCCCGTGGTAGGTAAATATGTTTATTTTCCCCATCCTCTGAGCTGTTGCAACAACAGACCTAGTGAGTGGGATGCTATGTTTGGACCCTGGACACAGTCCTCTTCGTCGAGGTGTGTGAATTAAGGGGTGTTGGCAGGCTAGCCTTATGACAGTAGCTATGACAGCTGGCCTTATGACAGTAGCTATGACAGCTGGCCTTAATGACCCATGAGCGCCGGGCTCTGTGGATCTGCGAGGTGGCGCTTTTTTGGGAGAGGGGGGCCGGGAAAGCTGATGCGGAGGAGTGTCTCTCGCTCTCTACACCTCTGGCAACTAGCACTCAAAATAAATTAGTGTCAGAGATATACATCCCTTCTGGGACCCCGTCATCACTGACTCTACTGACGACTATTCTGAGAGTGGGGAGCAGTTATTTTGTCCATTTTTATTTAAGGAACACATTCTGGAAAATTTCAAGGCATAAAAAAATATCAATGATTTTGTTTGAAAAAAATGTTATGGTCAGAATAAGGTTGATTGGACATCAGAAAAGGACTACAACTTTACCACAGGTGTCCTTATGCTTATCTGATGTCATTCAAAATTCTTAACACATTTGTTGGTGGGTAATTAATTTATTTGAAATGACAATTACAGTGTTGTCACAACAAATGTGACTCTTACAGATCCTACGCAGCCATTTTAGTAACAAACAAATAAAATGGCTGCAGTGTGAATTTAATTTCTTCTAGTTTGTCATTCCATTTTCCCCATGTACCAGTCTCTCTGACAGGTGCTCATTCTCTCCTGTGTTAATGCCGCATGGATTTTTCAATGTGACACATCAAATATCTCCTCTTGAGTGTGGTTCTGTATATGATAGCAAGTCAGCTGAAGACAAAGGGAAGTGGGAAAGAACGAATGAGTGACATGCCTAAGCCATGTTTCCGAGGGATGCATTTTATGTATAAGTCTCCCCAGCAGCACAAGATTGAGAGAGGGTGAAGTGAGAGAGAGAGAGTGATAGGGAGAGAGAGAGAGTGACAGGGAGAGAGAGAGAGAGTGATAGGGAGAGATAGGGAGAGAGAGATCGAGTGATAGGGAGAGAGAGAGAGTGATAGGGAGAGAGAGAGTAATAGGGAGAGAGAGAGAGTGATATGGAGAGAGAGATTGATAGGGAGAGAGTGCGATAGGGAGAGAGAGAGTGCAATAGGGAGAAAGAGAGAGTGATAGGGAGAGAGAGTGTGATAGAGAGAGAGAGAGAGTGTGATACGGAGAGGGAGAGATTGATAGGGAGGGAGAGATTGATAGGGAGAGAGAGATTGATAGGGAGAGAGAGATTGATAGGGAGAGAGTGTGACAGGGAGGTAGAGTGTGATTGGGAGAGAGAGTGTGATAGGGAGAGAGAGATAGTTTGATTGGGAGAGAGAGTGATAGGGAGAGAGAGTGTGTTTGGGAGAGAAAGTGTGATAGAGAGTTTGATAGAGAGTCTGACAGGGAGAGAGCGAGAGTGTGATAGGGAGACAGAGCGTGTGATACGGAGACAGAGAGAGTGGCAGAACACCTGACCACTGTGACTGACCCAAACTTAAGGAAAGCTTTGACTACGTACAGACTCAGTGAGCATAGCCTTGCTATTGAGAAAGGCCGCCATAGGCAGACATGGCTCTCAAGAGAAGACAGTCCATGTGCACACTGCCAACAAAATGAGGTGGAAACTGGGCTGCACTTCCTAACCTCCTGCCCAATGTATGACCATATTAGAGACACATATTTCCCTCAGATTACACAGATCCACAAAGAATTCGAAAACAAACCCAATTTTGATATACTCCCATATCTACTGGGTGAAATTCCACAGTGTGCCATCACAGCAGCAAGATTTGTGACCTGTTGCCATAAGAAAAGGGCAACCAGTGAAGAACAAACACCATTGTAATTACAACCCATATTTATGCTTATTTATTTTCCCTTGTGTACTTTAACCATTTGTACATTGTTACAACACTGTAAATATACATACTATGACATTTGTAATGTCTTTATTGTTTTGAAACTTCTGTATGTTTACTGTTAATTTGTATTGTTTATTTCACTTGTGTATATTATCTACCTCACTTGCTTTGGTAATGTTAACACATGTTTCCCATGCCAATAAAGCCCCTTGAATTGAATTGAGTGATAGGGAGAGAGAGAGTGATAGGGAGAGAGAGAGAGAGTGATAGGGAGAGAGAGAGTGATAGGGAGAGAGAGAGTGATGTGATAGGGAGAGAGATGTGATAGGGAGAGAGAGAGAGAGTATTAGGGAGAGAGAGAGAGAGTATTAGGGAGAGAGAGAGTGATAGGGAGAGAGAGAGTGTGTGATGGGAGGGTGAGAGAGTGTGTGATGGGAGAGTGAGAGAGTGATAGGGAAAGAGGAAGAGTGTGTGATAAGGAGATAGTGATATGCAAATAGGGAGTGTGATAGGGAGAGTGAGAGTGTGTGTGATAGGATAGAGAGTGAGAGATAGAGAGGGATAGGGAGAAAGAGAGTTATAGGGAGAGAGAGAGTGTGATATAGAGAGCGAGAGAGTGTGTGTGATATGGAGAGAGAGAGTGTGTGATAGGGAGATAGAGAGAGTGTGATAGCGAGAGAGAGATAGTGTGATAGGGATAGAGAGAGTGCAATAGGGAGAGAGCGTGATAAGGAGAGAGAGAGTGTGATAGGTAGAGAGAGTGATAGGGATAGAATGATACGCAGAGAGAGTGATAGGGAGAGAGAGAGAGTGTGATAGGGAGAGTGAGAGTGTGTGATAGGGAGAGTGAGCGTGTGTGATAAGGAAAGAGTGAGTGTGACAGGGAGAGAGAGAGTGTGTGATAGGGAGAGAGAGAGTGTGTGATAGGGAGAGTGATAGTGTGTGTGAGAGGGATAAAGAGTGAGAGATAGAGAGGGATAGGGAGAGAGAGTGTGATAGAGAGAGATAGAGAGAGTGACAGGGAGAGAGAGAGAGAGTGTGATAGCGAGAGAGAGAGAGAGAGAGTGATAGCGAGAGAGAGAGAGAGAGTGTGTTAGGGATAGAGAGAGTGCAATAGGGAGAGAGTGTGATAGGGAGAGAGAGTGATATGGAGAGAGTGATATGCAGAGAGAGAGTGATAGGGAGAGAGAGAGAGTGTTATAGGGAAAGAGAGATAATGTTTTAGGGAGAGAGAGAGTGTGATAGGCAGATAGAGTGATAGGGAAAGAGAGAGAGAGAGAGAGAGAGTGATAGACAGAAAGCATGTGATAGGGAGAGATAGAGTTTGATAGGGAGAGAGAGAGAGTGTGATAGGCATAGAGAGAGTGTGTGACATGGAGAGTGAGATTGATAAGGAGAGGGAGAGTGTGATAGCGAGAGAGTGTTTGATAGGGAGAGAGAGTGTTTGATAGGGAGAGAGAGTGTGTGATAGGGAGAGAGAGAGTGTGTGATAGGGAGAGAGAGAGTGTGTGATAGGGAGAGAGAGAGTGTGAATGGGAGAGAGAGAGTGATATGGAGAGAGTAATAGCAAGGGGGAGAAGGAGTGATGGGGAGAAAGAGAGAGAGTGTGATTGGGAGAGAGAGATAGTTATATGGAGAGAGTGATAGCAAGGGAGAGAAAGAGTGATAGGGAGAGAGAGAGTGAGAAATAGAGAGTGACCAGACCAGCCCCCCCCCCCCCCCTCTGCTCCCCCCTCCAGTCCTGAAGAAACACTGGCTTACATCGTCCTGTTGATGGACTCAAATGGGAAGTTTGTTCAGGAGAATAACCTTTTCCCATACATAACGAGAAAGGTGTGGTGCCCAACAACGCAAAGTGCCATGGAGCTGCTTGATAAGGCCCATCTTGGGTCGCTAAGCCACATAATCATACACACCGGAAGCGATGACCTGCGCGCTCAGCAGGAGAGGGTGGCGACTTCACTACGGGGAGTGATTGAGAAGGCCTCCGCAATCTTCCCCAACTCAAGGATCGTGCTGTCAACCCTTCTGCAGAGGAAGGACTTCCACCCTGCCACAATCCAAGGAATAAACGCCAGCCTCTCCCGGGACTGTGCCCTGCGACCCAATGTACACCTGGCCCACCATCCCACCCTCGATCTGGACTGTCTCTATGACCATGTTCACCTGTACAGGGAGACAGTCCCCATCCTTGCCAAGACTCTCAAGGACGTCGCTTTAAACCACAGCCCGACCTCTCCACCCAGGAACAGCGGAGCAATCTCCACCCCTCCGAGATCACCGAGACAACACCCCAGACCAGCACCACGGACCCCCAAGCCACAGCACCACCAACCTCAATACCCACCACAGCTAGCGCAGCACAGACCACCCCAGCCCAGCTTCAGACCCACCCAGACAAGGTCACCCCCCTACCCCCCACCGCAGACCCACACTTGGAGGAGCCACAGCCCAGCAGGCAGAGCTACGCACAGGCTGTGAGAGGAGCAACTGGCCCAGCCCCTACCAACCAAATGAGTGACATTAAACAAATGCTGAGTCTACTATGCTCACATGTGATAGGCCGAGGGTCATGGTAAGATGAGCACAAGAACTCCACCATCCTCACACAACATCCACCCAAGTGGCATGACACAAATGCTATCTTAAATGATAAACAAATCACATTTGCATAATAAGAGTTTACGTTAATTGAAAAATCCTATTTTAATAGTTGTTGTTGGATTGTGAGTGTTTTTTCTAATTTTGAAGGTAAAGGGAAAAAAAAGGTGATGAAATCATTTTATGTTGCATGTTGGAATTTACAAGGGTTGAAGTCCTTTGCTTTTGGGCTAAAGAGCAGAAACCCAGACTTCCTGAAAGAAATTGATGATGTTGATATTGTTGTACTACAGGAAACATGGTGCAGAGGTGATGTTTCCACTGGCTGTCCACTAGGTTATAGGGAGATAATCATACCATCCACTAAATTAAAAGGAATCAGACAGGGCAGAGACTCAGGGGGAATGCTAATATGGTATAAATCTGAACGAATTAATTAAATCGAATTGATCAAAACAGGAGAATTCTTTATCTGGTTAAAAATCCACAAGGAGGCTATCTTGACAGATAAAAACATCTTCCTCTGTGCCACATACATTCCCCCCTCAGAGTCACCCTACTTCAATGAAGAGAGTTTCTTCATTCTAGAGAGGGAGATTAGTCACTTTCAGGCCCAAGGCAATGTACTGGTCTGTGGAGACCTGAATGCTAGAACAGCAGAAGAACCAGACACTATTAACAGTCATGGGGATAAACACCTACCAGGAAGCAACAATCTTTCCCTCCCCATACATGTACATAGTACATAGTCAATGGTAGGCTAAGAGGGGACTCTTTTGGTAGGTACACCTACAGCAGCATCCCTTGGCAGCAGCACTGTAAACTACTTCCTCACTGACCTCAACCCAGAGTCTCTCAGAGCCTTCACAGTCAGGCCACTAACACCTCTCTCGGACCACAGTAAAATCACATCTGAGAAGAGTGGAACCCAGCCATGAAGCATCACGGCCCAATAAATGACATGGTACTAAACAGACCTATAGATGGAGTGCAAACAATACAGACATCCACCAAAAAGCAATTAGTAGCCAAAAAATAGAATCTCTCCTGGACAACATTTTAGCCTTAACATTCTCCTACAGCAACGAAAGTGTAAATTTGGCCGTTTGGAACATAAACTTTATATTTGACAAATTAGCCTCCTTGGCTAATCTAAAGAAGCATAAGAGCAAACCAAAAATAACAGATAATGAAAAATGGTTTGATAATGATTGCAAAAATCTAAGAAAGTCATTGAGAAATATATCTAATCAAAAACACAGAGAACCAGACAACAAAAATATACGCCTTCAATATGGGGAAACACTGAAGCAATACAAACACACCATAAAAAAAAAAGGAACAGCACATTAGAAATCAGCTGGATGTAATTGAGGAATCCATAGAATCAAACCACTTCTGGGAGAACTGGAATAAATTAAACAAACCTCATCAGGAGGAATTGGCTATCCACAATGGGGATATGTGTAGAAATCACTTTGCAAACCTCTACAGCAGTATAACAAAGAGCCCAGAACAAAAAGATATACAAGAAAAATTACAAATCCTTGAATCAGCGGTCAAAGACTATCAGAATCCTGTGGATACCCCAATTACAGAAGAAGAATTATTGGAAAAACTATGCACTCTCCAACCCAAAAAGGCCTGTGGTGCTGATGGTATTTTAATTGAAATTATCAAATATACAGACCACAAATTCAAATTGGCTATACTCAAACTCTTCAACATTATCCTCACTGCAGGTATTTTCTCCAATATTTGGAACCAGGGATTGATAACACCAATCTATGAAAATAGAGATAAAGTTGACCCAAATAATTACAGAGGAATTTGCATTAACAGCAACTTGGTGACAATTCTCTGCAGTATTATAAGTAGTAGACTAAATAATTTCCTTGACAAACACAACGTCCTGAGCAGAAGCCAGATTGGATTTCTAAAAGATGATCGTACAATAGAACACATTTACACCCTCCACACTCTAATTGATAAACAAGTTAACCAAAACAAAGGCAAAATCTACTCGTGTTTTGTAGATTTCAAGAAAGCATTTGATTCAATTTGGCACAAAGGTCTTTTTTATAAACTAATAGAAAGTGGTATTGGAGGGAAAACATATGATTTTATTAAATCAATGTACACTAAAAGCAAATGTGTGGTTAAAATTGTCAACAAGCAAACAGACTTCTTCTCTCAGGGGCGGGGAGTGAAACAGGGCTGCCTAATAAGTCCAACATTATTTAACATCTACATTAATGAATTGGCAAAAACATTAGAAGAATCGGCAGCACCTGGTATCACCCTACACAACACTGAAATCAAGTGTCTGCTGTACGCAGATGACCTGGTGCTGCTGTCTCCCACTAATGAGGGGTTACAGCAGCACCTAGATCGTCTTCACAGGTTCTGTCAGACCTGAGCTCTGACCGTTAACCAAAAGAAAAACGCATATAATGATATCCCAAAAAAGGTCTGGAAATCAGGATGACAAATATAAATTATATTTGGACACAGTTCTATTAGAACACACCAAAAACACGTATCTAGGACTAAATATCAGCAACACAGGTAGCTTTCACATGGCTGTGAATGAGCTGAGAGACAAAGCAAGAAGAGCATTCTATGCCATTAAAAGGAACGTTAAAATCGAAATTCCAATGAGAATCTGGCTCAAAATTTTCAAATCAGTTATAAAACCAATTGCTCTATATGACAGCAAAGTATGGGGTCCAATCTCTAACAATGAATTTACCAAATGGAACAAACATCCAATCGAAATACTGCATGCAGAGTAAGAAAATAAAAATATATCACCTATTGGAAAGACACCACAAAAAATCTAAGTAAAATTCAATGCCATTTGGCTCTAAACAGAGAGTACATGGTGGCAGACTATCTGACCACTGTGACTGATAGAAAACTGAGGAAAACACTGACTAGGTAGACTCAGTGAGCACAGTCTGGCTATAGAGACCGGTCGTCACAGACAAACCTGGTTGCCCAGAGAGGACAGACTGTGCTCACTCTGTGACAAATACTCAGACTGAAGAGAATATTTATTTCCCAAAATTATAATTCAATACAAAGAATTTGAAACTATAAAAGATGAAGAAAAAATCTAATATTTATTGGGTGAAAAGCCAAAATGTGCAGTTTTGGCAGCCAAACATGTGGTCTCCAGCCACAACCTGAGTGCCAGCCAGTGAAAAGTGCAATGTAATGTCGATAAAATTTCCCATCTTGTTTTGTTTTGTATTTTATACCATGTCATGTGTCCTCTCAGTCATGTTGAGACTGGTCAACTACTATTGCTTTAATGTATTGTTATTATTCTCATTCATAGTGTTGTTGTAGTTGTTGATAATGGAGAGAGAGATTGTGTGAAATGGGGAGAGAAAGAGTGATAGGGAGAGAGAGTGACCAATCAACCTGCACATGTCCTCTATTGTATGCTTATTGTTATTGTTCAATGTATGGTTATTTTGACCCTTGGTTATTGTTGTTACTGTTGTCCCGTTGACATTTTTGATTCTCATTTTTATTTATATTATAAATATCCAAAATAAGCTTTGGCAATATGTACATTGTTACGTCATGCCAATAAAGCGAATTGAATTGAATTGATAGGAAGAGAAAGAGAGAGTGTGATAGGGAGAGAGAGAGTGTGTGAAAGGGAGAGAGAGAGTGTGATAGGGAGAGAGAGAGTGTGATAGGGAGAGAGAGAGTGTGATAGGGAGAGAGTGTGATAGGGAGAGAGTGTGAAAGGGAGAGAGAGAGTGTGATAGGGAGAGAGTGTGAAAGGGAGAGAGAGAGTGTGATAGGGAGAGAGTGTGATAGGGAGAGAGAGTGTGAAAGGGAGAGAGAGTGTGAAAGGGCGAGAGAGAGTGTGATAGGGAGAGAGAGAGTGTGATAGGGAGAGAGTGTGAAAGGGAGAGAGAGAGAGTGTGAAAGGGGGAGAGAGAGTGTGATAGGGAGAGAGAGAGTGTGATAGGGAGAGAGTGTGAAAGGGAGAGAGAGAGATTGTGAAAGGGGGAGAGAGAGTGTGATAGGGAGAGAGAGAGTGTGATAGGGAGAGAGAGAGTGTGATAGGGAGAGAGTGTGAAAGGGAGAGAGAGAGAGTGTGAAAGGGGGAGAGAGAGTGTGATAGGGAGAGAGAGAGTGTGATAGGGAGAGAGTGTGAAAGGGAGAGAGAGAGAGTGTGAAAGGGGGAGAGAGAGTGTGATAGGGAGAGAGAGAGTGTGATAGGGAGAGAGAGTGTGATAGGGAGAGAGAGAGAGTGTGAAAGGGAGAGCGAGAGTGTGATAGGGAGAGAGAGAGTGTGATAGGTAGAGAGAGTGTGATAGGTAGAGAGAGAGAGTGTGAAAGGGAGAGAGAGAGTGTGATAGGGAGAGAGAGAGAGAGTGTGATAGGGAGAGAGAGTGTGATAGGGAGAGAGAGAGAGTGTGATAGGGAGAGAGAGAGTGTGATAGGGAGAGAGAGAGAGTGTGAAAGGGAGAGAGAGTGTGATAGGGAGAGAGAGAGTGTGAAAGGGAGAGAGAGAGTGTGATAGGGAGAGAGAGAGAGTGTGAAAGGGAGAGAGAGAGTGTGATAGGGAGAGAGAGAGTGTGATAGGGAGAGAGAGAGTGTGATAGGGAGAGAGAGTGTGATAGGGAGAGAGAGTGTGATAGGGAGAGAGTGTGATAGGGAGAGAGTGTGATAGGGAGAGAGAGAGAGTGTGATAGGGAGAGAGAGAGAGTGTGATAGGGTGGGTCATTGGGGTTGTTAGGGGTGGTGAGGGGCTGCAGCTTCTCTCTAGGAGTCTCTACTGTCTGTTATCTGTGCTGCAGCACCCTCTTGATGACAACTCCTTTGCCATCACCTCATTTACCTGCACCAGCTCTCTCCTCATGGTGGCCTTTACCTCCTCAAGCGCTGTGGTAAGGCTCTCTCTCAGCTCCTGGACAGAGTTCTTCAGCTGGGTCCTGCATTGGTTGATCTGGTCCTGTAGAAGCTCTATGTCTGGGCTGGTGGTGGTGTAGCTGGGGGGCTGCTCCTTCAGCTCAGTAACCCATACCTCTAACAGAGCTAGCCTCTCTCAACAGGCTGATGGTAGTGTGGTCTTGGCTCTGGTGGTTGTAGGCAGGCAGGAGGGAGTATAGCCCTGCTGTTGGGGTGCCTGAGGTGAGGGGAGAGGTCGGGGTGCTGTCCTTTCTTTTTTGCTTTCCGCTGTCTACGTTAGGGTGGTGAAGTCCTGCACAACAGAGCTGAGTGCAGCCTCACTGCCCTGGACCATGACAGTGCCGTTCTGATACATGTTTACCATCAGAAACCTGTTTTCCTGGTCCTTCTCACTGTCCTCAAAAAAGTGGATTTGCCTTCCCTTGCAGATGCCTTTTTTTGTGGTATAGCTGAAATGCCTGGTTCCAGCTGTATGCCAGGCTGTGTGGTCTGTGTAAAATAACAGGTTTGTAACAGTCATGTTTTGTGAGCAGTCGGCAAACAACGTTTCTGGGTTCTCCCTCAAATTGATTCTTCCCTTTTGATTTCTGCTGGGTATTCAAAAAAAAGGGGGGAAAGTCTCTCAGTCTCTGTCACTGCTAGCGCTGCCTCAGTGGCCATGTTGTTATGGTTACCACCAGTAAACAGATTTGAATTTGGCTAGCTACCACGATGAAGATTGGTCTTTTAACTCACTCTCTGTCAATCTTTTCCTCCTGTGTCGATCTTCAGTTGTACAATTTGATTACCTATACATTTTTTGCTAATTTAATCGTGTCAATCTCGTTCTTAACAACCAAAAAGTTATAACAAGTCAGGAGCCGTTCTCCTGCATGACTTCTCTCTCTCTCCCTATCACACTCTCTCTCTCTCCCTATCACTCTCTCTCTCCCTATCACACTCCCTCTCTCTCCTTTACCCACAATCCCCCCCATACCGACAACACTTTACCCACACCCCCAGTCAACAAGGAGGCTCACATGGGGACACCTACTACAGAGAGAAACTCTCTGACCCCCCCTGACACACCCCCACACACCCCTCCATGTACACAGGCCCTGTGTTCTCCAGCCCCCGACCGTAAACGCACTAATCTGGTAAAACCCACTGAGGTGAACATCCTCATTGACTCAAATGGGAAATTCATCCAAGAAGATAAACTCTTCGCCCAACACAAGGTGTGCAAAATATGGTGCCCAAAAACACAGGAAGCACTCCACATCCTGTCCAAGCCTGACTTTGGCACACCAGGCCACATTATTATTCACACCGGCACCAATAACCTGCGAGAGGAGCAGGAGAGAGTAGGCAGCCTGGTCAACAGAGTAGCAGAGAGGGCCGCTGAGTGGTTCCCCAACTCCCACATCACCATCTCCACTCTGCTGCCCCGCAAAGACTTCCATCCCCGTACCATTCAGAAAGTCAACGCAGACATCACAAGAGGGTGTGGCCTACTCCCGAACGTACACGTTGCTCACCCCCCAACAATCACCCCAGATTATCTGCACGACCACTCCCAACTGAGGAATCAGACAGTAGGGATGTTTGCCAAGTCTCTAAAGGACGTGGCACTTGGTAGACAAACACCCCATGCCGCACTGGACAGAGGACCACCCAGAGTCCCCTACCAGACCCCTGCACCACCAAGGAGCCCCAGGCCCCTTCAACGCCCCACCAGACTCAGTGCACCACACAGGCCCCACCCATCACCACTTCCATCGGCTTAGCCAGACCGGACCTGGCCCAGCCTACTACCCCGCACCAGACCACCACCCCTACCAGACCAGAGAGGAAGCCCCATGGCCCAGAACTGGCCTTCCTCCACTCCACGGGACCCAACAGCAGGACCAGCACAGCTACGCAGAGGTCATCAGAGGACTCCGTGGAGGGCTCCTCCAATACATCTGCACTAAACTGCACTAAACACACACGGGCTCATGCACACACACACACACACACACACACACACACACACACACACACACACACACACACACGCACACACCTATTGTACTAGAATTTACTTGTTCAATGAATAGGAATATTTATATATAACAGAAAAAAATGTTAGCTGTTATCCTGTTTATCTTACTCTTAAGAACTTATTAGTTGGTAGTTACTGTATTTCTGACTGCTATTCTTTCTTTTTGTAACATGAAATCACTATCACTTAGCATGGGGAACATGCAGGGCCTAAAATCATCAACCTTTGGACTGAAGAGTTTAGCACTGGAGTTCAACAAAAATCTTAAAGATGTTGACACCATCATTCTGCAGGATACATGGTGTAAGGCTGACATTGTCACTCACTGTCCCACAGGCTACAGAGAGGTAATTGTGCCATCACAGAAACACAGCTCTGTCAATAGAGGCAGAGACTCTGGAGGACTGATCATTTGGTACAAATCCAAACTATAAAATCTAATTGATCCCCTCAAAATTGGCAAATATCCCATTTGGGAAAAACTGAAAAAAATAACTTGTACTGACAGAAAAAGATGTGTTCCTTTGCGCAATATATATCCCCCTCAGAATCCCCATATTACTCAGATGAGATCTTCCCCACCCTTGAGGAAGAGACGTGCCATTTCCAGGCCCAGGGAAGTGCTCATCTTTTTTGGACACAAATGCGCGCACAGGAACACTACCTGATCTAACGAGCACATGAGGAGACAGCTTTATTACAGGCCACACTGTTTCTAACTGTCTTCATCTCCCCCATAGAAACAACAGTGACAGCACCGTCAACAAAAAGAGAAGGGATCTTTTGCAGCTCTGTAGAAGCCTGGGTCTGTACTTTGTCAATGGTAGGTTACCGGGGGACTCTTTGGGGAGATTCACCTACTGCTCACCTCTTGGCCACAGTACAGTAGACTATATGATCACAGACATTGACCCTTTCTCTCTCAGCTCATTCATTGTCAAGCCACTAACACCTCTGTCTGATCACAGCCAAATTACGTTGTTCCTCAAAAGAACAGACATGGAAACAACCACACATTCACAGCCCAGTAAGCTGTACAACATCAGAAATTCATACAGATGGGCCCAAACAGCACAGAAGAATACCAGAAAGCAACCTGGAACTAAAATATCCAAACACTCTTAGATTCTGGATACCACATTCACTCACAGTAAAGAAGGCATCAATCTGGCAGTAAAAAACATCAAATATATATATTCAGGCAAACGGCAAAAGCACAATTGAAATGGATAAAAAAATATTTAAAAAAGATCACAGATGACAACTGGCTTGATGCAGATTGTAAAATGATAAGGAAAAAACTTAGAACACTATCCAACCAAAAGCACAGAGACCCAAATAATGGTGAATTACGGCTTCATTACTGTGAGACTTTAAAACTCTTTAAACGTACACTCAGAACCAAAAAAGCACAGTACACCAGCAAGCAGCTGACACTAATTGAGGAGTCCATAAACACAAACAACTTCTGGCAAAATTGGAAAAAACTAAAATATTCTAAACAAGAGGCATTAGCAATACAAAATGGTGACATTGGACAACCCATATTAAAACACTCTACAACACCGTTCAAATTGACACAAACTGTCACGTTGTGTGTATAGGTGGCAGGGAAGTCAGGCACAGTAGAATCGAACTTGTTATGAATGGAGTAGTTTAATAACATAAAAAAACACAGCTCCAAAACCATCTTACATAATAAAAGCAAAGTGGGTACGAGGACCCGTCGCGCACCAATACAAACACGAGCATGAAAAAAATAATTATCTCTGACAAGGACATGAGGGGACCAGAGGGTTAAATACACAACAGGTAATGAATGGCTTTGGAACCAGGTGTGTAGGGAGACAAGACAAAACCAATGGAAAATGAAAAATGGATCAATGATGGCTAGAAGACCGGTAACGTCGACCGCCGAGCACCGCCCAAACAAGGAGAGGCATCGACTTCGGCAGAAGTCGTTACACAAACGCAGAACAACGCCAAATTCATGAGAAGTTGAATTGATTAGAAAAAGCTATAAAGGACAATCAAAATCCACTGGACTCCCCAATTACTAACCAGGAGCTCTATAAGACACTTCAGGCTCTCAAATTTAAAAGCCATGCGGACCTGATGGCATCCTAAATGAGATACTCAAACTCACTAGTGCAAAATTTCAATTGGCTATATTAAAACTGGTTAATTTGATCCTGAGTGTAGGTTATTTCCCTGACATCTGGAATCAAGGATTCATAACCCCAATCTTTAAGAACGGAGACAAATTTGACCCTAACAATTACAGAGGCGTTTGTGTGAACAGTAACCTGGGGAAGGTTTTCTGTAGTATTATCAATGTAAGAGTTCTAAACTTCCGAAATAAGCACAATGTCTTGAGTAAAAGCCAAATTGGATTTATACCAAAACATTGCACAACTGATCATATTTCCACCC